>NC_043711.1:50404468-50463479 GCF_006229205.1 Suricata suricatta
ACCTATTTCTTATATCTAAGATTTTGGGGGTTTTTTTCTTTTATAGTTTATTGTCAAGTTGGTTTCCATGTAACACCCAGTGCTCATCCCAACAAGTGACCTCCTCCATGCCCATCACCCCCCATCCCTTCTCCCCCACCCCCATCAGTTCTCAGTTTGTTCTCAGTATTCAAGAGTCTCTCATGGTTTTCTTCCCTCCTTCTCCCCAACTATTTTTTCCCCTTCCCCTCCCCCATGGTCCTCTATGGCCTTATGAAAACATACGGTATCTGTCCTCTGCCTGAGAATTCTTAATGAATAAATTATCTTATCAAAAATTAAGGAGGCAAGGGTCACCTGGGTGGCTCAGTTGATTGGGTGTCTGCTTTTGGCTCAGGTCACGATCTCATGGTTCGTGGGTTCAAGCCATGTGTTGGGCTCTGTGCTGACAGCTCAGAGCCTGGAGCCTGCTTTGGATTCTGTGTCTCTCTCTCTCTGTCCCTCCTCTACTTACACGGTCTCTCTCTCTCTCTCAAAATAAATAACTTAAAACTAAATAAGTCACACTTTAAAAATACGATTAATGTCAGGGATCTTGCCAACAGAATTTAAAACAAAAATCATATTAAGAAAAACTATAAAAATGTTAGTGTCCATTTGACTGAAGAAATATTAATCTATGTGAGCATTTTTATCAAGAATTTGTGGCTATCAGCTTCACTAATTCAAAATGTAAAACAAGAAGCAGGTGATACTATGATCACTTGGTAAATCACACGCACCCTTGGGTAGCCTAGGAATCCGGGTCTTAATTTCTGCCTTACTTTCATGTAGAACTTTCTTCTAAAAGTATCTGGATGGCGTATTGAACTGATTGTGCTAAACATGACTCACAAAGACTGGGGAGCCATCAGTGAAACTGGCCCGTGGTCTAGAAATGGTGGTATGTTAAATGACCAAAACAATTGCAACATGTGTTTATCTTGATCACTACAGAAAAATAAAAACTTTGCTCCCAAAGCACTTCAGTCCAATGCTTGGGTACTTTTCCTTCCCAGTGCTGAAAATAGATATCTGAGAAACAACTAGCCTCCCAAGTGTAAGAATTCTGAAATCCTTTTGTACTTCTATGATGCTTAGGCTACATGTCACAATCAAACAAAAGAAGTTCCATCTGAAGATGGAACCATACACCTATTACCAAATATACCATCTATGTCCTTTAGCCTGGACTGCAGTGGATTTATCCTTTGGGGCTACATCATTATGTCATCATCAGATGTAATGCCTTCCATTGCTGAGCAATCGATCAGAACATCTATCTAGACAACCTGATTCAAGCATATGAATTATATTTTTATGGCACCCAAACATATAGGTGTAAACTTTTAAACTCACGCCAGACACCTACATATTTGAGAAGATGGTGACACGGTCTATAAAATATGGACTTGCTTATTGAAAAGGGAAAAATTCAGTGAGGCAGGTTGTCTGATTTATGCAGAGTCACAGAACTTTCAAAGGTGAAAGGATTAGCAACCTTTGTTTCAGTGGTTTTCCAACAATGTTCCCCAGGGCCCTGAGGGTTCCTTGAAAGTTACTTATAGAAGCCTCCTTTCAAGCTGGGAGTGGTGGTTAATGGGCAGGCTAAATGCACTGAATGGATTAAACGGAGACCAAAGAGCAGAAACACAAGTAGTAGAGAACCTGAGTACATTGGCTTCGGGTGATATTCATCTCTTGCGTGTGCTGAAAGCATCAGGGGACCGATTTTGGTAGAACACTAGATGACTCTTGATAAGCTGGGTGGGTTATTACAGTGAGGTCCATTCACAGAAAACACTAATACATTAACAAAATAATTTTAGGTAGTTACTACAACCTCCTAGAAAACTGTGTATTTGGAAATGTTTCCTTCCTCAGGATAACAGGCAAAACTATTCAAAACCTCGTTGTTGACTTTCCCTTCTTGGGGTTTAATCAAATGGATGTTTTCTGTGTAGCAAACACATTCTCATGAAAATTTCTTAGAAGGAATTTTCTCAGTCACTGCTGCAATCTTGTAAATGCTGAATTGCATAAGTGCTTGATGCCAGAATATTAGGTTTTTGTTTTTTTTTGTTTTTTTTTGTCTTTGCAAGAAGAACTAACTGAACATTCCTTATCAAGATCGCTCTTCTCTCGGGGCGCCTGGGTGCCTCAGTTGGCAGAGTGTCTGACTTTGGCTCAGGTCATGATCTCACAGTTCATGAGTTGGAGCCCTGAATCAGGCTTTGTGCTGAAAGCTCTGAGCCTGGAGCCTGCTTCGGATTCTCCCTCCCTTTCTCTTTCTCTCTCTCTCTCTCTCTGCCCCTACCCCGCTCATGCTCGTGGGCTCTCTCTCAAAAATAAACATTAAAAAAAAGATTGCTCTTCTTTCTAAACAGAATATTCTAATTGTCATATGAAGTCAAATGATGACTTTATTATTAGGTTTATGATGGCTTTCTTTGACTTTTCCGGGAAGAGAAAATTATACCAACAATACTATATTGTTTGGGCTTTAAATGTTATTTGTAAGCAAAAGGAGACATATTTTATGTGAATGTGTACAAGCAATAGGAAATACATGTTACATCAGTAAGTGAAGTGACAAATTTAAAGGGCAAAAAATAAGTAGCAGAACTGGCATGCTTTTCTAGGCAGTCTTGGTAATAATGATTTCAAAGTCAAAGATTTCATCATAAAGATAAAATAAATTTATTGCAACTTGACTACATCATCTAAAATATAACCCTTGACTTAAAATGAAAGGAAATTGATGGGATTAAACAAGTAAATTATTTTTGCAATCAATGACTGCAGTTGTATACTGGTACACAGCAGATGCAATCAACTGTGAGGAAATTTGGACCAAATATCCATCCTTTCCAGTACAGCTGATAGATTTCTTCATAATACATTCCTTGCTTTTAGAGGAAATGGCCTGTATTAATTATAAAAATATAATTTTGCAAACTATTTTTAAATAATAGGATATCAACTAATTAGTGATACTCAAATATTTTTCAGATTTCCACTGTGAAAACCAAACATCTGCATGATGGAATAAAACTAATTTTCACAGACGCTTTGGAGTCTTAACATACAAAGACTGACTTCAAATGTTATCTTCTTACCAGATCCGTTTTAAGACCAGTGAAGGCAAAAGAAAGACAAAAAAAATAGAATATCCAATGAAATAAGACTTCAGATTTTATTTGAACACTTTGGTATTTTAGATTTCTTGAGCCCATAATGAGTTTTGAGAGAACAAATACTTGCAAATATAATACTATCAAGTTACTAATGAATTTGTTTTGTGATTCTGTTAAAACCAATCAGAGCTAAATGGAAATCAAGAACTACTTCTTCAAATAGGCCTGTCTTCCATGATTTTACTGAGTTAGTTCTACAATTCATGAAAACAAAGGTCTTCTCAGGTCTTCTACGTCCTTTCTCTTAAGTTGACACCCAAAGTCATAAGCTTGATTTTAGACATGGGTTTATAAAACAAAAATTTTTATTCTTATGTTTCAGTGGACACTGAAGTTTTGTGGGACCTTAAAATCTTTGCTTTAGCCACAAGGCTGTCTGCTCCTTGAAGTCAAGGCTATACCTATACTCATCTTGCATAGCAAAGAGGGAAAAAAAGGATATACTCTAAATTCTGATATGCAACTTAATGTTCCACAGCCAGAAACCTGCAAAATTTTCTTAAAGTAGAAAGCATACACACAAGCATAATGCTATTTTTAACACTATTAAAGCAACATAAAAAACAAATCACAGTCATTACATTCATTTAAAAATACTACAGTGATTTCTTATCACTTCTCATATTTTTAAGTCTTCTCTCCCATCATGGCAGATGTCAAACCACTGAAAGCAAGATTGTACCTGACATCCTAAACCTCACCCGAAATGAGAAACGTTTTATCAGCATACAATAATCTGAAATCTGGAATTTTGTGGAAAACTGTCCACATTTTCAGCAATGGCCCTACAGTCTACCTCTGATCTGGTGGCCGTAATGAGAACAGTTAAATATGTGTGCTAAGTGTTCACTTACCATTATGAGACATCCCCACAGCAAGGCATTTCTGAAACCGACAGTACTGACATTTATTTCTACTTTTTTTGTGGATACGACAGTTAAGGTCACACCGATCATAAATGAGCTTCAATCTGATTGTCCTCCGGAAAAACCCCTGTAGAGGGATATGAAAAAAAGAAAGCAAATTTTAAGTCTTTGTGATACATGGAAGCAGCAACATTTGGCTACACGCACACTGGCCTAGATACCAGGAGAGGTAGGTTGTCACCAGTGACCTCAGACAAGTCACATAACTGCCAGAAGACCTCCAGTGTCCTTCTAGAGCACTGACACAGTGACCACATCCAACTGATGTCATTCAATGTATCTTGGCTCTACATTTGAATTTCAGCACGCTCAAAGAAATGCTCTGGATTTAATGCAATGCATTTAAAACACCATGTAATCAGCTCAGTTTCTCTGCAAATCGTTCCAACAGCATGCCCCAGCCTTTATTATTGTGCTAAGCCATTTGGCAAAGTTATAATCATTTCATTCTAAAACATGATCAGGGCCAATAAAAATCCACATGTGGATAATTTTTTAGAATTCTCTATGTTGCATAATTTCCTACAGAATTGGTTTCATTTATTTATGCAACTGAAAGAGTGCTCCATAATTGCTGTATCCTACACACAAAAAAAGATTATAGGAAAGAACATTGGAAGGAATATATAAATCCTTAGACAATGAATTGCTATCTCAAAACAGCAAAAAGGTCTATTTGAGGCTAACTGAATTCTGCAGTATTTATATTTTTTTGAAAGACCTGAAAGAAATTCTAATTAGAAATGTTTGCTAGCTCCATTTTTTTTGTTGTTGTGGTCAGAGTGTTCTCATTCATTTCTATTGTTCTCATCTCTACGAAACTCAATTCTTAACTCTTTCAAATTTATCTGGCCCCATTTGTTAGAAAAATCCCTCAACTAGTATTGGTTCTGCTGCTGACACACATTTTCACCTTCTTCATATTTGCATCTTGAACTTCAGACAAGTATTTCTACTGCTTACCGGACATGTCACTTGGAAATCTAACAGCTACCTGAAACCTGGCATGTCTAACACCGCAACTCTGGTCTTACCCTGCAGACTCACTTTACTGGAGGCTTTCACCATCTTGGTTGCTACAACCAATCTCCCAGTCTCTGAAGCCAAATTCCTTGAAATCACTTCTGACTTTCTTCTCCCACATGGAAAGACCTTCCTCTAAATATACACTTGCTTATTCTCCTCACTGCCTTCAAGTCTTGTTAACATTTCAACTTCTCAATGAGGCTTATGCACCCTATTTAATACTGTGGCTGGTCTCTGCCCCCGCCTGTCCTTTGGAACCTCTGGTTTTCTTCACTGGGCTCTAGGTTTGTTTTGTTTTGTTTTAGTTTTAGTTTTTTTCCAATAACAGGACTTTCTAGCATACCATATAATTTACTCATTATATGTAAGTGTTTAATATTTGCCCCTCCCCCACTGCCCAATTAAAACTGTAAGCTTCATGGGAGCCACTGGATATGACCTAAATACCAACAACAGTCTTCTATTAAAATCTGTTGAATGAGGGTGCTGGGTGGCTTCGTCTGTTAAGCACCCGACTTTGGCTCAGGTCATGATCTCACGTTCGTAGGTTCAAGCCCCACTTCGGGCTCTGTGCTGGCAGCTCAGAGCCTGGAGTCTGCTTCCCATTCTGGTCTCCCTCTCTCTCTGCCCCTCCCCACTCATGCTCTGTCTCTCTCTGTCTCAAAAATAAATAAAAAACATTAAAAAATTAAAAAAAAAATAAAATCCGTTGAATGAATATGTGCATCATTTAACTTCCTTTCTGGGCCATGTCTGATATTTTTCGAGCCTAAACCATGACTGAGATATCACAAGGCCACTGGTATACTCTTTCCCTTTTCTGTTATTCTATTAAATGTAATAGTAATTATAAACATGTAGAAAATACATGTAATTATAAAACAGAAAAAGGTAATTATGAGACACAAGCCCATAGCCCAAGATTCAAAATCATGACTAGAATACTCATGTATTTTTCTTCTATCCAACTCCTACACTCTGTTTCCCCTTGTTAAAGTAATAATTATTCTCAATTTTGGGTTTACTATTTTCTTGACTTTTAAGAAAATACAGTTTTACCAAACTGTATGTAAAATTGAATAATAACTGTTTAGTCATGCTTGTTTGTGGGCTTTCTTAAATGGTATGATACTTCATACAGTATTTGGGGAGTTTCATTTTTTAAAATTTAGCATTAGATTTTTAAAATTTATCTACTTTCTTGTGAAAAGCTATGATTTATCCACTTTCACAATTTCATAATATTCCATTGTATGACTATTCCACAATTTATTAACATCTTCTTGTGTGTTTATAAAAATATTTTTTATTTTTTCTTTAAGTAGACTCCTATCTTCTCATGTTGAAGGATGTTTAAATTGTTGTCAATATTTTGCTATTATTAACAGTGCTTCTATAAATATCCTTCTTGTAAATGTTTTATGATGCACATGTACAAGAATTACCTAGGAGTGAAGTTTTTGGATTGTACAAGAAGCAAAGGATAATTTTACAAGATCATACCAAACTGTTTACAGAGTGATTATATCAACTTATATTCCCTCCACCAATTGGTATTGTCAGACTTTTTATGTTTATTTATTTTTGAAGGAGAGACAGAGCATGAGCTGGTGAGGCTCAAAAAGAGAGGGAGACACAGAATCTAAAGCAGGCTCCAGGCTCTGAGCTGTCAGCACAGAGCCCAAAGTGGGGTTCAAACCCATAAGCCATGAGATCATGACCTGGGCCAAAGTCGGATGCTTGACCAACTGAGCCACGCAGGCACTCCTGTCAGACTTCTTGTTACTTGACAATGATTAATAGAATGTAAGTGTAATCTTGATTTGTATTTTCCTGATTTTTTATTTCCTTGTTTTTAATTGGATTGTCTTTTCTTTAAACCTGAATTTTAGAAATTCTTTATATATTCTAGACACTAATCTGTTGTCTGTTAGAGGTGTTGCAAATATATTCTGCTTTCTATGGTGTACCATCCTTGAAATTCACTATTTCAGTTTCTTCTTGTTGTTTTAATATTTATATTGAGAGAGAGAGCACGCACTCATTGAGTGATCCTGAAGTGGGGCCCTACAGAGAAATACAAAAACACCTTATACTGTATTATATAGTAGATTGTATTTACGTATATCTTTAGGGAAGTCTAAGGTTCTAAAATGATCTTTCATTAAAGGTACAAAAATAAATGAAACCCACTAGAAAAAAGTGTCCAATTTGTAAGCAATAAATGACAGCTTTGCAAGCTCTAAGGTGCATATATTATTATACAGTAGCCAAAGGTTCTTTTTTTACCTAAGTCTGCCATATTAATAACCTAAGAATCTGTCACTATTCCATCTTAACCCAAACCTAATTCTGTTTATTCCTGTTTGAATCTTGGCAGGGATCACTAATATCAACCTATTCCACTGACACTTGTAAAACTTTTAGACGACCCACTAACAGCTATTGTAAGCAATACTAGAACTATTCTTTTCAATTCATAAATTATTCTGCAGGTTTATGGTTAACTGTATTTTAATTATAGGCATATCCTACATTCTGCTGAAATGCAAACGTTAAACTGCCAAAGTAGCCTTTATAAAATACATCCAAATGTGAGTCAAACACATTTGTTTATTCACTTTCCTGGCTTTTTACTGAATATTGTTGATAAGCTAAGGAGAGATCTTTGATTACTGATAGCCACTGATCTAAATTAGCTGCATTCAGACTGTGGTAGCAATTTTGTTTAGTTCCACAGTAGCAAAACTGAATATTTCTTCAGCCTCAATGCCTTATAACAGCGGTTCTCAAACCTTCTGGTCTCAGGACTCCTTTACTCTCTTAAAAATTATTGAGGACCTCATGAGTTTTTGTTTATGTAGGGTCTATCTACCAATCCTTATCAGACCGAAATTAAAACTGAAAAATTGTTATGTACAAGAACATAGCAGGCACACATTCCATTAGCCACCAGAGCTATGTTACTATTCCATGTCATGTAGTTTCTGGAACTCTCCACTTAATACTCCTCAGAGAGTGAGAGTGAAAATGGTAAATGACAACTGAGTATTATACAAGTAGTTTCAACCTCACAGGTGCCTTGAAAAGGTCTTAGGGAATCCACAGGCTTCCAGAACATACTTTGAGAACTGCTGACTTATACTTGGAGAAGCCAAATTGTATTATTCCACTAACATTTCTTTTTATTCTTATCTTTAAATGAGTAGAAATCTATTTTCCTTTCTAAGGTTAGCATAACCTTCTTTGCATTTTAGTCTCAGAAGTCTGTAATCCAGGGTCATCTTCAGATTTTATTAAGAGTTCATTTTCCATACTATCTCTGCCTTACGACCCTTTCTGTTCCTGATTTGACGGCATTTGGACTTTGTCTTTCTTCTCCTTCTTGCTATTTTTCTTCTTTGCTTGCTTTTACTCTGTAAGTTTTGTGCCCTCAGAACTCAGCTTTTATTACTATTACCAACTACTGTCTTTCAATTTTTAGCTGTTATCAGTAAATGCAACTGGCCATAAATATCTGACATGGTAAAACTATTTGCTTAAATTTTCTAGTTTTCTAAGCCTATAAAAAGTAATAATACATGGGGGAAACTTAACCAATCACACAGTTTTTATTTATGTATCAATGCTAGTTACTAAGATGACGAAACACAATGGTTTCTTCAGGCATTTCTCAGAATTTAGCAACAATTTACTCAAAAATTATATAAATCTAACACAATAAAATGACATGTTTTCACTACACACTGGAATCTTAAATAGTTAACTACACCTAATGATTTAATAGATCACAGATATTTTAGTTTGGTTTCAATAACACAATGAATAAGTTTTAGTGTTTTAAATGTAAGTATCTCTCTGACAACTGTATTTCAAAAAGTCATTTTGGAATTTTAGACCTTAGAGATGAATAGGACCTTGGATAAGTAATTCAACCAAGTCATTTTACACATGAGGTGACTGAGGGTTTATGTGATTGGCTAGTAACTCTGGACAGGTGCTAGGCGACTACAGCTGGTCTCTTTTAACTTTGTTAGGTTGCCTTTATTAGAGTAATAAACTATTTGAATTGAAGAGACTTTAGAGATCATCTAATTCAACCCCATAATTTTACGCAAAAACTTAGGCAGAATGTGGTTTAAAAAAACGCATCTTGTACAGAGTCTGATGCATAGTAGAAATTCAATAAATTTCAAGTTCTGTTTTTGGCCTACCATCCACTTAGGAACCCAGATATTCTAACACCTAGCTAACTGCTGTTGTATACCTTTATTCTGAATAAAAAGCCCAACTGAGGTGAATCTGATCTTATGTAAGCATAGTTTATTTTATAAGGTAAATATTTATGAATAATTTAGTCTGAACCTTAGAGTATATAACAAATACTTTTTACTATTTTATTCACTGAGTATATTAAAATTATTTTGAAAGATTACTTACTCAAATATGAGTGGGTTAAGAATTTCTTAATAATTGGGCAGAATATTACTAAATGTTTGAGCTTTCCAAAATACACTTTTCACAAAGAAGGGATGTGAGGAAAAAAAGAGTAATTCCCTTCCAAAACAGTTGTATCTTTGCCTGTCCATTATACGTGTCTCAGACCGATGTGAAATAAGAAAACACAAAGCACTGGTTTAGGAATCATAAGATATATATTCTAGTTAGCCTTTGGGGTTTCCCTAGTGTAGTGGTTATCGCGTTTGCCTAGTTAGCCTTAGTTCTGCCACTTCCTAACGAATGATCATGGGTGAGTTTTACTAATTCATAATTTCTATAGCTTTAAGGTGGCCATAAATAAGCTCAGCTTCATGGGACTGTTCTAGGTATCAAATAAACATATCTACCTACCTACCTACTTACCTATCTATCTATCTATCTATCTAATCTGTCAAACCTTACATATATAAAATATCACATGGAATAGTGGGGAAAAAACAAAACTAGAAAATTCAGGAAGTCTGGATTCTGGGCTACCTAATTGCTATCTTGCCATGACATACTGAACAACTTCTTTTTCTTTAACCTGCAAGATGGAAGGGTTGAACTAGATCGATGGCTCAAGGACCAATTTGGCGAGAAGGAAGTGAGGCAAAGCAGCTCTGCTTTTACTGATTTTCTTAGGTTTTCAAATATATCATTTGAGGAATGGAAAAAATGTTTGACAATTTTATCTTAATTCCTTGCCATGTGTTCACAACAAGAAATGAAGTAACAGGTAAATTGTCAGATATTTTTTGGAAAAAAAATATTTTTTTTTTTTACCTTGCATCCTTCACAAGCATGAACTCCATAGTGAAACCCAGAAGCCTTATCGCCACAGACACGGCACTCAATTGCCATGAGGGAGTTGGAAGGCTCGTCATGAGGCTTACTGTACAGTTGAGTCTTTTCAGAATAGTAAGGTGGGGATGCAGGCTCCACTTTGATTGCACCTGTACAGAAAAATGTGAGCGGGTAATCATCACATGAGAAACGGCTGAACAGGCACCATGGCAAGTCACCACAGTCCACCTTATTGCCATATGTTTATCATTTAAGTGTAGAAACACTTTGGAATGTGAAAAAAAGAAACACAGGAAGAAGTAGGCTTTGTAACCACAGGCAAGTCACAACACCTGTGAGCTTCACCTGTAAAAATAAAATGGGGAAGGGCATTCAGTCTGTGGTTCTACGGCCCCTCAGTACCTGGTAGCACTAAAGCTCTGGGAGACACATCGCATCTGAGACAATTATCTTGTTACATGATGTGTTGTATTTGGCATCCATCACAATATTAAATTATGTATCTTTGTTTATTTATTTATAAAATTATTTAATGTTTATTCATGGGAGAGGAGGAGACAGAGTGTTAGTGCGGCAGGGGAAGAGAGAGAAGGAGACTCAGAATCTGAAGCAGGCTCCAGGACCTGTCACAGAGCCCCACACGGGACTTGAACCCATGACCTGTGAGATCATGACCTGAGCCGAAGTCAGAAATTTAACTGGCTGAGCCGCCAGGTGCTCCCGTATTTTTATTTAAACATTGCATTTTGAAAGTATTTTTAAACCACTCTTGCCAAAGAAACACAAAAGCAACCAATGTTGTGAAGAAGTACTGGGATGCCCAGCTTGAAGGTACATGAAAAATGAGACCAGGTTTTCAAACAGTACTGTTAGAAAAGGTGGTTTGTAAAATAATCTCTGATAGAGAGTGAGACAGCCCATGGCGAGAACGCACTGCCTTGCTGCTGGCCAGGACCAGGTCTATTAAATTTCCATATTAGGTTCTAACTGAAAACCACTCAAATATAATGAAGTATATTATTTATCTTTTTTTCTTTTAAAAAAACCTAGAAATACAGGAAGACCATATTGTCAGGTAATGATGGCCAATTACATGACGTGGCTTTGGAAAACCAGCATATCAGCACACGAAGATAAAAATCAAGGAAATAGCATCACAGAAATTTATTTTATCTTGAAAAGTGCAGTTTGGGTTTGCCTTCAGTCTGATGTTATGATATGAATTTAGTTAATGGCAGGAAGATTTATCAATAGACTACAAATGGCGAAATTTAAATTTGTGCCGAAAAACAGGTTTCAGTAATAGCTGCTCAAACTGCAGAATTAGGAAAAATGGACCACAACTTTGCAATTTAATGATGGTAAGTTATATAAAGTAACAAGCTGTTACTTATTAACTAAAACGGCCAGAAGAATTCGAAGTTTGGGGGATGGACTCTTAGCCTGAGATAAACCTGGCAATGCAGTCATTCTGGAAAATGTTAAGAAGGAATAAAACAAGAATTAAGGAAAGGAAAGGGACAGAGGAGAGGGAAAAAAAATGACCTGGGGATTTACACACTACCTTTCTTTTTGGTATATTGTAAATACCTAATGTTTCGTAGATAAATAGATGAATAAATGGTAACTATATTTTCTAGAGCGTTTAGTCTCTGCAGCATTCATTCCAGTGTTGAGAGGTTAGAACAATTTTAGTCCTAGCAGTCTGGGAAGTGAAAACAAACATCACACCTTGGTGCTCTTGGAGCTTCAGGTCATATTTATAATCCGCAACCATTGGGTCTGCTCTTGCGAATGGAAGGTCTTCGTAGTGTGGAGCAGAAATGCTGGAGAAATCCACAGTGGTGAAGGGCTTGATGTCAAAAGAATGAGAGTGGTCGTCCATTACGGAGAGATCCACAGAACTGATTCCAAAGTTGGTGGGCCAAAATGGCATCTCTGTGTCAACCATGGTAACTTCTGAAATGGAAAGAAGAACAGCTATGGAGTTAGTCCTGGAGAACAGAGCAATCTTCTAAAAAGATAAAGACGAAGGGAACTGAAAGGTTCTTCGGTCCAGTGAGCTCGCCTAGGTTTCACAGTAAGAGAAGAACACATGACCACTTTCCGAGCGCCGTCCAGGTTGTTTCACTAAAGGAGAGAAGCCACCCCTTACCTGGATATCACAGTGGAGACCCTATTATAGTTTCAGTGTGGTCAGTGTACCCATGTGAATGTCCTAAAGACAGCCCTGCTCTTGCTATCTTCTAAAGAAGATCATCTAATCAAGTTTGCTAATAATTTTTATCATTTATTTTTTTGTTAATGATTTTTTAAAAAGCATAAAGTTCTAGGACAATTTTACTTTCCTGAAGTTAGAAATCCTAAATATTTTTCTCTTTCGGATAAAATTTTTCCTCCTTTGTGTCTATAATGGTCTTGTGTGACAGAAAATTTGGCACAGAAAATTTAGATAAAAATTTATTCTTTAACTGCACTGTAAGAATAATTTTACTCTTTTTTTTTTTTTTTTAAAGAGAGAAGCGTGTGTAAGCAGAGGAGAGGCACTGAGGGAAAGAGAGAATTCTGAAGCAGACTCCACGGCTCAGCATGGAGCCCGCGACAGGGCGAATCCCATGACCCTGGGATCATGGCTTGAGCTGAAATCAAGAGTTGGACACTCAACTGACGGAGCCACCCAGGCACCTCAAGAATAATTTTATTCTCAGAGTTAATTCAAAAGTGAATCTTCTTAAGAAGGATGATCCCTCTATGAAAACTTAAATATTTATCTTTTCTGTGCATCCAGTTTTCCTTAAAGAGGAGAAAGTGTTCTCCATATTGAAAGGTTAGAGATATGTGGAAACATATCTGATTATAAATGAGTGAATGTCAAAATGACAATCTAGCCCAACAGTAATTTTAAACTACCCTCAAACCAAAACCACAACAAAATAAAAATAAAAGCAAGAAAAAAAGACAAAGGTAAAAACACTTACATGGATTCTAAGGCTGTAAAATAACTTGTCTCATGAATTGCCTGCTTAGGGTGACACATGCCACACTCATTTTTCAAAATATGATTTGTGGCCACAGTAAGTGAAATCCCTGAGGGATTTTAGCTCTCAGTATTTACGTGGACTTGTGAGCCACCAGAGTGTGTGGCCTTCAAACCTTTATGCAGTAGGAACCTATCTGGGTACTTATTTATGTAGATATTTAGACATGTGAACCCATACCTAATGGGCCCTTGGTTATCCTGAAACCAGTTTGCTATTCAAAGTGGTGCCAACAACACAGTCACTGAATATTTTAAATGGTAACTCTTTGGTCAAAAACACTAGTGAAAAGCTGTGTGAATTCGGGATCGTTGACATTGGAGATGAAGAAACGAATTGCTCATAAACCTGAGGGCTCCTGAAGTCACAGGTTTATGTGTCTTCTGTCCAGTCATATCCCTATCACCTAGCAATGGGCCTGGCTCATAGTAGGTGCTCATATTAAATACCAAAGAATTGATGAGGAGGCTGTGAAGTTTTAGCAGAACAGGCAGGGAAGGGGGAGAAGGTGAACTTACTGAAGTACTTCACAAAGACCAGACACATTCTATCTCTTATTCCATGTAACCCAAGATCTTATCCCCGCTTTATAGAGTAACCAGGACCAGAGAAGTAAAGAGACTTTCCCAGTGTCCAGTAGCTGGTAAATAGAGGATTCAAACTCAAGATGGACCCAGGACACTATTCTGTATATAATCTCCTTATTCCATCACTGATGAAAACAGTTTATGGAGGAAGGGCTACTCTCCTAAGGGGTATCTGTCAGTGGGCCTCTTGTCTTTTTTTTCCCAGCAAGCAGAGAGCTAAGGAATTTACTCTCAAAGGCTGACTCTTGCATGAGGTTAAAGATTCCAGTTGTGGTCTTCATAAGGAAAACAAAGTGCCTGAAAACACAAATAAGGGGACTGTCCTATGAATGTGTTACAGTGGTTCCAAGAGGACTCATTAGGCACCGTTTGGGTTCACATGTCTGAGTATCTACATAAATAAGTACCCAAACAACCTTTAGTTATCTGAGTTACAGTATAAACACTACACACAAGAAGAGGAATGTGCAATGGTGATAGCTTAAAGGTCATGCTGGGTCTCAATGACATCCAGAAAAACATTTATGCTCTAAATGACAGGGGCACCCGTCAAATGGTGCCCTCTGTTTCACAATTCATTTAAACCCAACTAACCCAGGTCACTCCCCTTTCTTTGCCCTCCTCAGCATGCTTATTTTACATTTTTCTATCTACTTTTCTATGTATAACTTACTTTCATACCAAAATATACCTCTTTTGTCTCAACTGTAATACCCATGACAGTGGGTTTATCAACTATTTCTCATTATGTCTATAGCAAAGTTCAATCTGCAAACAAAATAAGGGTTGACTGAATTAAAGGCAGCATATATGCATCTATACGAATACTGGGAAATGATAATAAGGATGCAAAAATAATCTATGTTGCAAGAATAATTAGTTGCTCATCATTTTTCTGGTTTAATTTTGTTTTGTTTCACTTTTAATATATGACTTCCATTACTCCTTGCCACCCAAAGCCTTGCTTAATACAGGAATCATAGCCCAAGGGGTCATTTACTCTATTGAAAAGTTTTTGGGGAAACTTTAATGTTAAAATAGACATTTATGTATAAGCAAATAGACTAAAAATTTCATGTGATTTTAAAGATATAATACCAAACTCCTTAATAAATCAGTACTTGTACATTTCATGGCCAAAAGAATGCTGTGTTTTAAAAAATAGCCTTGGGGCCCCTGGGTGGCTCAGTCGGTTAAGCGTCCCACTCTTGATTTCGGATCAGGTCATGATGATCTCACATGAAACCAAGCCCTGAATCCATCAGTGCAGAGACTGCTTAGGATTCTCTCTCTCCCTGCCCCTCCCCTGCTCTCTCTCTCAAGATAAATAAACATTAAAAAAATTAAAAATAGCCTTTATTTTTATTTTTTAGAGAAGAGAGTATGGGCGCATGAGTGGGGACAGGAGTGGGGGTGAGGGAGGAGCACAGCAAGAGAGAGAGAATTTGAAGCAAGCTCCTTGCTCAGCATGGAGCCAGATCTGAGGCTTGATCCCATTACCCTGGGATCATGACCTGAGCCAAAATCAAGAGTTGGATGCTCAACTGACGGAGCCACCCAACCGCGCCCAAAATAGACTTTCTTTTTAAAAAGCAGTTTTAGGTTTACTTAAAAGTTGAGCAGAAAATACTGAGTTCACATATACCTTTATTCCCCTCCTCCCTTCCCCTGATCCCTGAAATGCACACAATTTCCTCTATTATTAACTTGCATTTCCCTTGTCATTAACACTTGGCATTAGTGTAGTATGCTTCTCACAAAAATGATGAATCAATATTGATACCTTATTATCAACTAAAGTCCAGAGTCTGCATTCCGGTTCATTCTTTGTGTTGTTCGGTCTATTATTTTGACAAATGCATAATGCCGTGTATCCATCATTACAGAAGCACACTGAATAGTTTCACTGCCCTAAGCATTACCTGTGCTCCATCTAGTCATCCTTTCCTCTTCCCACCACCCCTGCCCTGCCCCAGAATGCTATATTTTTGCTGTCCTCTTCAAGTAAGGGCATATTGGTTGAAAAGCAGAAGTTCTGGCCTTCATACCTTATATTTAAGAAAATAAATTAAATGTCTTAGCATGGCATTCAATCCCCCACCCCCAACATAGTCCTTAACTTACTTTTTCAGTCTTATTTTCCACTAGTGATCCCAGACCCCACTTCCATTCTTGGCATACCCTCTAATTAGGCGTATCTCACTATCTGTCCAGGTTAAACATGCTGCACATTTCCTAGTCTGCTCATCTTTGTTCATGCCAAGCCTGCTGTATTTTCTTCCCATCCACCATTGTGAGAAGTCACAATCTCTCTGTCTTTCCCACAGTGGGAAATCCCACAGTATCCAAATGCTACTTTCTTCAGGAAATCTTCCACAAAGACTCCAACCTAAAAATATTCTCCATTCTTGGCGTCCCCACAGCTCTTTGTATTTCCCTTTAAATTCTGATAAATTATTTGGATAAATATCTCTGCTATCAGAGTTCAAGTTCTTTTAAATTTATTTATTTATTTAGAGAGAGAGAAAGAGTGTGCATGCACCTTGGAGTCAGAGAGGGGCAGAGAGAGAATGATAGAGAATCCCAAGTGGGCTCCACACTATCCGTGAGGAGCTGGATGCAGGGATCAAACTCATGAACCTTGAGGTCATGACCTGAGCTGAAAACAAGAATCAGATGCTTAACTGACTGAGCCACCCAGGAGACCCTCAGATTTCAAGTTCTAAATGGACAGTGTCTTATTTTTCTGTCTTCCCCTTCATTATACCTTACGCACAGCTGTTGTTCACTTAAATGTTTGCCAACTGAATGATATTTTATAGAAAACGAGTATTCATTTTTCTGTAAAAATGGAAAAAAAATAGGGGTTCCTTGTGGGTTCAGATGGTAGAGGATGTGGCTCTTGGTTTTGGGGTTGTGAGTTTATTTTAAAAAATAAGTAAAAATTACAATTAAAAATACAGAAAAATGTTTTAAAAATAAAAGGAAAAGGAAAGAATGAAGATACTCTCTGAATGATTTAATTTTGCTAACACTTGGGCTCCCCTAAAAAAAGATGATAATCTTCAATATTATAAATTAAGCAACCTCTCCCCTCAACAAAATATATTTTATTCAGTTTTTCTCTTGATAATTGCAGGAACAAGATTAGGGTCCTATAAATTCTCCCCACACCCCACCCCCATAGAAAAGACAACATAACAAAGAAAAACAGTTTGCCTCTTCATCTCTACAAAAGCATATTAACTCAAACACATATTTTCCTTTTCCCCCTTTACTTACCCTGTTCTTTTATTTTGGGACATCCTGACCTAAACAATATTACTCTATGGACTATAGTTACTGGGAGGCACGGTGGTTCCCTAGACATTTTATTTTATTTTGACTTAGAGATGGGTCCAAGGGAGCCTGCTTCTAATTTTGTCTCTAGAAAACATAAGCTACTATTTCTGCCAAGCTGTAAGTCGAGTAGGTATTTTTTGTTACTCTGTGCAATTACCCATGAAAGAACAAATGAACAAAATATTTTCATGAGCAACAGCCCTTGCCAGGGATAAGTGAGTGTCTTAACTTTCCAGCTGGGTGACAGGAGTTAGTTGCTTCAGGGTTTAGCCATCAGTTTCACAACCTTACCTGTGTTTCAAGCAGAAGTCTTTAGGCAGACATTGTGAGCAAGGACATGACTTTGTGCCATTTATTTTAAACCATCAAACTTGGCTTTATGCTCTATAAGAGTCAATGAGCAGACTTTGCACAATACTCTAAATTACAATGTATTTCGAACAAAAATATAACCAATATCATGCCAAAATAAAGTAACCTCTCTATGTGGAAATACATCATTATTTGGGAATACGGAAGTGGGCCAGAAAAGGTGATAATGTATTAAATCAAGCACCAGAACTACGTGGTTTACCTTTGGGATTTTACACTATCACTTAAGGAAAGGAAAACTTACATTAGAATTTCTGAAGAAACACTGCATCTCCTTAATACATTGGCTAACCATTAGCTAATACTAATAGAATGCTAAATCTTTTCTAAGTATTGTGCCAAACACAACACTTGGATCATCTTTACTGAATCCTCACAACAACCCTATGAGGTAGGTACATGCATAATCTCCTTAGGAAAAGGGAAGCTGAGACATGGAAGTATCTAACTTGCTGAGGAACACAGTTACGAAGTAGCAGAGCTGGGTAAATAAACCCAGAAGGTCAAAAATGCCAGAGCCTGCACACCTCACTTTCTGAGCTTTTTTCCTTAACTTTCTAACTGGTTAGAAAAACAAATTCTCTTCCTGATCCTAGTGTTCTATCCTAAACAACAATTAATTTCCACAAGCCTTCAGTGAACACCTATGATGTGCCAGTACAGAGGGTTGAGACTATATTATGAAGAATGAGTTATCAAATAAAACTTAACATTAGAGAAAGGTGGTATGTTCGCTTTGGCAGCACATATACTGAAAAAGAGAAAGGTGTTAATTTTGGACAAGAGCAGATGCCAGAAAAAGACTTCCAAAGATTCTCTAAAACTCAGGAGCCTTGTTGGAAGTGACCTTAAAAAGATATTTAAATCACTGATTTTTTTTTTGTGTGTGGCTTTTATTTTATTTTTGAGAGACAGAGACAGCGTCAGCAGGGGAGGGTCAGAGAGAGAGGGAGGCACAGAATCCGAAGCAAGACTCCAGGCTCCGAGCTAGCTGTCAGCACAGAGCTTGATGCAGGGCTCGAACCCACGACCCGTGAGATCACGACCCGAGTCGAAGCCAGACGCCCAACCGACTAAGCCATCCAGGTGCCCCTGATTTTTTTCAATCTCTTCTAATATGTTTCAGTTCAATGTCATAGTACTCATCAGGATGGCTCCAGCTTATTTATCCTGCCCCTCCCATTGATTCATGCAAATCATTTGGCAGTGTAAACTGACCTGGGAAGTTTCTAATTTAAGTCCTCTCCCATTATGATAGCTGACACCCAGAGACAATAATCATCCTGAGATACTGGAGTGAAAAAGGCCTCTTCGAGATACTCAAAATCCCTCATTTGACAGATTAGGACAATGAGAGAAAGTGATTTGCCCACAGCACATAAAACATAGGTGACTGTGTAGGAATCCAGGTTTTCTGTCTCCTACCCTAGCGTTCTCTGCACCACATTACAAAGGTGTTACTAAATGTGAATATGTTGAAAATGGGGCTTTCTAACCTATCCCAATTTTCACAGATCCAGATTTTGGGGGGTCTTAAAATATAGGAATAATATGAAATTTATGAAGGAAAGATCTCATGTAACTGGATGGCAAATTAGAGTAAAATCATCTGTAACAGAATTTTTTCCTAACAAAAATTAATAAACTCTAAATTCACCTAAAGGTTTAGGGAATAGTCTAATAAAGTGAGCACAGATCAGTCCAGGTTTTTACACAATAAATGCTGGCATACACAATTTGTTTGTTTTTTGCACGTTGCTGTTCTGAACATTAACAGTGAAGGTAAATGAGCCAGTGTATCACATGAGATGCTCTGGGTTTTAATCTTGACCTACTACTGGGTCAGTTGTGTGTCTCTTTATACCTAATTAACCCATCTATTAAATAATATTGCCCACCTCATAGAGTTGTTGTAAAGATTAAATTAGAGAATATATGTAAAGCATGTAACATAGGGTCAGACAGTAAGTTCTCAATAAACATAATTATTGGTAGTAGTAGTCATACTTCTATATATCAGGAACCAGAGTACTAGAATCATATAAAAGGTGGGCTCGTGGCCTCCAAAGCTACCACTAGGGGACAGGAAGAGGAAGAAACACTAGCTAAGTCCTATTGTTCAAACAGGACTATGCCTTCAACAGATGTCCTGTTTTAAAGACCTCTGGAAAAGGAGTCCCCAAGCTTCTCTCAGTTACTCATTCCAATGCTTAATTGTTCTTTTGTAGCCAGGAAAGTCTAGGTCTTACCTGGCATTTCTCCAGCTGTGGTATACATATGATGTTCCTTTTAAAATAATTAAAAAGAAAAAAATTTGGTGAGCACATAAATTTCGGAAATGCTAGGTCATGCAAGGTTAAATAGGTTTATGCACAACTTCTTAACGCTCATATGCTAATAATTCATAAGAATGTACAAAGCAGAGGAAAGGCACAGTGTGCAACATCAGAGGAGTTTCACATTTGATGGAATAGTTTCGGAAGGGATGGTCTAACCTATGTTGGAGTTTGTAACTCCCGCCCCCCATTTCTAAACACACATAGCTACCATCCTCTGCATATTCGCCCATTACCACGTGTACTTGAAAATTGTTATCAAGATGTCCCTCAATTTTTCTTTAACTTTAGAGTGACTAAGGGCAAGGATTTACATTGGTTAAAACAGTAAAACCCAGGGGTACCTGAGTGGCTCAGTAGGGTAAGCATCCAACTTCAGTTCAAGTCATGATCTCGCAGTTCATGAGTTTGAGACCTGCATCAGGCTCTGTGCTGACAGCTTGGAGCCTGGAGCCTGCTTCGGATTCTCCCCCTCTTTCTGCTCCTCCCCTGCTTACACACACACTCTCTCTCTCTCTTTCAAAAATAGGTAAACATTTAAAAACAACAACAACAACAACAACAGAGGCGTCAGGGTGGCTCATTTGGTTAAGTGCCCAAATTCGGCTCAGGTCATCGCCTCACAGTTTGTGGATTTGAGCCCCATGTTGAGCTCTGTGCTGACAATGTGGAGCCTGCTTGGGATTCTTTCTTTCTCTCTCTCTCTCTCTCTCTCTCTCTCTCTCTCTCTCTCTCTCTCTCTCCCTCCCTCCCTCCCTCTCTCTCAGCACTCTCACCCCAAATAAATAAATAAACTTAAAAAAAAAAGACTAATGCTCTTTTTTATAGAGACCATCCTAAAAGCCACCAGACAGAAAATAAACGTCCCATATAAAGGTTCAGGAACCAGAATGACAGAGAACTGCTCAACACAATACTGGAAGCCAGAAGAAAATCAACAGAGCAAGGTCTTCAAAATTCAAAAAAAAAATTATTCCCAATTTGGAATTTTAGACATTTTCAGAAATACAAGTCCTCAAAAAAGGTTACCTCCTCCCAGGTACGCTTGCTAGTCCCACACCCCAACAAAAGAAAAACCTGGGGTCCAGGAAGCAAAGGCCCTAAATACAAGAGAGGGGTGAAAGGGAAGACCTAGGCCGGACAGTAGTTCTTGAGCAGCCTGGAGGGAATGGAACAGTAGGGTGAAGAAAGCCATGTGAGATCACCCAAGAAATCGTAATGCCTGACATATTGGTCACTTAAGAGTTTTTATTCCTGTCAGAGAGTTTGAGAGTACCTAACACATGGAAAAGGAACAACAAAAATGAGCAATTTCAGTAAAAAAAAAAAAGTTAACTTGAGAAAAATAAGCAGCTGTTCAGGACCTGGAACAACTGCAGCACGGCGTGCCCGTCTCAAGGGAAGCAGTACTTGCAGCCTACACGATGTAAGTAAGGACGACTGAGTCCACTGACAATTACAAGCAGCTACCTCGTCAAGACTGGGGGGCGTCAGGACTGGAGAGAGGAAATGTGTTTTGGGAAAAGGGGTGTGGTGGTAAAGGGCTAACCTCTTACCTTCCATTGTAGGAAGTCAGTGGGTAATGAGTACAATTTTTAAAATTAGCAGCATGTTATTTTAAAGACTAGAGATAAATTGCAGGAGAAATGTCTACAAGAATTAAAAATTACTTCTTCTGAGGAATGGGAACTAAGTGTGGGACTGAGGGTCACTGTTCTTCGTAGCAGCTTTATCCTGACTTTTAAAACTGCGTACAGTATTACTTTCATAAAAGTATGAATTAAGTTAAATATCTCTTAATTGTAGTGTCTTCCCATGATATCACTGAACAGATGGAATACCTATATTCCTTCCCTCTTTCTCAGTCCTCCTAAAAGGAATTATCATACACAAAACCCTGGAAAGGTAGAGAAAATTTTAATGTAGTATCAAGAAAAATAAAGGAAAATAATAAAATATTTTTGACACTTGATCAATAGTTGACTGTCCTTTTGGCTAAAGCATTTAAAAACAATTCATTTCTTTTCCTTCACTGGTATCACTATTTTGATCAGTGAAGCAGGAAAAAGACTCTGCATACCATTAGCAGAAGTAAAATTTAATAATAGCTAACAATTCTGAAGTACTTACATGACAGGCACTGTACCTTAAAACCATTATGTACATAATTGATAATGTATTAATGTATATGTAAAATTTATAAATGTGTGTATAATTTAAATCAATAAACAGTCCTATGGGTAATATAAAATTATTATTATCACCCAACAGATTGAAAACCTTAGCTAGAAAGGGGTTAAATGTTTTGCCTGATGTCAACAGGTAAGAGGTACTAGGGTTTGAATCCTGTTTTGGTTTCTCTGAACAGAAAACCTCTTATTTTGTACACCATGAGTTAAGCTGATTAGAAATGGAGTATTTGCTGTGTCATTTGTTTCTTCAATGTAAGAAAACTTATTTTCAAAAAACTTTTTTGAGAGAGTGTGTGTGTGCATGTGTATGTGGGAGGGGGGAAGCAGAGAAGGAGGGTGAGAGAGAGAGATAATCTTAAGCAGGCTCCATGCACAGAGCAGAGCCCAACATGGGGCTCAATCCCACAACTCTAGGATCATGACCTGAGCCGAAAAGAGTTGGACACTCAACTCAGTGAACTGCTCAGGTGCCCCAAGAAAATATATTTTCATTCTGTTTTCTACATAGACTAAAACCCAAATCCAGTGCTTCTGTGGTTTGGTTCCCCATTGATACTCCCAATGGGAACTCTGGGAGAGGTTGAAGAATTCCAATATGTAACCATATATGCACTTTTCTTCATAATGAGCCAGAAATTCTCATGGCAAATATTTATATTGAGATCAACAAAGCACTTATCACCAGCTTTTAGAGAAGGCCACATTCACTTATGTTTTTCAAGAAAGAGTTCATTTTCTCTTGCATAGGCCACATCTTGTTTACTTAGCTTGCTTAGTCCAATCCTGAGGTATCAGGAGACGGGAAAGGTAACAGGATCATACCCTCATCCACAGCCATCATTTTCTTCTGCTTCCTGAGTTGGAGATTTTTGCTCTCTTTTTCATCATGGTCAAACCAACTCAAGCTTGGTTATTTTACTAAAACTACCTTCACATGTTTCTAAAGGGAGACTAACTATAATCTAATCAACACTAAAGCTAAGTCTGTTGAATAGTTATTACTCTGGTTCAGTTGAAATTCCTACTTTACCCAGCACATATGGGCAACAATTAAGGAACGATCTGGAGGTCAGAAAAAAGAAATTGAACTGTTCTCTCTTGCTTTCCCCCTTGACACATTTTGGTTTGGGCTTTGTAGTGAGAAGGGAATGTGAGAAGGAGAGAGGAGACTGAATGGAAAGGAAAAAATTAAGGAAACTGTCCAGGAATTTGTAGCTACTCAGAAAGGAGGGGCCACAAAGACCTGCCAGAGTACTGGTTCTCTTTGCTTTGACCACCTCTCCAATCCTGTACAGGCCCTCCTGCAACCAGGAGGTGGTAAGAGCTGTCGTGGGTACAGGTGATGCTTTACTACTGAAGCACCTCTAATAGCCTGACATTATCAGAGTGGGAAGGCGTCGTCTTACTTAGAGCGGTTTAGTCTGGCAAAACGATGTGATACACCACGCTTCTGTGTGCTCTTGTTTTTAATTTACTGTGCCAAGCACCCTTAATGAGAAGACAATGGTCTTAAGCTAAACAAACATGAGAACAAAAGTGTCAAAACAGATGTAGCCAGATGGCCAATGGTTATGAGCTGATGCAGATTTTCATTAGCTGTACTATACAGTATCTCCAAAAAAGTTATGTGTGATATTAAAATAGCCATAGTAAATATTTTTTATGTTCAAATAGTCCTCCCGAACTATTATAGATTATTAAAAATACTTTGTATGAAAGCATTTGGCACAATTAAAAACTTATTCATAATTTAAAAAAATTTCTTAACTAGAAAGAAAAGATAACTTCATTAATCTGATAAAGAATATCTATAAAAAACAAAACAAAACAAAACCCTCAAGTAGCCATCATACTTGATGGTGAAATATTTAAAGTTTTCCTTTGAGATCAGGAGATCAGTAATGAGATAAGCATACTAGCTATCACTACTTCAATTTAACAGTGTATTGGAAATCCTATCCGATGCAACACGGAGAAAAAAGAACAGGAATGATCAGAAAAATAAAATAAAACTAACATTACTCACAGGTGACATGATTGTATATATAAAAAAATTAAAACCATTATAGTTAATAAGAGAATTTAGCAAAGTTGCTAGATATAAGGCCAATCAATATTCAAAAATGAACTGTATTTTTATAAGCCAGCAACAAATAAAAAATGACATTTTAAAATTATTTTTACAATAGCATCCGAAACACCAATTCCATGGTAGGGTTGGAAATCTAGTAAAATATGTGTAAGGCTGCTATAATCAAATCTCAAGAATATTATTTTAAAAAAAGAAAGCATCTAAATAAATGAAAGGATATACTGTGTTCATGGACTGGAATATTCAATATTATAAAGCTGTCAACTCTCTCCATATTTATCTAGATTCCGAAAATATTTTTTTTAATGTTTATTTATTTATTTTTGAGAGAGAGAGGGGAAGAGAGCAAGCGAGCATGAGTGAGTGCACAAGTAGGGGAGAGACAGAGAGAGAAAGGGAGACACAGAATCCGAAGCAGGCTCCAGGCTCTGAGCTGTCAGCAGAGAGCCTAATATGGGGCTTGAACTCACGAGCTGTGAGATCATGACCTGAGCTGTAGTTAGACGCTTAACCACCTGAGTCACCTGGGTGTCCCTAGATTAAAAAAAATTCCAAACAAAATATTAGCATTTTTGTGTGGAAACTGACATGTTGAGTCTAAAATTTATATGGAAATTCAAAGACCAAAAATAGCCAAGGTAATCTTGAAGAGAAGAACATCACTGAAGGATTTTACTACCAGATATTAACCCCAATTATAAAACTAGAGTAATTAAGATAATACATCAATTGGTGCAAAGAGAAAAACAGACCAATGTAACAGGAAAGCAAGTCCAGAATTAATCCCACATGTATATGGTCACTTAGTTTTTGACCAAAATGTCACTGTAGTGTAGTAGGGAAAGGAACATATTGTCAATAAATGAAGTCAACTGGATATCCACATGGAAAAAATAAATCACCCCCTACCTTACAACATATGCGAAAATCAATTCCATGTGGATTGCAGATCTAAATGCGAAATATAAAAGAGTTTTTAAAACAAAACTCAAGTAACCCTTCATCAACCTTGGGTTGGCAAAGATTTCTTCAGCAGGATATAAAAAGCACTGATTATAAAAGAAAAATTAGATAATCTGGATGATATTAAAGATTAAAACTGCTTATTAAGTAAATGAAAAGCAACACATGGGAGAAGATATCTGCAATATGTATATTTGACAAAGTATGCTTCAGAACTCATATCTAAAGTACCCAATATAAAAATGGGTAAAAGACTTGAATAGGCTCTTCACAAAAAAGTATAGCTAAATAGTAATAAATATATATTTTAAGTGCTTTTCTATTGTTAGTTATCAGAAAAAGGAAAATAAACATTACAATGTGATACTACCATAAAGCTACCAGAATGGCTAAAATGAAAAAGAAATGTCAAGTACCAGTAAAGATGCAGACCAAGTGGAACACTCAGACACCGCTGAGGGAAGTGTATATGGCACAGCATGTTCAAAACCGGTAGTGTCTCTTAAAGCTGAAAACACCCTATGGAGTACATATACATCTAACTGAAATCTACAAAATACATCTACTTTTGTTCACTGAAAGACCTCTATGAGAATGTTCCTAGTTGCAATAAGGAAAACTATCTGAATCCCCTCAACAGGACAGATAAATATACTGTGATATATTCACACAATGAAATACAGTAATAAGAATGAACTGGAATTATATTTAGTAATAGGATTATCAAACAAATGCTGAGCAAAGGAATCCAAACACAAAACAGTAAATGATGTATGACTCCTTCATATAAAATCCCTAAACAGGCAAACTGATCGATGGGTTAGAAATTAGAACAGTCAGAGGGCTTCTGGAGGGCTGGTACTGTTCTGTTTCTTTATCTGAGTGTGAATTACACATTTGTTCATTTGTGAAAATAACTTACGTACTTTTCTCTATGTATGTTATACTTTGGTAAAAAACTTAAATAGGAGAGACGGGTCTCGGGAGTAGGAGTTGACAGGAAAAAACATGCAGACCAACCACATAAGCCAACAAAAACTCTTTCATTTGTGTTAAAAGCATTGCTATAGAATCTCTAGTGTATTTAAGAATTTTTCTATTCAGAAGTTATAAAATGGTATTAAAATCAGTCTTAATAAACTACCTATTTTTCTAATTGGCTTCATTGTATAATAAAGGCTAAATACATATTCAGTTAAGACCATCAAATCAGCAGAGACAGGGAAGGTAAAACTTCAAAGGGTGTACATTTTATCCCAAAGAGTATTAAATGTTATGTTTTTGCTTTATTTTTTTTTAAGTTTATTTATTTTGAGAAAGAGAGAAAGAATAAGTGAGGAAGAGGCAGACAGAAAGGGAGAGAGAGAGAATCCCAAGCAAGCTCTGTGCTGTCAGTGCTAGATGTGGGGCTTGATTCTTGTGAACCATGAGATCATGGCCTGAGCCAAAAGCAAGAGTTGGATACTTAACCAACTGAGCCACCCTGGTGCCCCTGTGTTTGCTTTAGATATGCCTGGCTTATATGCAAGGCCTATTCTGCTTTCCAAGAACCCTATGTATTTTCTTTTTAATGCAGGAAATCTTTTCCCAAATACTAATGCCTACATCAGGTGTCCTATATTTGGGAAGTTAACACTTTTGGATCAGTTTTCTTTTGAGACATCACATTTAAATGAAAGAAAGTCAGTGGCTTAAATCCAAGGTACCAGTTTTATGTTAACTATTTTCTTCTTCGTATCAATAATCTATTTCATAAACTTTTTTCTTAGAAAAGTTATCATTACATTGTAGTACAGTATTTTTCTTCCCAAAGCCTCTCCTTGTTTTACTTTTCTTTCATATTTTCTTTTCTCAATATCTTAATCTCAGTACATGCTCAATCAGTAATATAAAACCCAAACTATCTCAAATCAAGATAACGAATTGCCTAATACTATATGCAAGGTATTTTTCATGGCTTACAAGAAAT
The DNA here is from genome assembly GCF_006229205.1 of Suricata suricatta. Classification (NCBI taxonomy): domain Eukaryota; kingdom Metazoa; phylum Chordata; class Mammalia; order Carnivora; family Herpestidae; genus Suricata; species Suricata suricatta. The sequence continues at coordinate 50,431,813 of NC_043711.1, forward strand.
ACATTAAAGTGTAGTTCTTCACCTTGAGGAGCTTACCAAGGTGAAAGATGTTTCACCTTGAAGGCAATATAGAGACCAAACTAGTGACAGAGACAATAAGTGCTCTAGAAATGTAGAGGAGAAAGATACTAACATTTTCTGAACTAATCTGGGATAACTTCATAGTAGAGATGGTTTTTGAATTATGATGACCCAGTGGGAGGATTAATATCTGTACTATTATTGATAAAGATATTCCAAGGAAAAGATACTTGTCTCTATCATCCAGTATGCCCCTTATATTTCCTGGGTTTCCTTAAGCAAAATAACTGAATGAGTATGATGAGTATGATATAAAACCGATTAAATTTTGCATTAGGACATATGCTTGCAAACTGGATCAATTTCTCCTAGGCCAATACAATTGTTTGTAACTTAAAAGAAGCTGGAAGTGTGGTTATATCAATGGCAAAGAGTTTCTTTAATTTTTTTTAATGTTTTATTTATTTTTGATACAGAGAGAGCCAGAGCATGAGAGAGGGAGGGTCAGAGAGAGAAGGAGACACAGAACCAGAAGCAGGCTCCAGGCTCTGAGCTAGCTGTCAGCACAGAGCCTGACGCGGGGCTCGAACCCACGAACGGGAGATCTGACCTGAGCCGAAGTTGGAGGCCTAACCGACTGAGCCACCCAGGCACCCCAAGGTTTCTTTGTTTAAAAAAAAATATTTTTTAATGCTTTTTATTTATTTTTGAGAGACAGGGAGAGACAGTGCAAGCAGGGGAGGGTCAGAAAGAGAGGGAGATACAGAATCTGACGCAGGCTCCAGGCTCTGAGCTAGCAGTCAGCACAGAGCCCGACACGGGGCTCGAACCCACAAACCGTGAGATCATGACCCAAGCCGAAGCCAGACGCTTAACAGACTGAGCCACCCAGGTTCCCCAAGAGGTTTCTTTGTAAATGGCAGAGAATTCTATGTAAATCTGGCCATATTTATGTCAAACTGACATGTTTGGTTCTTATTAGGATCATATTTTAGTCAATTAAGCAAACTTGCCCAGTCTATATAACAGATTTAAAATTTTGAGAACTAAAATCAGGGTTTTAGATAAAGCATGAGACATCAGTAAAGTAATATCCAACAATCTTATATGCCAAAAAAAAGTTAATGTAAAGCCAAAATATATGAACAATGAATGTTTTACTTATTCTAAAAGAAGTGACTTAATTAAGGAGAAGTAAGGTGAGCCATGGTGTTTACCTGTCTGGAACCTGTGGAAGACAGAAGCAAATTACAGACGTTGCTCTGTTACTGAGTTTTGCCATTGGCTCTTTGCCAAATAAGAAATTGAACCTGGGCTTCTTTCTTCTGGAACTGTGATTAATATGTATCTATCTGATCATATCTAAATATTCTGGGGAAAAAAATGCTTAAGGAAAGGATTGTAAGTGAGTAAGCAGTAAGTCTGGCTTAATTAACCATGGTAACAGAAAATTTTTGATAACATGGATAATGAAAATCTGTATTATCCCCAAGTTGTAACTTCCATTTTAGGGGTAAGAAGACAAAACTAAATTTGGTGGACACCTGTTACATACCAGGCACTGTGCTAACTGCTTTACATATTGGATATTGGTTACTTGACCAAATAAGTTGCTTTTATTAGCATTGCTAGCAAATAAGTCTCCTGAAAGTCCAATAAATACTGGATGTATCAAAAGGTAGGCAGGCTTGCAAAAGAAGCTAGGCATTTGGATAATTCACAAACTTGTGAAATTCAAATTAATATTCACATGATATTCAACTAATGATAATTCAAACCAAAGGAGGCACATGATGCAAATAACTGCATAATAGGGATTTCAAAATATATTTGTACCTGGTTTTTAACATATATAATGTTGTTAGTTTTTTTATATTAGCATGGATTTTAGAGTAATATATTGGCATGTACACTAAACTTTTTGTTTTTCTTCCTGAACATATTCCAGTGCCTGAGCTTAGGAGCTGGTAGCAGCAGATCAGCTTGGTACTAAGAAGAGTTTATTAGATATCTATTACATGTTACATACTTGTGGACTGAAGAAGATAATAAAACATGAGTCTTATCCTCAACGACTATATAATTTGCATTAGGGAAATATATAAAACAGAAAATAATATCAGGAAGTCTCCACTGCCACACTAAAAAGTGTGGTATCAATCAACATAGAGTAGAGGATTTTATTCTTTTATTTTAACAAGTATTAATGAGCCTGGCCATTTACCAACTATGTCTTGGCCATTTGGGAATATCAGCTAGTGAGCAAACTAGACAGACGACTGCCTTCATGGAGTCAATACGTTACTGTGAGAAAGTGGACAGTAAACAATAAATGCAATAAATGAGTAAATTATATGATATGTTAGAAGATCATGAATGCTTTAGAAATAAGAATATCGAGCAGGGGGAAGGGAAGGATGGTGGGGAGGACAGAGTATTCAACAACGGGGGTAGAGGCAGTCCTTACCAGAAGTGATATCTGAGCCAAGATTAGAAGGAGCTGACAAGAAGATGTCAGAGAATGAGGGTTCAAGGAAAGAGCAAGAACTAGAGCAAAAGCACTAAAGCAGGAGCATGTCTGGAATGTGGGAGGAACAGTAAGGAGTCCAGGGTGGCTGGAGCTGAGTGAGGAAAGGGCAGAGATGCTGACCGGGGTGGGGTTGGGGGTAGAGGGCAGACTGGGATTTCATCCTAAGTGAAGTGAGGAACTGCTGACTGACAGATCTGACTTATATTTTAATGTGATCTCTCTGTATGATGGGTTGAGACTAAGCACTTGGAAGGTAAGGACAGAGGAAGGACAACCTGTCAAAGAGTAGGACAGCAATCCAGGCAAGAGACAATGGCTTGGATCAGGGTGCTGGCAGTGGGGCGCAGAGAGGACATATATTCTGAACATATTTTCAGTTTAGAGGAGAGGGAGAGCAAGTAACAGTAACATATTAAAGGGGGCCTAGGTGGCTTAGTCAGGAAAGCATCTGACTTTGGCTCAGTTCATGATCTCACAGTTTGTGCTGACAGCTCAGAGCCTGGAGCCTGCTCTGGATTCTGAGTCTCCCTCCCTCTCTGCCCCTCCTGTGCTGGAATTCTGTATCGCTCCCCCCTTTTCAAAAATAAGTAAACTTAAAAAAAATTAAACAATAACAACAAACCAGTAACGAATTAAGAAAAGGCTTCATGACATAAAGGTTACTTGAACCTGACCTTGAAAGATAGGGAGAATTTGAAAAGATAGAAGAATTAGGAAAGGCATTCCAGGATGTGGTAGGCTTGGAGGCAAGAGTAAGTCTGGCTTATTTGGGGGACAATATGATTAGTCCAAGTAGAGAAAGGCAGACCAATCTCTAGGGTGTGGAGGGAAATAAAATAAACAAAGTGGGAACAGATTATAAAGAGCTTGAGAACTAGACAAAGGTGTTTAGATACCACATTGTTCACTACAGTGCACTACTTGTATGTAGTAGGCACTCAATACATATTAGAAGTCTGAAAGGCTCTGAGGACCACGTATGTGGCAGATTAGATTGGATGGCTGAAAGTTTCTCAGTTAGAAAGCCAGATAAAAGGCTGTACAGGAACTCTGGCCTGAGGGAATATGGGATAAATACACATGTAGGTAATTGACAGTTGACTGTTTTAAATTTACTTTATAATATAAACCATTCACCACTTGTGGGAATCTCAATCTTGTGTTGGCAAATCTCTTACTCTGATAAAAATTACATGGGTCTAAAAAACTGTGCACTCAAATAGCCACATGATTTTAATTCTGAGGTTACTGGAGTTGGACAGTGTCTCTAAATTAGTTACAGGTGCAAAACTGCATCTACAAAAAGGGGTAATCTAGTAGAGGTTTATGGAAACTTAGTTCCATTCAAATGAGTCTAATTAATTCACTATTACATATATTTTCACAAATATTCAACACTAGTAGAAGAACATGGGGCATTTACTGGACAACTTTCTTACGCCTAATTTAAGGGTGTACAAAAGAAGTTACAATAACAGAATCCATGTCAGTTCCACTGATCTAATACAATGAAGAAATTTACTCTGCTCGGATTTCCTCTGACGAAGAGTATGTGCTTTACAACGGGCTATGATGATTTTAGAATTTCCTCAGGGTTATGTTACTCAACTTATAAGTGAGAATGTTGACAAAGATGATGATCTATGACAACCTTTTCTGGAGCTTTTCATAAATTGTTTTCCATCAATGACCTATGTTTTACACTGTGACAAACAGTTTTAACGGATAACTGCTATCAGGTAGCATTCTAGACAAGTTGTATTCCTTAGGGGTGCCAGGGATAAATAAGTTAAAAAATTTAAAAATGCATCTGATATAAATGACATTTGTTTTGGGTGTTTCCTAAAATTCATAATTTGGGGGGAAGTACAAGAGAAACAACAGTTTTTGAAACAGTGAAGAGATTCTCTGAGTCGAGAAATCTACCAAATCTTCTAAGTCTTGGTGATCAGAAAAAAGATTTGAACAGTTAAATCAAAGAAATACATGATAAAACAGAGCCATACTAAAGAAAAAATTAAGATGGACAACAGTGAAATTTTAGAAAAAGACTGAATTATTATTACAGTGAGATTATGAAATTCAGAACTGTGTCAGTTACCTAAATCTTCATTATAAAGAACATTATAATCTAAGATAGTTTTTCAAAGTCTCTGAGAGAAAATGTGTAATCACGGATTTCACTTAGGGCCAAAGAATGATTTCAACTTTTGGAAATTCGATCTTTTCCTAAACAAATGTTAATGAGAGTGGGAGGTAATTCACTCACTAAAAAAATCAGACAGAAACTTTCTCTAAGTTTGATCATTTCCTTATCAAATCATTCATGGGAGATCATGCAGAAATCTTACGTCACTCAAAAACTGCCACTTAATTTTCGTGTACAAAGAATTCTGCAGTTTCCCCCCATAATCGTTAAAATGTTTCAAATGTTGGATATGAGGTATCTTCTATTCGATCCACCAGTGATTAATACTCCAAGACCAAAACAATAAACTCTATATAGGACTTCAGATGTGCTTTCGCAAACACTGTGTCATTTAATCCTTGCAATAACTCTGTATTTACTGTTGTTATGTGTGGGAACAAAGGGAAGAGAGGATAAGTGACTTACTCAAATCCACATGGAATGTATGTGGCCAAAACAATCTGGTAGTTACATTCCCTGATACTACAGGGGTCCATTTAAACCTCTAGAAAGGTGAAAACTTCGGTCAATTATTTAAATGCTTCTAAACATACAGTTGCCTAGAGTCACAGAGACACAGTTTTAAGTATCCCTCAACAAAAATGGCGGGCAATCAATCACTCACTCCTATCTCAGGAGAGGCGCTTGTTTCAAAGGATGGTCTATTGCAGCATTTATCATGTCTCCAAGGCATATTTCCATTGCTCAATCAGCTCCAAAGGACAAGCGTGTCATCATCTTTCAATGCTCTGGTGCAACACTTTAAAATTATAGAATTCACACAGGACTAAGTCTGGCACTAAAAGCAGGAGGCACATTCAGCTTAAGCTTGTGGAAGCTTCCCTTCTATCTTGCCAATTTTTACTAGTGGAAATGGTTTCAGAGCCAGCATGGGGTTACTTGAGCTCATGATGAAAATAGAGGAATTAGATAAAGGGGGATCACAGTGATAACGGAGCCCAGGAAAAGTACGTAAGTCCTTTTTGGCCTAGGGCTGCATACATTTTTGAATTTTATGAATATGACCAGTATAGCTTGTTCATCTGGATCATTCACACTCAACCAGCCACTTTTTCTTCAAAGTAGCAGCACACAGCTACTTGCAACAACCCCCAATCCCACTTTGCCTATGGTGAGGAAGAAGGACCTAAATTAGTTACTGTATTAAAGCCTAATACCTAAATTCTACAGTGTTTCATCTCTGATGGCCTCCCAAAGCTAATGATGATTATATGTCCAATTTCAAGTTTGCATGTTTGTTTGTTTTGGCAAGGGTGGAGTAAGTAGTGGTCATCTACAAAACGCAATAGAAGTTAACAATCACAGCATTGACCTTTAGGAATTCTTATTTTGAACAGAAAAATAACCCATGAATAAGAAGTAATCAGAGACTGTATAAACAAAAGTTAAATTATTGGCACAATATATAATTTCTTAATTGCTAATAATTTTATTCTGTACCATGCTAATTAAAAAGAAAAGTACTCATTCTTTTGGAGGGGATTTGAGACTCAAAGAAATTAAACTGAAGGCAAAGTCATGGCGTAAACATAAAGAGATCAGTGCAGAATGAACACTAACTTAAATCACATAACTATCTCTTACCATGAACAGCACATTTCCTCGGTTAACTTAAACTACTTGTTGCACTGCATTCTTGCTGTACATATTCTTTTCAAAGAGACAAAATTACCAAATTTTTACTCAAGAACTATTTCACAGTATAGCTAGGATATTCTGCCCTGATACAGGCTAAACCAATAACTGGAGAAAGGTAGCAACAATTTTTGTGGCTTTCAGAAAAACAGAATAAACAGATTTTTATATCATGTAATGAAACCAAGATCCTATTTAAGAGGCTCAGAGGACAGATACACACATTGAAGCAAATAACCATAAAAAAATGAAATAGTATTTCAGGAAACATTTTTTTTCTTAATTTTTATTAAAAAAAAAAGCCTATGAGTAATATGTTCAAACTTCAGGCTTCCAGAAAAATTAAAATATTAAAATGCAATTTCAACAATTAAGCAACTTAATTATAATGCTTTAACATTTATATTATAAAACATGAATCACATTAGTTAACACAATCTATTTTTATATGCCATCTACAAGAAAAAATAAAATAGAAATACAGAAATGTGAAATAGTATAAAACAGAAGAAGCTGTGCTAAGAAACTCCAGTCGAAGGAGCTGTAGAAATGAAGAACTGATGTTTTGCAATGGCCAAGAAAGGAATTTTGAAAAATGAGGTATCTGCTTGAATCTTCTATATCTGAGTGAAAGTAGTAATTAATCAGTTATTTGGCATGAAATAGGCATTTAAAGAACTTGTTTTCCTTATGGTTAAAATGAAATGCTTGGAATTGGAACAGACATTCGCGTAGGCCCCGCAATCTATTCTACAAAGCATCAGGCACGATGTTAGATACCCTAAGAAATATAAAGAAGAATATAGGTTGGTCTTACACTCTGGAAGCTTACAGTTCTTTGGGAGAGATAAAATATACAAATGTCTAAATTTCTAAGTAGAACAAAAACATGCTGAGAGCATTTTAAAAGGAATAAGAAGAGCTAGGAGAGATACGTAACATTTAAGACTATATAAAAGGAAAAAGGGACCCCTCAGGTATTCAAAAGTATTCTAAGTATATGTGGGAGATGCACAGAAACTGAGGAGATAAAAAATGAATAGAATTTTAAAAAATATAAATATACCTTTAATGCTTACAATTCAGGAAATGGGAGCCATGCACAGAGATACAATATGGATTAGCTTAGGTTTCTTTTTGAAAGTTCTGATGCTTATAAGAGAACACTAACACAGCAAACTAAGCATTAAAATACTGAACTATCCATATCTCGCATTAGACTACAGCTTGGAAAACAAACTTCAAGAGCAATTTTACCATTCCATAAATGCCCAAAGTATCCCAACAGCCATATCTGGAATTGACTTTACCTTGTGAAGTGCCTGCAGACAGTGTATCAGCAAAGGAATCGCTTTCTGGGTCAATAAGAGAATCTCCCAGAGTTTCACCCATAACAGCACGTAGCAGGGATTTGCTGTAATTCACACTGATATTTTGTCTATTTCTTGCAAAAGACCAATCCGTTAAAAAAGAAAAAGACTTGCAGTAGTAGAACTTGTGAACACAACCAATGAGTTAAGACATCAGTTTCCAAATATTTGGGAGGTGGGAATAAACCCACAAAGGACCAGGCCTGAATTGGATGGCACTCTCCTGCCAGAGAGCCAGCTATGACAAATGTTGTGTCATAATGTTGTTCACTGCTTTGGCAAGACTTGGTACATTACAAGGAAAACATTGCCACACTGTCTCGCCAGTGACCCACAGGTTTGGTGTCTTGTGAGGGGCGTGAGTTAGTTGTACAGTATCTAGAGCTATCAGAGCAAAGAGACTGTTCAGTTTTCAATTGCTTCTTAAATGGAAAATCTTTACATTTCTGGGTTATGAAATACCAGATAAACTTACATGGACAAAGTTTTTCCTAGCTGCCCATCCCCGGTTGAATCTCTAACCATATTATCTGAAGAAAACTATTTAATTCATTATTATTAATATCACTTTTACTATTATTATTTGAGAGGGGGGGAGGGAGAGAGAGAGTGTGAGTGCACAAGGAGGGGAGAGGGGCAGGCGGAGAGAGAGAGAATCCCCCGCAGGCTCCACACTCAGCGTGGAGCCTGACATGGAGCTTGATCTCACAACCCCGGGATAATGACCTAAGCAGATGAGTCGGCCACCCAGGTGTCCTGAAAACTGATTCAAACATGTACTTATATTTTATTTTACTAAAAATTTTTTTCAAAAAAAATTTTTTTTTCAATGTTTATTTTTGAGAGAGAGACAGACTGTGAAAGGAAGAGGGGCAGAGAGAGAGGGAGACACAGAATTTGAAGCAGGCTCCTCCACGCTGTCAGCACAGAGCCTGACACGGGACTCAAACTCATGAACCACGAGATCATGACCTGAGCCAAAGTCGGATGCTTAACTGACTAAGCCACCCAGGAGCCCCAAATGTGTACTTGTATTTTAAAATTTGGCCTCAGCATGCTATTGAAATGTTATTTTTAAGGTATTTGCTCCATCACTTTACAAAACCCAAATGAGATTACTATCCAAATTCTATAAAATTAAATAGCTAGAGTGTTTGGTTGGCTCAGTTGGTTAAGCGACTGGCTTTAGCTCAGGTCATGATCTCATGGTTCGTGGGTTCGAGCCCTGCATTGGGCTCTGTGCTGACAGCTAGCTCGGAGCCTGGAGCTCTGCTTCAGATTCTGTACCTCCCTCTCTCTTTGACCCTCCCCTGCTCTCTCTCTGTCTCTCAAAAATAAATAAAAAACACCAAAAATTTTAAAAAATTTAAACAGTTGAGAGATACAGTTTAGATTTTAGGTATTAGGGTTTGGTTTTCAAAAACTTATTAAGTGTATCCATCACTAGCAAAGGCAGTCATGATGCACCAGTTGATGGATGAACACAAGCTGATGTTTAAGTGATAAGTGCCGTGTCATAATGAAAGAAAAAAAAAGTGGAGTCCTCTCTGAGAAGAGTAATGCGTTACCAGGAAAAAAAAAAAAAAGACTCACACTGACAGGTTGGCGAGGAACTGTGGTCAGTTTTGTAATCGGGAAAAAGCTGGCTTCTTGCTCAAGTCCTTTGCCCTTTTTGGCACGGAGGAACACTAGCTGTGCCAGACTTCAGTATGGAAGCAGGTCTCCACTTGTCACATAAGTGGCCTGACAGAACTGTAGTGGCGTGTGGATTTAATAAAGATGCCCCTACATAGGGGAATATACCAGATGACAATAATTCTCTTAGACTTATCCCAATATTCTCCAGACAGAATAAATATATATCTAGCTAATTTACATTGGGTAACGGGTCATCCTGCAAGGGGACCAGCAAGTTTCCCTGCTAATCATGGAACAATAACTTGGGGGGTGGGATGCCTGCTGGGTCTTGACAGCACAGAATAAAGTGGAGAGTTGGGCAATTATAGTGCTTTAAAAATGTTTAAAAACCAAAAACGTTTTACTAAGGTAGTTCAAGTCAAAGCAAGCTTCTTCTTGGCAGTCCAAATGACTAAGGTAATTATAGGTGTATATAACTAGCTTTGACTGTATCCAATTTAAATTATCAATAAAGAAATTTCTTCTTTTTTCTTAATACTGGGGAATTTCCCTGTATTATATATATATAATGACATAATATTTTAAAGTGTGATTAATTCAAAAATTTTGGCTGAATTTATGATACATCAAAATTAATTATACAGGTCAAGGATAATTTCCTTCTTGATAATAAAACAGAACAAATATTTAAGCCCCATTCTGCTTACAGATACTCTCTCAATGTCCCAAGATGTGTTTGAGTCTGGAAGGCAAGTTTTAGGCTTTCTTCCTATAAAGTGGCAGTTTCTCACTCCATTCCCTATTCTTGCCCCATTCTTGCTCTCCAATTCTAAAGTGCCTCCAGCTTAAAAAAAAAAAAAAAAAAAAAAGATAAAGTTCTTAAGATTATCCCAGATTAGAGACACCTGGGAGGCTCAGTCAGCTCAGGTTATGATCTCATGGTTCGTGAGTTCAAGCCCTGCATAGGGCTCCTTCCTGATGGCTCACAACCTGGAGTCTGCTTCGGATTCTGTGTCTCCTTCTCTCTCTCTTTCTGCTCCTTTCCTGCCTGTTTTCCTTCTTTCTCTCTCCCTCTCCCTCTCAAAAATACATAAATAAACATTTTAAAAAAAGATTATGCCAGATTATAAGAATGATAAAACTGACAGAAGAATACCATTTTAGAGTGAAACTCTTTATAAAAATCTAACACTCTGTTAATAAGATGAGAAGACAAAGCCCCCAAATAAGTAAATTATCCAGATTAAACAGCTAGGTAGTGACAGAGCTGGAAATGGAACTAGATTTTTAAGTATCTAATTCCCAAGGCCAGCCTACTACTGGCCTTCACCAACTTCTACTCTTACAAGCGTCTAAATCATGCCTTTTAACAGATCAATCACCATAGGGATTGAGTATAGGGTGACTTAATGGGAAAATATGCTAACTCTTTCAAGGACTATCAGTGAATAACCGTGTTATTCACTTTTCAGCACCCATAGCCATGGATATGGGTTGGGTGTGGGGAGTTTCTCACTGCCTTTTTCTTATTCGCACATTTCTTCAGTGATGATGCAGCTTATTCATGCCCCACAATTCTCTCTGGGGATCTCAGTTTTGTTTCTGAGGCCAATAACATTAACCTGGTTGTCTAGTTCTATAGTAGTCTCTTATTTGGACAATATATAGATCCATTCTTTCCAACTATCATTGAAGAGTCTAATTTCTGGATTCTTCACCTACTATTACTTCTATTCTTTTTTTTCCCCTCAGACACCATTCAACTTGTCTATCTACTGCTGTAGCTACACCTTCCAACCCTCTAACAAGTTCTTAGACTGAGCGTTAGCAATTCAAACATAATTATTTTTAACAGCTAATTATTCTATAACACCCGACTCTAATGGCATCTACTCTTACAGCACATACCACATTCTGTCCTCCCTTCTCCCTTCGGACTGTATTATTTGGGGGCAATAACCTGTCCTATTCACTGTATTTCACTCATTTATTTGTTCAACAAATATTTATTGGCAAAAAATCAGAATATATTGGCAGGCCCTGAGTTAGGTGTTGGCTTGATGAACAAGATGGATGTGTTATCTTGTGGATTTCAAAAAAAAAGTAAGCAAAAATTACAATTCTTATCAAATGTTTAAACTCTTGTCAGCGTAGCAAGTGATATAGAAGACATCCTGAGTTACTAACACAAAACTTATATGATGTGGATTTTTAAACCCTATTTTTAATGTTAGTAACATCTGAATGATTTGTATCACACTGTAGCACTGGGCCACCTGAGAAATAACTTGTTCCCATGGATACCAAAATGGACAAAAATGAACCGAGCGGATCTCAAATGTATCTAAGTAGGCAGCTTTTTTGCTCTGACAGTGAAAAAGACTCATTATATATTATTTTACAGTGATTCATCCATGCAGGCCTCAAATATTCACCAAACACCTCCTGAGTGCCAGGTAATATTCTAGGTATGGGAGATAAATTCACTAATAGTCCGAAGTTCTTATCCTCATATCCTTCATATTTAACTATATATTTATCAAGATTATCCAAATATACCTAAGTGATCTTTTAGTTCACTTAACTTTGAATGTCAATAGCACACATTGATACCAGAAATAACCAGGAAATTTATGAGAACTTTGACATGCATGTGACTATTTCTTTTTTTTTTTTTTAAGTTTGTTTATTTATTTTGAGAAGGTGAGCAGGGGAAAGGCAGAGAGAGAATCCCAAGCAGGCTCCATACAGTCAGTTTGGAGCCTGATGCAGGGCTCAAACTCACAAACTGTGAGATCATAACCTGAGCCAAAATCAAGAGTTGGACACTTAACCAGCTGAGTCACTTGCATGCCCCTGCATGTAAGTATTTCTATCTTCAAGGCCTTATGATTCCCCAGTGTCCTACTCTTTACAATATCAAAATCTAAAGGGTATTATAATAAAATACAAAAAAGCACACCAGTAAATGGAACTGTCATGTAAGATCTTGGAGTTATAGACCATGTCTAGGTGTTCTGCATACCAAGTCAGTATCAGTGCTTTGAATCTGAAGTGTACCTCCATACAGAAGTCCATGGCTTTCTACTCCACGGAGAACCTCCTTTGAAGGCGAGGCCTTGGTAACTCTGCAGAGTGAGGACTCACACAAAAGCTAACTCAGCTTCTTTTATGGAGGGATGTAAGAATTTGTGTGATGTAGAGATTGAAAAGGTCATCTCCTCTTGGGCTTAGGAAACACAGGGGTATGGATGTGTTTCTGGGTACAGTAGACACTCACAACAAGAGAGAGAATGAAGATAATTAGGAATGACCATATAACACGGAAACTGAAAAGCTTATTTAATTATATCCTAATTTATGACACTTCAAAAAAATGCAGCTTGGTATTTGAGAATGCTATTCTTTGGTATTTGGTCTTCATTATTATTTATGATTCCTATCTTTAGCCAAAATAATCTGAATATTACTCAGCCAAAAAAAATCTCAAATTTTAGTACATTTAGGAGAGGGCGACTGGAATAATAACAGCTGTGCATGATTCAATAACAAAGAGAATGTCTAAAAATACAGTTAATAAAATCATAGTATTATATCTGTATATAGCTTTTAAAGCATTATTCAGTGTTTAGAGTAATTTATATAAAATATCTCCATAAAATAGAATATTAAATTTATTTTTTGTGTTGTGTTCCTCTAGAAAGCTAATTAAAACCTTCCCTTTTTTTTTTTTTTGGCTGTAGGCTAAATTTGGATTTTATTTTCTAGATTAAAACTGAATTCTTAAAACTGCTTTAATTGCTTTCTTCTTTTACATAAAATAAGCTATGTTAGTATTGGTATAAAATAGTGTACATAGTATTCTTTTCTTTTGCTAGAACCCCATTTGTTGCTTCTTTTAATGCTTCCAGTACTATGAATACTTACATTGGAGCTTCCTGGGAGAACAGTATCTAACACTGCTTTGTGACTCTAGAGCCTAGCACAGTGTCCTTTGTTGGCAAAAAGCACATGTGCATTGTTTTTGAGGACAATGAGAATCAGGACAGAACAGCTGCTGGCATATGTGTCTCACACAGATCATTCAAGGCAGAGTTTAGAGACCTAATGAACATCATCAGTTTTCTTCTTATTCCAATAGGGCATTTCCCCCTGGTACTCAAAGGACACCAGGTAATTGCCAACAAACAGAATGAAGACCTAAGCTCACTGTTCCCCCTACCCGGAACTGCTGTCTTTTCCTACAGCAATTAAAATTGGCTCTGAACCTTATCTTCTAGCTGTGGTTGCATCAATTCAGGGTTTCTTCACAGTCACAGGGGACACAACATGGAAGAACTGATGTTCCAATGGGACACGTGCCTAACAGAGGAACAAATAATTCTGTATCCTAAGATGTAAATTCCACTGTAACCATCACAACAAGCCCGCTATTCCCACGGAAAGAGACAAAGGAGAGCCACTGTTGGAAACATCTGTGCTATTTTTTTTTAAAGGCAAAGTCTATTCTTCTTTATAAAAAATTATAATTTTGTTCAGATTTTCAAGAAGCAACAGGGTTGTATATTTTTCTATAGGATTAATATTTTAAATATACCATTTTGATAACTTAATGAAACGGTATTAACATTTAGCCAACTGCTCCAGTAGATGAATATCTGCATTTAACATGGTCTTCTTGACCCTGACGCAGTGGAGTATGTGAGAAAGACACTGACACTGGAGCCGGAAGGTCTCAGTTTCAGGTTCTTAAACGGGTTCAGATACAGTCTTGTTAACTCTTCGGGTTCACATTTTTCATCTCTAGAATGAGAAGAAGGTCCTTCTGCAAAATTGAATAATCCGTGAGGTCCTTGTGGGTTCTAATTTTGAATACTTAATACTAGGCCTGTAATTAGTTTATTTAAAGTGCAATGGAGATTCTTTTTACTGTACTCTTATTCATGTTCAGATCCTAAGTTAACCTATTTTCTTTTTGTACTTGACTGCTAATTAGGGGACAGTATGAAAGGCATTTTTATCTGGAAAAATAATGCCCAATTGGAAGTTAAGGTCTGTAAAAGAAAAAACAACTGAAAATTTCCTTTTCTTTTCCCCTTCAAAAGTTAACTTGCCAGTAATACCTGAAAAAGAGTCTAACCTGTCTTACTACTTTCTAGGGATCAACACTTTCCAAATTACGGTACCTTTGAACCAAAGCTCTCCCACCCAAACTATGTTAACTTGTCTTTGCCTGCAATGTCTGAACTTCTCCAGTAATGTAGTTTCTAGCATAACAAAATACAATGGGCTATACTATCATTGGACCCATATTAATGTTATATGAAATCCTAAACTTAGTATCTTCTTCATCATTCAGATGTTAACGATTAATTTTTCAAGCTCAGTTATAATGAGATTCCCTGGGTAACAGATCTATCTTAACTCTGGTGAACCACACTAGAATTCCACAAACACCCTAACGCAAGCTCAGAGTCAAAGTGCTATATGCAAATTTAGTTTATGTAAAATAAACACTTTACAAGTTTTGCAACTATACCAAAGGAAACATATGGATTATTTAGGTCACAGACTTACAAAACTTAATGCCAGGGAAATTAATATAGTCAAACTCTTTCCAATTTTCAGATAAGGAAAATGAGTTCAAGAAAAAGAAATGATTTGTCCAAGGTACTACCCAGATAATTAGGAGCAGAGTTTGAACTAAAAATCAGGTTTTCATTCCCAGTCCAAAGCTCCAAAGTGTGCTCTGTCATGAAAATGATGCAATTAAATTTCAAATGAATTGTTCCGATCCATTATATCCTTAATGCCAATTATTATGTTAGAAGTCGGTCAGCATGAAAGCATTTATACTATGATATGATTCACTTAATGTGCATGAGTCACCAATGAGAATGCCATAGTTGGTCACAGAGTTTACAGACTTTGCTTTCCACAAAGTAAGTACTCAATAACAACTTGGTAAATAAAATTCTGTAATATGTGACCAATCAATTCCGGAATTCATTTGGCTGACAAATGTCCTTTTGCCTCATTTGTAGATTCTTCAAGACTCATCCTAGCATTCTGGAGTTCTCCTCGCAGTGGCCTTTTCTACTGAAGTTACTTGTTCTTACGAAAATAATAAAACTACTATATGAAAAACATCTAATTTTTTAAAAAGTACATTAAAGCTGCATGGTGTTTTTACTTCATTTGAGGCTAGTGGGAGGATATTTAAAGCAAAACAAGAAAATAATAGCAATTAGGGCTTCAATAGGGACCCTGGTAACGGGTCTGGGTCATAAAGTAAGACTTTTCTATCAACTCTGTATAAAATAGTCTACTTCTACTAAGTGAACTTGTAAAATTCTCACTTGTTTTTGAAGATTCCATACTCTACTTGTATACTATTTCTTCATGAAACATATTTATGTTGATGGAACATATTTAAAAGCAATAGTGATGTTAGTTGATAAATGTTTGTTACTTTACTAATCAAGCTGTCATGTGCAAGATTTAAATTTTTGATGAGAAGAATTCATAACATTGTAACTTTGAGAGCCTATTCCATTCCAGGCATGGATTTATTTGTTTTTAATTCTCACAATTATTCTTTTAGATGAGAAAAGAGAGGTTTAGAGAGAGAAAGTGACTGCTGAAAGTAAAAATGCTTGTAACTGACAGTTTGAATTCAAACTCACATCTGTTTGATTCTTTATCCTCACCGACTAAAGACAAATAGGCAAAGCTTTACATCCACAAGCTATTACCAGATGTTTTTGAAAGATAAGAAAGTGTTTCTAAATCTTTACACCTTCTTTCCTCAGAAGAAACATATTTACCTTCTTTAAAATATAAAGTACACTTTTGCTTTTCTGTATGTTGTTAATAATCTTTTCTTATTACAGAACCAATATGTTCATTATTGAAAATTTAGAAACTAAATCATTTTAATTCTACTACTCAGTGATCATTGTTGAATTGTGTTTATCCCACTGGCTCTTTTTCAGAGCAAATGCACGATACTAAATATATACATATACCTAAGCACATACATACAGTATTTGTATTTTTTAAATAAAAATGAGATATGGTACTTAGTGGTAACCTGCTTTAAGTCAATAATCTTTATCTTTCCATTTTGTAAATTTCATTTCAATTAATATTCACTCCATCTTCAAACTTCCCCCACTGACCCAAAATGTTCTTTATAGCTGGTTTGTTTCAAATCTGAATCCAATCCAGGATGATGAAATGCATCTGGTTACATGTCCCTTAAGTCTTCTTAAAAAACTTCCCTTAATTTTAAGGTCACTGACTAACTGAAGAGATCAGGCCAGTTATGGTGTAGAATGTTTCACCTCCTAGATTTGTCTGGTTGCCTTCTTGTGGTATCATTTAGCTTGCTTATCCATCCCAGTGTTATTTATACACTGCATGTTAAGGATTTATGAATTCAAAGTTAAATATTTTTTACTTGAATGTAACATATGTGATGGTCTAGTCCTCCTATTTGATCACATTAGAGACACGATGTACAACTGACCATTGATGATGCTATGATCAACTACTAATTCAGACTGATGTTAGTCAGATCTCTCCACTGTAGGGTTACTTTTCCTCCTTGCAACCAGAAAGTGACCTGTGTTCTGGAACTTGGATGTACAAGGTTGTTCAGTCTCATTAGGACATTTAACAATATCCTGAATCAATACTTTGAATTTATGAAATAAAGTTTTTCTATCACTCTTACATTTGTTAGCTGGCATTCTGTAATGAGGTAGAGCTTTCCTTTGGGAAGTACAGCTACGTGGATACTCTGAAACATAGTTCCTATTACAAAGGAAGAAAAAACACCTACTGTGTTCTCTGTTATTGAAAAGGTAGGTATCTTCAACACCAAACTTTCTTGGTTAGGAATATGTTTCTTCCGTTCAATGAATGTTCATATCATAAAATACCTACACATATAAGTTTCTCTTTTTTCAATTATTTTTAAAGAATTTAATTTCAACTTCAATTTTCTTGGTCCTAAGAGTTACAACCAGGACAGCCATGCCCTGGTTCTTTTTTCTTTTTATAAAGACATATACAAACCATTTATTAATTCCCAATAAAATAACTAATAATTCAGTTTTATTTAACAATTTCCATTCATAGGATTTTCAGTTTTGATTTATCAAATGCTTATCCCTCAATTATAGGGGATACGTAGAATATAAACTTAACTGGTTCTTCCAAATTTATGTTGTGGGTCAGCATAGCTTTAGGAAGAAGAATCTAAGATTCCCGACAGGATTATGGACTAGTGAAGCCACATTCCAACCACCTGGTTTGTTCTTTATACTCCAAGATTGCTTTTCTTCAGATATACTAAGCTCTAGGAAATAAAATGCTATGTTTCTATATTTACAAACATAAACCCCATTTTCACAAACGTTTCTTTTTTTTCTTTTTGAGAGGGAGAGCACGCACATGCATGTGAATGGGGGAAGGGGAGAGAGAGAGAGAGAGAGAGAGAGAGAGAGAGAGAGAGAGATGGAATTTTAAGCAGGCTCCATGCTGGAGCCCGACATGGGGATCAATTCCACGACCCTAGGATCATGAACTGAGCCAAAATCAAGAGTTAGGGATTCTCAACCCACAGAGCCACGCAGGTGCCCCTAAGCTTTTCACTATAAACCTTCAGAGCATCTTGCTGAACACAAAGGTAAGGAGAAGACTAAAACATGAAGACAGACAAGAAATAACTTTTCCAATTTGAAAATAAGCACACCCCCCCCCCAGCAGAAATAAAAATAAAACTGAGTCTTAAGTCAGTCCTCCTTCTAATTATGTTTTTATTTATCTATTGCACACAGTCAGATGAACAGTTCAAAATGCCTAAAGTCATTCTGGGCAAGTTGACAAGGATCCTACACATTGAAATGAGAAGTGGGAAGAAGGCCAGATTGCTTAATTGTTACTTGGGAATCCAAGGGGGTGGACAAGCCAAAATCTTAATGGGGATCCAAAGAGTACAACTTCTTCCTTAGGCAGCAGGAGAAAACAATAGGGTCAGATTCTCATTCTGTGTAATTTTATAGGATGATTCCATTGTATCGCTCATTGTTTCTTTCATGTACTGCCTGAAGGGGAAGTGTATTGTTATCTATGGAAGAGCATCCATAAGAGTTACAGAAAATGAGAACATAGCCTCTGGGAGAGTAATGAATGATGCAGCATTCAGTCTAATATGGAACTTTCAGATAAACATTCTGGGAAATGTGTACTTGAAAGACCTATGCATTAAGGTCGGGAAGTTTCAGTGACCAAGATTTAATGAGACGAGCAATATGCCAAGCTAATTAAAGGGGCTTTGAGGGGCACCTGGGTGGCTCAGTCGGTGAAGTGTCTGACTTTGGCTCAGGTCATGACCTCCAGTTCATGGGTTCGAGCCCTGTGTCGGGCTCTGCTGACAGCTCAGAGCCTGGAACCTGCTTCAGATTCTGTGTCTCCCTCTCTATCTGCCCCTCCCCCACTCGTGCTTTGTCTCTGTCTCTCTCTCAAATATAAACATTAAAAAAATTTGTTAATAAAATAAATAAAGGGGCTTTGAAAAAGAACATTTGGGGGGGTGGGGACAGTAAGTAAAAGATTGAGAGAGGATAACAGAAATGTAAAGATGAGGTTGTCCTATCTACAGGAAGTCCTTAGCATATAATTTAACCCCCTCTTCATTTATCCATGGGAAAACAGAGGCACAAAGTGACCTGCCTGAGGCCTTAACCCAGATAATACAGAGTTAATGCCAAATTCAAAGCTAGACTAGACTCCATGGTCTCCTAATTACTGGATGTTCTCTCTGGTTCCACTAAAACAGTGTTTTTTCAACTGAGTCTCCTTATCGGGGGGACGGAAGTCTCAATATAAAAAAAAAACTTTATAAAAAGCTTTATTTAACAACTTTATTGGGGTATATTTTATATACCATAAAATTCATGTCAAGTATAGGATTTGATGAAATTTAGCCAATTCTGAGTTTTGTAACCATCACCATAAATTAGTTTTAGAACATTATTATTACCCAATAAGATCTCTCATGCTGATTTATAATCAATCCCAGTTCCCGCCCCCAATCCCAGGTAACCATTAATCTACTTTTCTGCCTTTATAGATTTGCTTTTACCGGACATTTCATATTAATGCAATCACATAATATATGGTCTTGTGTCTGCTTTTTTTTTTTTAAGAAGGCTCCACTCCCAATGTGGGACTTGAACTCACTATCCTGAGATCTAGAGTCACATGCTTTACCGACTGAGCCAGGCAGGTGCCCCTCTGGCTTTTTTACTTAGTATCATTGTTTTAAGGGTCATCCATGTTGTAGCATGTATGACTAGTAAGTTCCTTTTTATTGATGAATAATCTAGGCCAGGCTGTGTATCAGTATACCATATTTTGATTTTTCCATTTAGCTGATGGACATTTAAACTGTTTCCAATTTTTGATAAAAAGTTTTTAATTCAATACTTTCAATTTTCCTTTCATTTTAATTAAAAACTGAAATAATTTGTATTTTATTTTATTTAAAAAATTTTTATGTTTATTTATGTTTGAGAGAGAGAGACAGAGACAGAGACAGAGCATGAGTGGGGGAGGGGCTGAGAGAGAGGGAGACACAGAATCTGAAACAGGCTCCAGGCTATGAGCTGTCAGCACAGAAGCCAATGTGGGTGGGGCTTGAACTCACAAAAGTCAAGATGATGACCTGAGCTGAAGTCTGACATTCAATCAACTGAGCCACTCAAGTGCCCCTGATATAATTTATATTTTAGATTACCTGGATATCTGGATGGTTCTGTAACTGAATACAGAAAGTTCACTGCCAGTTTGTATTTATGATTTCATAAACTCAAATATGGTGCCCAGTATTACTACTTTAGTTGGCCAGGATTTATGACAGAAGGACACAGGTAGACTTTTAATACATAAATCACTCATTTGAGTTAAGTGAAAACCTAATGAGATCCAGTAATATTGTCAGGAGGACTATTCCACAGAAGAGTTCAATAAGAGAAAAGTTGAGGGAGAATTTAATCATATATATGGCAACAAATAACATAGGGTGTAGAACCTCAAAAAGCATATGTTATGGCACTCATTTCCATTTTGATTAATCTGGGAATGTTAAGAATTTTGTAACTTATTATTTGATTTGCTCTGGTCATATATAGGAGCTACACACATTAAAAGTTTATAGCTGGGGGCGCCCAGGTAGCTCGGCCAGTTAGGTGTCCAACTTCAGCTCAGGTCATGATCTCATGGTTTGTGAGTTGGAGCCCTGCACTAGACTCTGTGCTGACAGCTCAGAGCTTGGAGCCTGCTTCAGATTCTGTCTCCCTTGATCTCTGCCTTCCCCCACTCATGTTCTGTCTCTCTTTCTCTCAATATTTAAAAAATTTTTTAATTTATAGCTAGTTTTGTACATATTTAAGTTACCTTATAATAAAAATTATATGAATGCCGAGAATCATAAGAAATCTTTTCCTTAAAAGAAGTCTGTGTTTTAACTCAAATAAGATGTACCTCTACAAATAACTGAACCAGACTTTTAAATGTATTTCTAACCCTCTCATTTTATAAATGAAGAAAAGAGAAGTGGTATGACATGTAGAAAATTATACAGCCACCTAGTATATAGAGCTAGGTCTAAAATACAGACTCTTCACTGCCATGGCTATAAAACACTTATTTCCAAGTTGTATACTGTTAATCTCATTGAGCCTTTAGTCATTTTATCCACGGAGATATCCACAGAGATGAGACATGAAACTTTCATTTTCTAAGTCATATTTTTCTACCAATGACTGAATAATGATTACAATCCAAATCTTTGAGGATCTAAGATCTGGTATTCACAAGCTGGCAAAGGGAAGAAGAAAAAGATGTTTTAGCTAAATTCAAGAGTCGAGAGGCAGAATGGTACACATAATTGGAAAGTGGAAGACCAGGATTCAGCCTTTGGTTCTGCCACTAACTCCATTTATAAACTGTTTCTATTTACAAAACCACAATGGCTCTGGTCTTAATTCCCCATTTTTAAAGTGGAAATAAGGAAAGGAGGGTAGATTAAATAACTTCTAACAT
This sequence comes from Suricata suricatta, assembly GCF_006229205.1. NCBI lineage: Eukaryota > Metazoa > Chordata > Mammalia > Carnivora > Herpestidae > Suricata > Suricata suricatta. The sequence continues at coordinate 50,453,330 of NC_043711.1, forward strand.
TTTCCTTTGGCTTTTCCATTCAATGAATTGTAAGTGTTTAGGTCTCATCTATTATAAACTTTTGTCCCTAATTAGAATTACACATAACCTCTGCATAGGTTAATAATATTGCTATAACCCACCCACACACCCACCTACTCACCCACCTTATTGTTCACTATTTCCTAACATGTAACTTAAGTTCTATTCAAAAGGATACATCTAGTCACTCTTATGTACCTATGGCATGGAAGGTGTTCAATAAATGTGGAGTGGATACATTAACATGTGAATTAATGTGTATATTCTTATTTCTGCTATCCACCATGACTTGTTTCTGGCTTCTTGATGTTATTTATGCTGTAACATTTGATGACTATTTCCTTGATTAGCAGAAAGTAAATGCTCTTTGAGTGCCTATTACTTCTAACTCCTGGTAATTCATTGATATAGGGTCAATACCACATAATTTACACCTAAGTTGTTTCATAAGTTTGTTTTATTTCTCCAGGTATGCTGTCAAATCCTTTGAAAACACAAGAGGATATGCCTTTTACTTCATTTATTCTTTAGTACAGCATGAGGTGTTCAAGACTTGACTGTTAATTTCAAACAGATAATACCATTTAAAGGTCTTGTCAAGGGCCTTCAGGAAAGTATCTTACCCTAAACTTAAATATCCACAGGAAACTCAGCCCCCTTGTGTTTTACTTTCAGAAGAGATTCTAAGAGAGAGGGTTACTATTCTTTGAATATGGCCCCTATATAAACCTAAAGACCATTATTCAAATACAACATTCCGTTTCCTTACATTCTTTTCCCAGCTAAAGAACCAGTTTGTCATAATTAGTGCTTTGGACCAGATTCAGTTTTTGGTACTTGAAAATTCTAGTATAATAATTCCTTGAGTTGTACACAGAAAGAGGCTTGGCTGTGAAGGAGCACAGGGTTCTCTACTGAAGGCTCTACTACTTATCACTGTCTTCGGGCAAGTCAATGAGAACTCCTGGCTTCAATTTCCCTATATGTAAAATGAAAATTAACATCTACTCTGCCCTATGGGGACATTATGAGGATTAAATATTTTACTATCTGAAAAAAACTTTATATGTTTTAAAGCTCTATGCAAATGTAAGATATTATTATTTTCCTATTGTTGCCAGAACACTAAAAGCATTTTCCTTATGATTATAAGAGCTCCACTCAGTACACATTAAAAAAAAATACATGTGTAAGAAGATTAAAAGGAACGATGCTATTTTAATTACTTCTGGGTAGTGGGATTATGAACAATAATTTTTTGCTTTACATTTCTCAGCATATTTTTCAATAGTAGCTACCACTCTTAGAATTTAAAAAATTATAGAGGCACCTGAGTGGCTCAGTCAGTTGAGCATCCAACTCTTGAGTTCGGTTCAGGTTATGATCTCAAAGTGGTGGGACTGAGCCCCCACACTCCAAGTTGAACATGGAGCCTACTTAAATTCTTTCTTTCTCCCTTGATCCCATCATCCCACACCTGCACTCTCTCTAAGATGAAAATTATATATATAAAATAAAAAGTTATTTTAAATAAAATAAAGACATTGTACAACAATAGAGTATTAAAAAATAACAGCCATTGGGGCACCTGGGTGGCTCAGTCAGTTAAGCGTTCAACTCTGGCTCAGGTCCTGAACTCACACTTTGTGAGTTCACGCCCCACACTGGACTCTCTGCTGTCAGCACAGAGCCCACTTGGGATCCTTTGTCCCCTTCTCTTCTCGGCCCCTCTTTGCCCCACCCCACCTAAACAAATAAACAAACAAACAAAAATAACAGCCTTTAAGTCTGGAGGATTCTTGAAAGTATTTTATGGTTAATAAAATTAAGTGTCTGAGAAGATTATTAAAGTAAATGGAAGATATTCAGCTAACCTTTTCAAAGAGCAACGTTATCAAGAATAGTGTGTTTCCATTTTTCTAAAGAACTATTATCTTCCATCTTTTTTTTTTTTTCAATTCTGTGAAGTGCTTCTAACTAGCTATCGCATCACCAGTGCTCAAAGAGTATCAAGAGTTGAGAGACTAACAACATGGAAAACCTCAGACAGGAAGCTTAACGTTAGTATTGCATAAAAGATACCACAAACTCCTGACCTGATTCTTGCCCTCCGCCTCTCCCATGAGCAGCCAGTATTAATCTGAGGGATCTTGCGATGCTCAGAATGCATTCACAAATCACTTTCCAGCTTAGCTCACATCTTATTTACTGAAAATTCTGATCAGTACCCTTCTAACCCTAATATTATTTCCCCTTTAATAAGTTCTCCTCATTCCCAGCCCTGACCTCCGATTAGTATCTCTGATGAATGAAACAAGATGATCTTATACTTTATTATCCAACCTGGACACTTTCAAGAGTGAAAGAGGGCAATATTAAAAACAACATTCGAACAAAAGGTATACACTGACTGTCACAGGCAACCAGGAATATAATCACTTTAAAATTCAGCAGAGTGGGGGCACCTGGCTGGCTCAGCATGTGACTCTTGCCGGCGGGGGGGGGGTTCATGGATTCAAACCTCACGCTGGTCATGAAGCTTACATTAGAAAAAAAAAAATCAGCCAAGTGAGGAGATCTAAGAAAGGAGAAGTTTCATGATGTCTCTGGGCCTGCCCCTGAAACTAGGTCAAGGCTGTCATTGTATTTTTGCACATTGCCTTCCACTTCTAATGGTGGTTAGCTCTTGAATGTAGGAATCATATGAATACTTTTTTTGGAAATTTATAATTAAATGTAGTGAAGCAAACCTTGTTTGCTTTTCTTTTCTTCTTTTTTCCTTAATGTGAAAGGTTCACACAGGGCAGTTGTTTTGCAAAGGAGGGTGTGAATTGCAAAGGTTTTGCCCTAGGCTGTCTTGCATTAAGAACTGTTGCATCTGGCCACTTTTCAAGCAACCAGATGTGAAATAAGTAATGCCCATTTGGATTACAAATCTCATTTTAATATCTTTCAACATAAATAACAATAATAGTCAATATATTTATTTCTAGGCTTCCAAGAAGGGAGAGACATTAACCACACAAGAATCACACTCTAGAAAAGCTAGAGAAGACAATGACTCTATTACAAATATTTTCAAGTGATCAAAAAAGCTTATTTCAATGAAGGCTGTAAAACAAACTTTGTTTGATAGCCAGCCAAAGCATCAAATTAACCAAAGCATCAAAAGTAGCAAAGACCAGAATAATGCAATTCAGTAAATTTGTAATGCTTGGGAAATCTTAATATAAGCCTTAGCTATTGAAATGATTGTATTTTGGGGTTATTGATAAGTCTGCCATGGTCTCATCCACATGACCAGTCCTTTGATGGTACCAGTCCTAATATATTCTTTGAAGAGTATACAGAACTCTCATAGAGACTTAAAAGCATCTTAACATCAAATTCCTAACAACAAAACTCTTTATATAAATCTGAAACTACAAGTGAATGAATTTAGGTACCTTAAACGAAAATTAACAATAAATTCTATTATTCTCAGCTTTTTACTGTGATGATGATCCATCAGATTAGGCTAGTCTGATAACAGTTCATACAACTCATGTCCATAACCATAAATGAGATTAAGATCTAGGAATATAAAAAATTAAGGAGAAAAAATCAGAAATAAATTTAAGAGCAGGTAAGTTAAAACTGCAAAGAGCTATACAGTGGGATAATAGAGATAAAAATAGATCAAGTGAACAGGGACAGTAAATGTTGGGACACATGGTAACTATGGGAAGAATTCAGGATAGGGCTACTTTCATCACAAAGTGTAAAATAATCAGTAACACTTGTATACTCTTATAAAGTATCCAAAGCATTTTTACATATATTATTGACTTAAATCTCAAGAGGTAGGAATTATTTCCATTTTATTGAAAACTGAGACTCAGGGAAGCTAAGCGACAGCCTAGAACGTTTGACCAAAAAGTAAACTCTGAACTTAAAAATTTAACACAAATTAACAAACATTTGCTGAATGAACCTAGTCAAAAATTTTTTGCTATTTACAAGACACTGTGGGAAATACAGAGAAGGGTAAGCCTGCCCTTAAGGAATTTATATCTTGGTGAAACAAGCTGCAAAGAGGTGAAAAGTTAAGCAACGATTCATGATTTGAATAAGATTCTAGCCAATGATAGAAGAGATGTCACAAGGCAGCACCTGTTTAATTGCCAAATAAATGAAAAATGACTACGTTTCACAGGGACTCCTAAATAGCATGTCAAAAATGGGATGGCTCATAGAAAAGGCTCCATGGAAGAAATGGGATTTCAGCAAGGGCTTATATAGGGAGCAAGATAAAGATACTACAAGAGCGTGACCTCCTCAGAGACAAAGGCCATACATCTATGTCACTTTCATATTGATGTCACAGAACCTCAATAACTTATTGCATGATTAAAGACCATCGTCTGGCCAACTGATGAACTGATTACCAACTGGATGAATAAACACTTCGATGGGAAGCATGGAGCATTCTAGACAGGGGTAAGGGGCAAAACTATGCCTGGGGGATAGTGAATGCAAACAAACTATTGTGTTTACCCAAGGACAGTTAGCTGCAGGAGCTAGAATATAGGTCCCCAGATTTCCAGGGAGGAAGAGAGGCATAAAGGGAAAGAATATTGGTTTTAAAATTAGATAAACTTAACCTAGAATCCCAGCACCACCCCATGCTAGGGCTGCAACTTTGGGAAGCTACTGAATCACTTCAAGTTTCAATTTCCTCATTTGTAGAGAAATTATGTATGTAAAGGACTTAGAAATATTTGGCACAGAGTATAAACAGTAGTCTCTTTCTCCTCAGACCCCGTTTTAAAGGAGATTTTATTTGATTAAAAGATTCACTTTGGTATTGCTACCATTGGAAATATCCCATGTGCATGTGACTCATGACTTAATCTGCTCAAACCTAATTTAGGTATAACTTTTCAGATGGCTCTTTATTGCACACATATTTGTATCTGTAACGTCAGCAGAATAATTTTGAAATAGCTGAATTATATTTGGAATCAGTGATCAAAGAGTACACATTTTGATAAAATTAACAGTGCTGAGTGAGGCGCCTGGATGGCTCAGTAGGTTAAGCGTCCTGACTTCAGCTCAGGTCACAATCTTGCAGGTTGTGGGTTCAAGCCCCATGTCGGGTTCTGTGATGACAGCTCAGACCCTGAAGCCTGCTTTGGATTCTATGTATCTTTCTGCCCCTTTCCTGCTCACACTCTCTGTCAGTCTGTCTCTCTCTCTCTCTCTCAAAAATAAGTAAACATTTAAAAAAATTTTAAAAATTAACAGTGCTGAGGAATATACTGATATATCTGACTCTACTAAGTTAGAATTCTATAAAAGCCCAGCTATTAAATAAAAACAAGCGCAATATAACTTTCGTTAACTATTAAGTACCCTAATGTACTGAAAGGTGTTTCTGTATCTTAAGAAAAAAATGGACAAATGCTACGGCGGGGGCGGGGGGGGGGGCAGTTCAGAGTGTTTGTTTTTAAAAGCAGTTTCCAGAGCATTTCCTGAGATAATCTTCAATATTTTCTATGTCTCCAGAAAAATGTCCTGCTATTCAAAGTGAAACTAAGACATTAAAAGTTCTTGAATCACCAATTCAGTCATCTAAATTCAATTTAAATTTTATTTCAACACAGAGTATTTGCCAAGACAGAAAAATGGCTTATTGTGTTTAAGAAAGATTTTATACAACCAGAGTGAAATGGGTTTTCTCGTTGGCTGAGTTAACCAGAAATTCAATTTTACCATTGTAACATTTCACATGATTAGATTACGGGGAAAGGTTTGGAAAAATTAATTTGACAATCAGCAGCATAAAACCATCTATCTCTGTATGTAAGGTAGGTACACATTCTTGGAATCAACCATTTAACATTTCCATCAGAGAACAGACCTGTGAATCCTTGCCTTTCTTCTACTGCTTTGTCTTCTTCTTGGCCCCTGAGATACCAATTACCCTACCACTCAGGCTGCTCCTTCCTCAAGGCTCTGTCTTATAGGCTCTTTCACAATTCTAATTTCATATGCCCTCTCTAGGCAGTCCCGTTATGGAAGGTTTCAAATATCACAGATATATTGAACCAAATCCGTATCCCATCCCTGGCCTGGGTGCCTCTGCTGTGCTGCAGCTCTGCATACGAACATCTATTTAAGATGTCCACTAAAATAACCTCACTGGCAACTCAACAGCAACCCGTCAAAAACTGTCATCATCACCTATTCCTCAAAACCTGTCTCTCCATGAGCCCTATCTTTAGTAACCAGCTCCAACAATCTCTCAGCTGATCATGGCCCCCAAAACAGGAATCGTAACTGACTGCTATAATGCCCACATGCAATCGATCACTGGGTCCTTTTGATTCTACCTGTTAAATATATTTATCCACTTCTCTCAATCTTCTCTATCAACCCTAAACCAAGCCACTCCCATCTCTTACACATATACTTGCTGTAGCTTCCTACTTGGTCTCCCTACATCTAGCTTTACCTCCTCTACAATCAATTCTGCACCTACAGCCAGAGTGTCCTTTTAAAGAGGCAACTCAGATTATGTCACTTCCTTATTGAAACTCCCTACTGACTTCTAATTGTCTTAAATCTACTGGAATAATCTGGTCCCTGTTTACCTCTTAAATCTACTGGAATAATCTGGTCCCTGTTTACCTCTGAATCCTCTTTTCACTCCTCTTCTTCGTTTACACCAGTAAGTAAACTATGCTTTTCTCCCCTCAGAGCCTCCACACATGTTATTTCCTCTGGAACGCTGCTCTTCTCAGGGCTCCCTTAAACGAACTCCCATTCTCTCTTTGTCAGCAGAAAAATCTCTTGCCCAAACCCTCAGAAGAGGTTAAATCACCCTATCATTCTATACGACTCCTATTACCCTTCTCCTCCCTCACACACATCATTTTAGTTATTTCTTGGTCATTTTCTGCTTTCCCACTGTATTTTAAATTCAGTTATGATGGCATCCCTGCAGTATCCCATTCCGGCACAAAGAACACTGAATAAAGCTTTAGAAGACTTGGGTTTTAGTGCTGGTTGGTTTTATTAATTTGTTGAGTTATTCTAGTGAGTCACTTAACTTTTCTAGGCCTTCTCTGTGAAAGGGAAGGCGTTGGATTTGATCAGCGTTTCTTAAGCTTCACTAATGTATGGGTTCCTTTTAAAGGAAGAAAAAAAAAATCTGAGAGACCTGCCAAGGTTGTGTCCTCAGGTTCCCCAGAGGCCCTATAATCTCCAGTTGAGAAAAGTGATATAAGAAACCATTGAAATGTTCTTGAATTGTGAAATTTGGGCTTTTTAAAAATGACCTTTTAGATTACTATTAGTGTAAAAATGTAATATTTTAGAAGTCTAAAACTCTCAGAGCCCAAGAATATATTTGTGGATCCTGCCTCAAAGAATCTTTGGATCTCAGTTTGAGAAAGAGATGGCTTCTTCCAGGTCTAACATTGCATGATACTAAGAAAATGGATGTTTGTTTGTTTGTTTGTTACCCTTCTCCTATCCCTCCACATGGGCTCATTAAAGTGAGATTTGGGAAAGAATACAAGGAATTCCACAGCATAAAGGCATTTAGAAAAAAATCTTCCATTTGAAGAGAGTCCTAGGTACTCATTCTGGTAACAGGATGAAAGTCAATGTGTGTGGCAATGAAAGGCTGATAGAAAGTATTTCCCTGAACTCAAATTATCTTTTGTATTACACAAAGAAGTATGTGAGAACATGCATTAAAAAGTGAGAGAATAATAAAATGGCAAAAGGCAGCCCAATTTAAAAAAAGGGCAAAGGACATGAACAGACATTTGACCAAAAACATACAGATGTCCAATAAGCACAGATACTCAAGATTATTAGTCATTAGGGAAATGCAAATCAAAACTGCAATGAGATAACAGTTCACACCTACTACGATGGCTATAATCAAAGACATGGGAAATGATAAGATTTGAGGAGGATGTAAAAATCAGGACTCTCCTACATTGCTGGTAAGTATGTAAAATAATGCAGCCGCTGTGGAAAACAGTTTGACGGTTCCTCAAAACGTAAACACAGAATTATCATATGAGCCAGCAATTCTACTCCTAGGTATAGAGCTAAAGAATTGAAGACAGGGATGCAAACAGATTCTTGAACACTTAAAGGTTCACTGCAGCCTTATTCATACAAGTCAAAAGGTGGAATGAAGCCGTGTACAGCAACAGATGAATGGACAAGAAAAATGTAGTATATACATACAACGGGATATTATTCAGCCAAACAAAGAAATGAGAGTTCTGAAATGTGCTACAACATGTGTGGACTTTGAAAACATTGTGCTAATAATGTGATATAATCCATACACCAAAGGACAAATACTATATGAACCCATTTATATGAAATAGATGCAATAGGCACATTTATAGAGACAGAAAGTAGAACAGAAATAACTATGGGCTGGGGGGGTGAGTAATGGGGATTTATTGTTTAACTAGCACAGAGTTTCTGTTTGGATAATGAAAAGTTTTAGATATAGACAGGGTTGGTGTTTGTACAATGTCGTGAATGCAATTAATGTCACTGGATTGAATACTTAAAATGGGGCCAAAAGACACCTGAAAAGATGTTCAACATCACTCATCATTAGGGAAATCCAAATCAAAACCACAATGGGATCACCTTATACCTGTCAAAATGGCTAATATAAAACACTATAAGAAATAACAACTGCTTTCAAGGACAGGGAGAAAAAGGGACCCTCATGCATTGTAGGTAGGAATGTAAACTGGTATAACCACTGAGGAAAACAGCATGGAGGTTACTCAAAAAATGAAGAAATAAATACCATATAACCCAATAATCACACTACTGAGTATTTACCCAAAGAAAATGAAAACACAAATTTGAAAAGATATATGCAACCTTATATTTATTGCAACACTGTTGACAAAAGGCAAGATATGGGAGCAATCTAGGGGTCCATCGATAAATGGATAAAAACAACACACACACACACACACACACACACACACACACCACGAAATATTGTGCAGCCATAAAAAAGGATGCGATCTTGCCATTTGCCACAACATGGATGGACCTAGTGTTATATATTATGTTGAGTAAAATAAGTCAGACTAAGAAAGACAAGCAGCATGATTTCACTCATATGTGGAATCTAAAAAACAAAGTAATAAGCAAAAATAGAATGAGACCTATAAATACAGAGAATGAACTGATGGTTGCCAACAAGAAAAAGGGGGCAGGGGTAGAGGCAAAATGGGTGAAGAGTAATGGGAGATATAATTTTCCAGTTACAAAATGAATAAATCATGGAAAAAAAAGGTGCAACACAGGGAATACAGTCAATGATATCATAATAGTGTTGTAGGTGACAGATGGTAGCAACATATGTGAACACAGTAAAACACACAGAAATGCTGAATCATTATGTTGTACCCCTGGAACTAATGTAACACTGTTTGCCAACTGTTCTCCAAAAAAAGTTTTTTTAAAGAAAATTATTAAAATGTCAAATTTTATGTTAAATATATCTCTCCACAAAAAAAACAGTGACAGAAGAACTTGCTTATTTATACTGGTTGGACAACTAAAGGGTTAATGACCTAATAGAGGTAAAAAATATACAACACATTGCTTTAATTGAAAAACTTGTTCTAAATCAAGGATCTCAAGAATTTGCAGTAGTAAGGGTATGACTAATCACCTAGTCATATTTTGGAATTATGGAGGTCCCTATAACTAGTTTATCCACATCTAGCAATACGGATTCTAATTCTATGGCTCAAGTTAATTGCTAATCATCCTTAATGATGAATATTAGAGGCCTCAAGAATAAATGAAGAAAAGCTGAGCTACAAATCTAAATATTCTGATTTCTTACTATCTTTTAGATCTTTTTCTAGAAGAAGTGATAAGAAGCTGCTATATAACGATTGCCACTTCAGATAGCTGTGAAATTAGGTGATTAACTAGTTGTTACTTAACCTTCTAATTTCTGTATAAGTCTAATTACATGAAACAGAAGTTGGTGTTTTGATTTTTTACTTTGCTTTTCTGTTTTGAGTGTCATTGCAACTACTGTATTGTAAATGATGGAAAATAATTGCATATGTTA
>NC_043711.1:50463579-50500257 GCF_006229205.1 Suricata suricatta
GAAAAAAATAAATAAAATTTTTAAATTTAAAAAAAAAATAAGTGATTTAAATGACTACCAAAATCAAAGAGAGAAAAGTTAGAGCACAATCATTCTGCACAGTAGGTTCTAAGAGCAGAACTTAACATTATTTCTTTCCATTTTTAACTTACAGTACATGTGCTTTACAAGGAAAAACAGAGAACTCCAGTGCCATTCAGATGCTAAAGAATTATTTTTATTTGTTCAATTTGTTTGCTTTGTTTTTCAACTTGATGAGTGATCCTAACAAAAGTGCCATTCTTGGGCTGAAGAACCCTGGGATTTTAGCACCTCTTTGGGACATGGATATATGTTTCAAAGCACTTTCCCAAATGTATGAGCTGTACTGTGAAACAATGATCTCTCTTACTACCTTTCAGATTTTGAGACTGCAGCCTTTCTCAACAGTGCCAAAAAGGCATTCACGCCAGCTGTCATCTTACGTTTTCTGCTACAGTCTTCATTTTTTTTTTTAATTTGGATGCTTCACTCTTTTAAAAATATTGCCAAGTAAGTGAAAAAAGACAATGTCCTTCGTTTTACTCAAGCTGCTTGGAATTAAACCCCTGAGTGAGAAAGGTAACATCTATTCATAATAAATATTCTGCTCTTCAGGCTTCTCTTTTCTGGATTTCTTACAGAATGCCCAGGGGCCAGGCTCTCATATTATCTAAATATAAACAAAATGCTTGTTTCCTGACCGAGACCTCATCTGCCAAGATTCCACTCAGACTGCTGATTTATAGGTGGCTCAACTCTCTAGGCACAGAAGACTCTAACAGAGCTGGTGACACTGCCCGTGGTCAGCCAAACAGAACAGCTAAAATAAAACCCGCAGCATTCTTAAAGAGGAAGAAGCAAATTAGGGTAAAACATCCAGTTTACTTCTCTTTTACCACTCAATACTTTTTATTCTACCTCTCATATTCTAAATTACAAGATAATCTTTTCAATGTAGCTTATATGTGTGTAATAGTAAAGTGGTGACTCTTAAAATAATACTCTGTATTTTGAAAAAAAATACGTAAAATTGAACAGACTTTTAAGGAAGAAACAAAAAATCATGTATCTGTTCCTTCATTCATATTTTCACAGGATGGCTGACTCTATACAGTATGTTATGTCCACTTAAAACCCAAGATAACTAACTATCCAGCTGCCACTGAGCATCTAGTTTTTTGATACCTGGTTGTCCTGCCTAATATTTCAATTTCTATCCAAGAATCAAAAAGCCATTTGTTTAGGTCTGCATTCTTATATAACCCAGAAAAACAAATACTGTAAATCTGTAACTCAGGGTAAGGAAGGACCAATGGCAATCTGCAAGCTTGAAGCTTGGTAATGAAAGGGATAAAAAGACATCTTCAGATCGCCAGATCACTGAAGGTGAAGTTGGCTAACAGTGAAATGTTAACTCTGGCTTTAATTCTTCATCAGAAAGATGAGAAGAATCAGTGGCTCTCAAAATAGCACTAGATAAAATTCATAATATTCTAGAAAGTACTATAAAGTATATAAAAACATGTATTTGCAAAAAATACTCCTGTAGTCAATTTTCTCACTTAAGAACACTATCCAGAGATGTCTCTGTTGATTCTGGTACGCTGTACCGTTTCCACCATACCAAGCATTAAAGCAAATTGGCTTGCTGCTTGAGTGGTCTGAAAAAAGTATATTCTGTGTCACTGAACTGCTGTAAATTTAAATCTATTTCCTGTAGTTCTCAGCTTCTTTTGGCAGAATACTTCTAACTAAGAGTGTAATAAACTATACTGTCATCCTTCAGGGTTTTTATAACTCCATCTACTTGGGGCTGAGGAGGTAATAAGAACTCATAAGGAAATAAACGTATTACGGTGACATTTTATAACCTTTAACCTGGGGACAACTGAAATCATGTGTTTAAGATGGGAAGCATAACCGAATTTGGGATGACTTCTTGCGGCGTTCTTTTCCTTACACCAACATCACTAAATTTGTTCAGCAATAGATTTCAGGGTTGTTTTTTTTAATCACTTTTCCTTCATAATATAAAAAAAAATTCCTTTTCCAGGAAGGAAATATTCTTGGTAAACTGTAAATTAATAAAAGATGGGAAGCTAGGATATTAATTCATTTTTAAGTTCCTTTAAATGGCTATCCTGAGACCTCACCCTTATATATTTCCTCCTTCTCCACTGATGCGCTCTCTCCGACTTTACTGATGAGCTGCTCCAGTAGAACTGTCTGCCAGTATTCTCAGTGGTCTAAAATCATTCCCTTTTCACACACCATTTATTACCCTCTAAGCTCACTGAAACACCCTTTCTTCGTTGGACATACACTCTCATCTTAAATGATGGTCTCCTCCTTATAACTGTTAATGGCATTATTTCTTTCTTCATTCTTCTTGATCTTATGCTGTCACTCTATATTTTATTTCAGTAAAAAAAAAACAAACACACAGGAGCTTGGGAGGTAGAAAAATCTTGGTTTCAATCCAGATTCCACTCCCCACTGGCATTGTGCTCTCAGGCAAGTTACTGAACCATGCTAAACTTTACTTTATTCACCTGTAAAATAGGTATAATCACAATTCCGATTTTACAAGGTTATTGTGAGAACTAAATAGATTATATATGTAAAGTTATTACCACAATGCCAGGTAATAAGAGATACTAAGCGCTGTTTTCCTTCCCTTTTCCTAAAACTCTATTTGGTATCAGTCATACCTACCTCTCCTTCCTCTCTCTCATTTTCCTCTTCCAAACTTCACTTGTGTGTTGTTTTTGAAGATATCACCTTCACTGTGTGCCACTGACATGCAAATCAGCAGGCTAGTTCCACCCTCTGAAATGAGGCTCATCCCATCTTCCTATCTCTCTAGGATATTTCTACTTAGATATTCCACCATTCACTTCAAATTCAACAAATCTAAAAGCAAGCTCATCCTTCTGCCCCCAAAAGAGTCCTTCTTCTCTATTTCTTTGAATATATCACCTCTACATTAGCCAAAAGTTCATCTTTGACCCTTTTTTCTTTCCTCTTCTTCATTTCTTATTTAGTCACCAAATCTTATAAGTTATCAAGATATATCTTTCACATGTCCCTTCCACAGACAGCGTTTGTCTTACCTCTTCCCCAACCCCAGATCTTTAAGTTCCCATCGCCTCCTCAACAGAGCCCAGGCTCCTCCGTCCAGTATGTGTGCCCGGCCGAACCCAGCCCTGCTCCTCTGTAGGGAGCTCTGTATGTTTGCAATCTCCAGCTTCTTCCTCCTCATGGGTCCATAGCTTTACTTCCAGGTGCAAGCATCTAATGAAACTACTCACCGCTCCAGTTCTGCATGTGTGTTTTCTGCCACAAATTTTTACTATATGTTTTTCCTGTCACGCATTGTCCAGCTCTGTTATTTAATTCTCTCATGTGGTATGTGTAGCACAGTCCTTGACATTAGACTGTGAGCAAGGATGATCTCATCACTATTTTGTCTAGAAGAGTGCCGGCCATATACAAGTAGCTCAATAAATACTTGTTTAATGAATAATACACATAAACCAGTTACCAAAAACAAAAAGAAAAAAATCTCAGCACAAATAACTGTCCTAGCCCTTTCCTTTACTTAAAAGTCCTGCTTCAAATGAAATAGAAAATTAAAATAAACGTTCCTCATTCCTGAATTATATAGGTAAGAAGCAGCCGATTAGGTACTTATGTGCTTTTATGGATTCGCTTTCAACATTTGCAAAAAGAAAAAGCCTATGTAAAGGTTAAATCTACAAAATTATAAATACATATAATATATGGAAATCCTTTTCTTAAAATAAGTCAATTCTGTACATTCTTTGCATCTCTGGTTGGTAAATTTTAAAATAATATTTAGACAAGGCTGCGTATAATACTACGCTTAGCTGGTAGAAATAAAAGTACATCTGAATCATTTGATTTCAATTACATGATCATTTTAATACTAGCACAATACTTGCTAGGAATTGTGTTAAGCACTAGGGATACCCAGAGAATAGCCTCTGCTCTTGAGAAGCTTCTTGAGAAGCTCACTCCTAACACTGACTATAAAATCAGCACTAGTCTGATACAATGATCGGTGTGTTCTAGTTACAAACCAAATGCTGTGAGAGGCATACTGCGCCGTGTGGCATGGCTGAACCACAGTAGTTGTGGTAGCAAATTGGAGGGGACGGCCTGGAAGGGTAGGCTGAGGCTGACCACAAAGTTTCTAATGCTCCCTGAAAGGAGGGTAAAATGTAAACACATAGCATTTTAGAAAGATAACTGTCAACTTGGAAGATGAAATGGAAACAGTAAACTGTTGAGTCAGATAACTTGCAATTTTCAGGTAAGGAAAATCTTAACTAAATCAACATCAGAGAAAATAAAAAGGTTGGAAAAACAAAGGTATAGTAGCAGCAATCAGTAGATTCATATATAGAAAGTTGTATTTTTTTCTCCTACCACATTTGGCACTGGGGAGCAGAGGTGTACGAAAAATGTATTCTTAGATTCTTACTAGCTGTTGGTATTACTTTTATTCCAAAGACTGATGTATAAAAATAGTCTGTATACTGAGAACACAACTTGGCAGCATATTTCAGAACTTTCATGCTTCACTTAAGATAAAAGTCAAGTCACTCCAACACATTCCAGCTATCAACCCGTCCCAGGTCAGTTATTCTTTAAAAGGATGTGAACTTAAAGGAAGTTACTTTGTCAGACACAGGCACTTCATTTTTAGAAGTGTGATTTCTTCTAGTAAGCACTTTTTCTGGTAGAACACGGTAGAGTACAGATCTGTTACACGTCACTCTTTTCATATTGGTGCTTAAAATAAAATAAAAAAAACACCAAGTAATACAATGAAGGGGCTTAATGCTTTTCTTGAACAAAGATATTTTAAAGATATAATGAATAGTTGTGGAGATTCTTTGAACTCCTATCATACAGACAAGCATTTAAGCAAATTATTGTGTAATTTCTTATTATGTGGCAATATATTATTATGGCATCTAAAATTAAAATAACTAAATGCAGAAATATCTCAATTATTTCAACAAATGGCTCTTGCTACTAAATGGGCATCAGAAGGTAAAGGTCTGTTCCTGTAAATCCTTAAATTGCTAAAAACACATAATCAGCAGTAAGGAAAGAAATAGAAGCAGCCAAAAGGCAAAAACTGTATTCTGTTCCACTTTAGCTGGTAATAAGAAAGTACAGAATAGGGGAGCCTGGGCGGTTCAGTCAGTCAAGCAGGTTACTCTTGATTCCAGCTAAAGTCATGACCTCACTGTGGTGAGATGGAGCCCTTTGTCAAGCCCCACTCCAGGCTCCATGCTGAATGTGGAGGCTGCGTAAGATTCTCTTTCCCTATGCTCCTCCCCTGCTTACACTCTTCTGCTCTCATTCTCTCTCTCTCTCTCCCTCTCAAAAAAAAGTACAGATTAAGGAACAAGGATATGCATTTCTATAAAGCAACAAATAAATACATTTTCAAGACACATTTCCAACAATGCCTCCTCAAAAAAAATTAGTATGTACTAGGAAACAATCATCCTGATGACCAAATACTTGTACAGTATTACAGTATAATGGAGTGGCTTCCACTTAAATACCACCTTTTTATTTTATTTTTTTAATAATTTTTTAAATGTTTATTTATTTTTGAGAGACAAAGAGAGACAGAGCATGATGTGGGGTGGGGCAGAGAGAGAGGGAGACACAGAATTTGAAGCAGGCTCCATGCTCTGAGCTGTCAGTACAGAGCCTGATGTGGGGCATGAACCTATGAACCATGAGATCTTGACCAGAGCCAAAGTCGGATGCCTAACTGACTGAGCCACCCGGTGCCCCATATCCCACGCTTTTAAAAATGACTTGGATTTGGCAAGTGGAGTACTGATTAGCGTGTCCTGGTGACTTAGTTTCAGTAGGATGGAATAAGTCACTTGTCCTCTGTCCATTTTGATTTCATTTGAAGAAGATGAAAATTTAAGGCAAAAATTCTAATACCTTAAAGCTACATATTGCTGTAAGAATTTCCTAAGCCCTTTATATATTTGATCTTACTTGAGCCTCACAATAAACATCTCCCACCTAACAGATAAAGAAATTGAGATCCCAAGTTTTAGGAAATTGCCAATTAACAGAAGAGGAAAGATTACAACCCAGGTGTCCTCAACTCCCAAAACAGTGATGTTCTCTGGAATGACATGGAGTTCTTCTAAAGCGTATCTGGGGGGTCAATGTTGGTAAAAAGTTGATAATTAAACATCTCTATAGTAAAGAGACTGGCTGGCTTAGTAGGAAAAGCATGTGACTCTTGATCTCTGGGTCATGAGTTGAAGCTCCACAATTCAAGCTAATACTTAAAAATAAAAATCTTTAAAAAATAATAAAAATAAAAATAAACATCTATGTGTAGGAAAAATCTTCATTGTTTGTATGTAGTTATTGTAATATTTCCTGAATGGTACACCTTATATATAAAAGAAAAATGTTTCTTGGTTTAACAGTAATGCTAGATTTCTCTGCATATTCAAAATAGGTTGCTAAAGAATTTGTTCTTGTCAATTATATTTATATGTCAGTGGTTACTTCTGAACACAAAAAAGTGCTCTCATCTGGAAGAAGTTCAACAACACATTGTTAATACTCTACCCCTACAAAATAATTTTAAAGCTCCATGGGAATTTAGATTTGCACAAGTTATTAGGATGTGACCTTTCCCTTAGATTTCTTATTTTAGGATTGACTTAACATGGTATTTCCCCAGTGGGAGCTGTTGGACTTCCTTCGCAGATAAGAAAAATAGCAATCACAAATTATAGTGAGTAAACTTAGGAAAACATATATTTCTGTGATGCAGATGAAACTAAAATCATAAAAGTAGAGCCCGCACTACATATTCCTTGAGTTTGAGAGGAAAGCCATGTGGCTTGCTAACAAAACAAAACAAAAGTCATGCCATTTTGGTATTTCCCTGAAATTTATACTTAATTGTTTTTTGTCCCAGCTACCAAGTCTTATGACTTTTAAAGATTATTAAAGATGTTTACTTCCCTAAATTTCCTACATCCTGTCTACTGAGAGTATAAAAGTTTAAAAATATCAAACTTTTAGAAATTTAAATGACTTCAGATCACAGGATCTGGACTGAAGGACAAGGAGTTCATCAGTACAAAGAAAACATACTGGGTAACATGAGAGAGATCACAGTTACTTCATGTTCCACAGAATAATAGTGGCTTCCAGTGACTGACCTCTGACTATATGACACTGAGGTAAAACTTAGGCACATTACTTATAACATAGGTGTTATTCAAAGTAGCCGAAGAATCAAGCATGCTCTAGCTAGGACTCTAGAGCTCCTTCCTGGTATTTTTTAAGAGGTAAACAAAACTGTGGAAGGGGAGATGATGAAGACTTGTACAGTTTTCCTAATTAGGTGCCAAAATCCATTTTATCTAGTGCTAGTTGAGGAAATATTAAAATTAAAAAATTACAGAAAGACTAAAATTTTTTTCTCTTCTAAGAATGAAAGCATAGGATATAAATGAAAATTAAGGAATTGTCAAATGTAATTTTTTGTATCCTCTCTTATCAGATATATTTACAGATTTAAAAAAAATTACTTAAGAACAGTGCTTTATTTATTATTCGAGAATCTCAAATAATCAAACCTACCACGCATTCTACAGTCTAACAAACTGTTAATTCAGTCTTTATATAACAGAACTTTTTCTTGTAGGCTTAATTTTTAGGAGTTAACCATTAACATTTTACAGCTGCGACTAACATTTTTAAGTAAAGATGGTAGCCACTGTGGTTGACACACATTTTTCTTTAGAAAATACGTAAACAAAATTAGGTTTTAAAACATTGTTTTGGAACAGAAAGAGAATATGGAAATCACTATCACAAGTCCTTAATTGTGTAGACCTTGGGGGTCAGGGATAGCACTGTATTTATCAAATACTACATAGATATATCAAAATATGTGGGTATATTAAGTACTGGAAGGCAACTTATAGAATAGTTTGAATAACACCTTGAGATTCCCGATAATTTTTTTTAACATTTATTTTTTGAGAGAGAGACACACACAACATGAGCGAGGGAGGGGCAGAGAGAGAGAGGGAGTCACAGAATCTGAAGCAGGCTCCAGGCTCTGAGCTGTCAGCACAGAGCCCAATGCAGGGCTCGAACACATGAACCATGAGATCACGACCTGAGCTGAAGCTGGACGCTCAACTGACTGAGCCACACAAGTGCCCCGATAATTTTCTTCTAAATGTTCTGTACTGTTGTTTATGCTAGGCTTATTTGATATTTTAAAAAATACTGCGCTGTAGTTAAAAACTACAATCTCTATTTCATGTCATTAACTGTAACATTTAACCCTCAAATTAAAGTTTAGAATGAAAAGTAAAGACAATCACTCTTAATCTCTTGCCTGTTCATTGTAATACATTTCAAACATGTAATTTTGTGCCTTAAATTTTTCTCTGTATCTTGATTCTGAAGTGACTATTCTCCTTGAATATTCAAAGCACAAATTTAGAATATTTGATTGGAATAAATCTTTTTTAAACAACTGATCTGTACCCATCTCTCCAGAAGTCCTACTTTGTAAAACCCACATTTTCAAAAGCAGTCATTCCTTTCTAACCAGCAACATGTGGATTTGAAGGATATAACGTCTTTACCTTTTATTTAAATTACGCATAACCTCAGGAAATCATCTGCAACTCCTTGCAATTAAGTAGGTTTTTTTCCTAACCAAAACCAAAACAAAACAAAAAGTACCAGAACTCCATATTACTCTGATACCTGAACTTGGTAAAGCCCCTCACTCTCCACCCTCATTCCACTATCACACATACAAAGCCACTGCTAAATGAGAAAATATTTCTATGAACAGAAATCATTTAAATGTATACTTTGGAGGAAATACGTTTCTGTTCATATTGCTGGTAATATGTCTCACAAACAATCTGAAATGTCTTAAATACTGATGATGCAAGACTAATACCATTGCTCAAATCCCTTAACACAGAAACGCCTCTTCTGGCAATGTATCTGAACACATTTATTAAAAAAAATTTTTTTTTATGTCTTTTATCTATTTTTGAGAGACAGAGAGAGACAGTGCAAGCAGGGGAGGGTCAGAGAGAGAGGGAGACACAGAATCTGAAGACCGGCTCCAGGCTCTGAGCTAGTTGTCAGCACAAAGCCCGACGCGGAGCTCGAACCCACGAACTGTGAGATCATGACCTGAGCCAAAGCCAGACGCTTAACCAACTGAGCCACCCTGGTGCCCCTATTTTTTAAAAAATGAATTATGTGCATGAAGATATTGACTATATGTAATGATACAGAATAGTAACTGTATACTAATAAAAAGCTTGAAACTACTCCAAACTGGCTTAGTAAGTCACGTGGTGCGTGTATTATTGCGTTGTTACTATGATAAATCTGGAACCCAGGTAGAAACAAAGAAACATTTATGTGATCTAACAGTAAAAGGAGCAAATACGCTATATATACTGTAATTACTAGTAAGTAAAAACTGTAAACGCATTAATAAGATCTGGAAGAAACTATGCAGAAATAAGTATGTGATCTTTTTATTTAAAAATACATTTTCAGCTTTTCAGACATAAAACTGTCTTAAAAGAATTTAGTGTAAAATGAAACAAACCCAATAATCAAAATTCAAAAGCAAACGTAATCTGTTCTAGTTTCTAATCTTATTTCTAAATGTACCACCTACCTGCTTTTTAGGTTTTAAAAGTAAACATTATCTCTGCTCCAATCCTGGAGCTCTGAACTCACACACAGCAGTACAGCTAGGCAGAGAGTTGATTTACAGAGGGCAGGACTGGACTTTGCATGTGAGCACACACAGAAGACGATAAAGATCGTTGTGTCCTATTAGTAATTTACAGAATTGGGATTGACTCCACCCAGTACACCTATAATTGAATTCCTCAGCCATAAAATCATGGGGACCAAACAAGTTCAGATATCTTTTATCTAAACCCTTTTTTCTCCTTTATCATCAGTTAACATATTTCTTATGGAGCTTTTCTTCTTTTTATAGATTCATTTGTCTGAGTTATAAATTAACCCCACAAGCAACTCTCCCTACCACCCAGCTCTACGGTTTCCTGTGTGCCAGGGTTCTTTTTACACACACGATTTATGATATAGGGGCCATTTAAACTGCCAGTTGGTAAATGATGCCCAAGGGATCATCTCTACATTAATAATAAAATTAAAAACTCCTACAGATAAATGCTCTTAAGCACATATTCTCCTCAGAGCTGGGCACCTTGGCAAAGAAGTAGAATATTAACTGCTGAAAACTTCCGTTATTCTTTTTGTTTTTCAGAAAAATTGTGGTAAAATATATACAATATAAAAATTTACCATTTCAACCATTTTTAAATGTAGGGTTTGGTGGCAGTGAGTGCATTCACACTGTCTTCCTTCACCACCACCCATCTGTGGAAGCTTTTCATCTCTCCAAACTACAACTCTGTCCCCATTAAACACTAATTCCCTGTCCCTTCCCCCTCCCAGCCCCTGGCACCCACCACTGTCCCTGCTGTCTCTATGAATTTGACTGCTCTAGGTACAAACTTCTGTTTTTTCTTGTCCCGCCTGAAGTGTGTAAAATAGTGTAGTTTGCTAAATTGGTTGAACACAGAAAGAGATCTGCTGGCAAAAATAAAAAAACTTCAGGGAAGAATTCCTTATACTTAGCATTTAATTTTTTATGCCCAAATGCTTGGATGTGAACCAAACACTCATATTCAGATGCCAAAATACATACCTGCCCCTTACTTTTCGTTTTTCAAGAGGTTGGTCTTTCAATTTTAAATGGCTTCAGGGTTTTCTAAAGTTACATTGATTTTCTAAGCAAAGTTAATTCTGCTTTGATTTCCTTTATGAATCAAAGTTCCCCTAGTACTACTTGTATTCACTGAATTCCCAAACATTTAACCTAAAAGCATGACCTTTCCTCATCTTCACCATTCCAATATAAGACTTTTAATTTTAAGTTCTTGTTCAGATGTTGCCACGGGTAATGAAGATCAGTGGACCAAGAGGTTATTGAGATCTCAATGCTTTCACAGTTTGGGTTTGAAAATTCAAATCAGACAGTGATTGTCACCAACTAGAAACTTTGCTAATAGATAGTTCCCAAGAAGCAGAGCCTTGTTGAATTTTCCCACTCACAGGTCTTCCAGGAGACTGGAAGTAACTGACTGAAGTACTAAGTGGAAACCAAACTTGTGGAGGTAGGGACTGCAGTATGTTGTGGACAGGATTAACAAACAGCTCAAGGAGTTATCCCTGATGAAAAGAAAGCCCCTCCTCCTCCTTGTTTTAAGGTTTGCAAACAAATAGAAACTCACCCTATAAATCAATGAAAATCTAATGGGAATGATTATTTAGGGACTCCAGTGTGATTTTTTTCTTAAAGTTTATTTATTTATTTTGAGGGAGACAGAGACAGCACGAGTAGGGCAGGGGCAGAGAGAGAGAGAGAGAAAGAGAGAATCCTAAGCAGGCTCCATGTTGCCAGTGCAGGGCCATGCAGGGCTCAAACTCAAACTATGAGAGCATGACTTGAGCTGAAACCAAGAGTTTTACACTTAACAGACTGAGCCACCCAGGTGCTCCTCCAGTGTGACTTTTAACTTTTATTTTGAAATAATTTGAGGCTTACAGAAAAAGGGGCAAAGATAGAGAGCTCCCATGATGTACATTTCACTTAGCTTTCCTACTGCTAACATATTACAACACAGTACAGTGATCAAAACTAATACACTGGGGCGCCTGGGCGGCTCAGCCGTTAAGTGCCCAACTTCGGCTCAGGTCATGATCTCTTAGTTCATGGGTTCAAGCAACACGTCAAGCTCTGTGCTGACTGCTTGGAGCCTGGAGCCTTCGTCTGATTCTGCGTCTCCCTCTCTCTCTTTCCTTTTCTGCTCCCTCTCTCTCTGTCCCTCCCCCCTCCCTCTCTCTTTCTCTCTCAAAAATAGACATTTAAAAAAACTAATAAATTAATGTTGTCACAATACTATAAACTACTTTATTTGGACTTCATCAGTTTTCCCATTCATGTCCTTTCTCAGTTCCGGGACCCATTCCAGGACCCCACAAGACATTTAGTTGCCATGTCTTCTCACTCTTCTCTAAATCTGGGCTAGTTCCCAGTCTTTCCTCTTTTAAACAACTTTGTTGAGGTCTAACTGATATAGAAAAAACTGTACGCATTTAGCTGCATATTTACTTGTCCAATCACTTATCCATTTCAGTATGGAATCATGTATTTGGGGAGCTATGATTCAATACTATAGTTATTTATTTTATTCCTCAAATTATTTCAGCCTTGGCCATTCATTCAGAGCTGGAAAATTTTGAGCAACAAAATAAATAATTGTAGTATCATATTTTAACTCCCCAAATAAAATACATATACATGAGTATTGAATATTGAAATTACTTTCTTCTTTGTGAGCAGGGATCATGGTTGCATGGCCTACAGGGAATCAGGCCAGATACTATTATTTTTTTAATCTCAATTTAATTGTAAGTATAATAGAAACCTAAAATAATATTCTTCTACTGAGACTTATTTCTAAGGATCTAAGTTATTTTTCAACTTCTAGGTCACTTTTCTATCTTTGTTTTGTCTTTGACAAATACATTACTGTGTTCTCCTTCAACTGACTGGTAAATTATAAAGTAGAAAGTATTCTGATAGTCAAAATAAAAGCTCTCTAAGAAATTTTACAATAAAATACAATGAAGAATTTGCATGTTCTTTTAAAAAGACACTTTAAGATCCCAATTTAGTAAAATAAATCTTAATATAAATTTAACCTAAATAAATTTAATATATGAAATAATAAATTCTACATTTACCTACCGTGGAAGGGTGACTCTTGTTTGAGAAAATGACCTTCCTGTATGCTGTGGTTTACAGTTGGCTTCTTTCAAATCTGAAAAAAAAAAAAAGTTTGATATACACGTACTCAAAGTTTTCAGACAACCTACGTGCCAAAATGTATAAGCACAAATAAATTTATTTTCGCTGTTGGATTTCATTCTGAATGTTTGTTTTACCCTTAACTTATTTTTATATTCTCTAGAAGTAACCAACAGACTCACTAAACACACAGGGCTGGAGAATATTCTTTTTTTTTTTTTAATGTTTTATTTATTTTTGATACAGAGAGAGACAGAGCATGAGAGGGGGAGGGGCAGAGAGAGAGAAAGAGACACAGAACTGGAAGCAGGCTCCAGGCTCTGAGCTAGCTGTCAGCACAGAGTCTGACGCGGGGCTCGAACCCATGAACGTGAGATCTGACCTGAGCCGAAGTCGGAGGCTTAACCGACTGAGCCACCCAGGCGCCCCTGGAGAATATTCTTAAAGAGACAACTATTAGATTCACTTCACCTACTTTCCTACTCTGTCACTGATCAGGAGATAAGGTACTTTATCTCATCCATCTTTTTAAAGAAAAATTTTAAGTTTATTTTTGAGAGGGAGATAGAGAGAGCAGGGGAGGGGCAAAGAGAGACAGAGAGAGGGAGACACAGAATCTGAGCCGTCAGCATAGAGCCCCACACGGGGCTCGAACTCACAAACTATGATATCATGACCTGAGCCAAAGGCAGCTGCTTAACCAACTGCGCCACTCAGGCACCCCTATCTCACCCATCTTTATGTCCAATTAGTGATGACACCTACTTTATTGGACAGATAAGAAAAACTAGATATTATTAAAATAATTAATAACTTCAATAACCTTTGATAAAAGTTAGACATAGAAAAGATGCTATTTATTAAAATATAGAACTTCATTTTAGATGGCACATGGCTGTTAAGACTGCAGTACAAGTATAGGCATGTGTCACAAGCATCTAGGGACAGAAGATGCAGCACATTCCATGTGGAGATTTTTAAAAGGAAGACCCTGGGGCGCCTGGGTGGCTCAGTCGGTTAAGTGTCGACCTCAGCTCAGGTCATGATCTCAGGGTGTGTGAGTTCGAGCCCCGTGTCAGGCTCTGTGCTGATAGCTCGGAAGCCTGGAGCCTGCTTTGGATTCTGTGTCTCTCTCTGCCTCTCCCCCACTCATGCTCTGTCTCTGTCTCTCTCAAAAATAAATAAACATTAAAAAAATTTAAAAAATAAAAAATAAAAAAATAAAAGGAAGACCCAGAGAGCAAAGTATTCACGTAAATGTGCCAAAGGTCTCAGGATGCATATCCCTGCCTCTTAGGAAAGGTTCAGGGATCCTAGAATAGCTGTACATGCCATAAAAACAAAACAGCATCTAGTGCCAAAGCCTTATCATCAGGGCCTTAAATGCCCAACATCCAGACCTAATGATTTGTACAGTCTAATCTATACAGAATTCTAATTTTTTTTTAAATTCTATAATTTTGGAACTTGCAAAATCTATTCTATTACCTGATATATGACATAAAAGTAGTGGATCATAAGTATAAAATGTTCTCCTATTTTGTTATTTCTAACTTGAAAGAATATAAACTATACCCAATGTATTTGGTTTCTCTAACATTATTTAATACTTATCCTTGGGAATTGAAAACTTCTTCATGTAGACTCAACATTAATAACAACTGTTTGCTTTCAGAATGGGACATATTCTTCTATGGAAAAAGCTGATTTATTAGTGTTTCATTCTTCTAGGTTTTATTTTCTGACTGATTACTGACCTGTATCAGAGCAATTTACATAAATGCTCTCTGATTTGTTAGTCAAAACCAAAAGGAATACCCACACCAAAACTATTCATTATATATAACATGTCTAACACATGAGAAATAACTTTATCTATAATGGATTGCCACTTTGCCTTTTTTTAAACATTTAATTCAACTAAAAATTCAACTAACTATACGGGGAGAAAAGGAAAGACTATTAATAAAGAAAAATTTGAACAAAATCGCTCTGAAAAATTAAAGAATGCTGACTCCAGATTAGGGTAAATCATACTAGCATTCCTTGACACTGGTCCCAGTTTCCCTTTGAAATATGTATGAATTCACGAAGAAGTAGACAAGAAGAAAAGTAAACTGCCGTGTATTCCTAGCTTGTGGCCCCAGGAGTTGGATCAGAGAAGTGGACCAGGCCCTGAAGCTTTCAGAGGCAGACAGGAGTCTGTAACCCTCCCCCCAGACCCCTCTCATAACTGAGATCAGTAACCTCCTTGGTGTGCCCTTTCAGACTGCATTGTACCATACACTGAAGATGCAGTTTCCAAACATAAACTAGAGTGGGGAGGAAACAAGATCCATTTGGGGGGCAATGCATACCAAGGATGATAGTTCTTCCACATTCTCCACCTGGTCAGTTAATTACAGATTGGTTTATACTCATTAGATTATAAATCCTTCTACTCATCCTATAAGCCAGAGAATTAAGGCTGTGAAAATAGCAGACAAATCCCTCACATTTCAACAGAACCCACATTCTATAGGGACTGTTCATATCTACTCATCCAACTTTTTAGGTTCTGCTAAAAATCCTCAAGAAGATGTAAATAGATAACTCAGCCCAAAGGACGATTTAATCAGACTAATTTGTCTGAAATGGTATGAATGGCAAAAGTTGACAGAGGAAACAGAAAAATAATTAACAAAGAAAATCAATGAAAACTTATCAAAGAACTACTTCCCCCAAAAGCTCTGGAACTAGATAATTTTCTAAATTACTTTTTTCTAACTCTCAAGGAAGGGATGATTTTCTTCTCACAAATTACCTATGAATAAAAAACAAATACAGTAGCCAAATTAATTTTTCAAAAGGAGCATAATATTGATATTAAAACCTAGTGAAAAACAGAGAAAAATACCAGTCCCACTTATTAATATTGATTTAAAGTTATAAGTAAAATGCTAATGAGCAAATTCAATCATATACTAAGAGAACAAACCACCATAATCAGGTTGGATTTACCTCAGGCAAAGATTTACCATCAGAATGTCAATTATATAACACGTCACAGCTGTAGGTCAAATTTTAAAAGAAATGAGATGATTATCGCAAACAATGCAAAAAAAATACTCAATAAAATTCAACATCCATCCTTGACTTTGTTCCTTTAGATAAACCAAGAACATTTAATAATAGGAATATTTATCTCACTCAAATTTACAATGAGTGTCATCTTATTTGTGAAATATAATGGTAGCATTTCCCAAAACATGTTCTGTAGATAACTAGTTAAGACTTTTCAACAGAAAAGTTTCTACCATAAAACAAATGTGCATGTTATTACTTTTTTTGGAGACTAATAAAGTGCATAAGCACTGAAAAAAACCAACAATAACAACCTACCTTAACTCAGCAGTTCACAAACTTATCTGAACATGTTTCTTCACTTTCTGTTATTTCACTCCTCAACCCACTTTACTGTGGTTTTTGTCACCCACCTTTCTTCTGAAACTTAAGCAAAATTTACAAGTTGTTTCCTTCTTGCTAAATTTATTAGATTTTTCTCGATTTTCAATTCTATTTATCCAAAGGTGGTCTGGAATTTAACAAGCGGTTCTCCTTGCAGGAAAAAAGGCTCTGATTTGTAGCATTTGTCAATTTCGGTGGTTGTAATACTCCCACCATAACTGAGTTCATGCTACCAATGTGAAGTCACTGACATGGAGATGGAAAGAGCAGGTGAAGTGACACATACTATACAGCATCCCTATCACATAGATATAATGAACATGAACACCTCAACAACGTATAATGATTAGGAAGTGATGCCTGTGGTGTTTATTACCTTTGTTTATTTTTTTTTAATTTTAATTAAATATAGAGAGCATGAGCAGGGGACAAGAAGAGAGGGAGAGAGGGAGAGAGAGAGAATCTCAAGCAGGCTCTACACTCAGCACAGAGCCTGATGGGGAGCTCGATCCCATGTCCCTGGGATCATGACCTGAGCTGAAATCAAGAGTCAGATGTTCAACCTACTGAACCACCAAGCGCCCCATACCTTTGTTTTTGTTTGTTTGTTTGTTTGTTTTTTAACATAACTTGTGTAAGAGCAAGTATACACCACTGTATTTTAAATAATGGTTGTGAATAATAGTTGGCTTACAAAAATCTTGCAGTTTTAACAGTTGACTTTCACAAGGCAGTCTGAGCTGGCTTCAGCATGGTGGTATTCTGTAGTATTTGATATTTGTCCATCCTTTATTACTGAAACTGTTTCCTTCTTTAGCTACCAGTTTCTCCTAGTTCTTATCTGGTCACATGACTACTATTAAGGTGCCTTTTCTTGGAACCTCTTCTTTTTGAGTGTTTCTGTTTTATGTGTCCTGAAAGTTCCTTCTTGGCTTGCTTATAGCTCCCTAATCTTTATCTGTTACAACTATTCTCTCACAAGTTCTAAATTTGTATTTCCAACTTTTTTTTGGACACTCCTACCTGAGATTATTCAGGAACCTCAAACTCAACACCATGCAAAGTAACAATCCATCTTTTCCCTCTAAAGAATGAAACACAACTCAGCTCATAATTAGGCCACTCCTTGTCCCCTGTAAGATTAAAAGGAATTCCATTCTTTACTCAGGTTATTTCAAAATATAAAATATTCGGTTCATAATCACAAGCAACCTTTCTCACATCCCTTTCCCCCACTTCCCTTCATTTTTTTTCACACGCTGCATTCTCCAAAATATCTTCTTCACCTAAACCCCTCCCCCTAAACATTTTTTCCATTCCCAGCCCAGTAAATCCATAAACTCTCCCTCTTCCTCCCCTTTCCCAGCACTTTATTATGACCTCCAGCTTCTTATATCCAGTCCATTTCTACTCATTCTCCAGCAATTCCTCACAAAATCTAGGAAATGGCCTTGCAAGATCAACTTTTCTAAGGGAAGGGAACACAGTGTTTTACTGTCAAAAGAAAATTCCCTTTGGTTGACTGGGGGGAAAGTGAAAGCAGGTGACCATACCCAAACGACTAATTTTTATCCCATCAAACCAAATCTTTCACTACACTCTCCCTAAATGCTGCCTGATTCCATTACAGTCCAGACTCAAGAAGGGCCAATTACATCCTTCCTTAGACTTTCACGACAATCATAAAAAACTTCCTATTAAACTTACCTCTTTATCCTGGGATGGCCAACAACAACAACAACAACAACAAAAAGACATTATTTTGCTTAAGAGGAATCTAAGAGGTAGTGGAAAATGGGAATGAAGAATCTCTTTACAGTGGTTGGCTTTAAGTGATGGTGGAATTACTGAATATAAGTTAAAGATCTGGTGATATGATTTACCTTGTCACAAGTAACAAGAATAAGTACTTCAAGTTTCTTAGCACTTACATAACACATAACTGACGCCGTGAACCAGAACAACTAAAAGTTTAGATCTAATCCATAGTTATACCTGAATACGGTTTATATTCACATAGATCTAATTGTTAAGTGTGGAATGGTGGTAGTGTAGACATCTCATTCTCTAGCAAATTAAATACTGCAAAATTAGACTTTTTGTTAAAGAATTTAAGACAGGGTGGCTGGGTTCAAACTATTTGGGTTCAAATCCTTTTTATCACCTAGAAGGTTATTTTTACCTTTCTGTGCTTATTTCTTTATCTGCAAAATAGAGATAATAGTGTATACTTCCTAAGGCTGTTGAAGAAAAAAATGATACAATGCATGCAATATTTAAAACAGAGCCTGATACAAAATAAGTACTCAATAAACATTGATTATTACTATCAATAACTATATTACTCTTTTGTTGTTTGAGGTAATTAAAGAAAAGTCCACTAGAAGGAGAATTTAATGAAATTTTGGCTAAGGATTTAAGCTGCGGAATTGACTAAAGGGTAGACTGAATGGAAAGAAAGCACTCTCTAAACTCATATGGTTGGTTACATTTATAAATCAATTATAAACTAAGTTATCTTAGTGACAGTATTATTCCAAAAAGTCATGACAGCTACTTAGAATTAGGAAGTAGAAGACTGTAGATTTGAAATGAAAAATGACAATTATTTGTTGAGCATCTGATATTTGTTAGCAGTACTCTGGGCACTGAGGATAAAGAATGAACAAAACAGACAAATGCTCCAGCTCTTGTGTAACTGCATATATGAAGATGTAATAAAAAAAAAAACTAGACCATGAAGGATTATATGATATATCTGATGTATCTCCCATTTGGAAAAAGAGATAAAAACAAAGGTTGTTAGAGACAATTGGGAGTTACTTCAACAAGTTTCTATGCTTTACCAGGATTTAAAAATCAAGGTTTATCGACCCCCTTCTCCCAATGTGAAGATCAGTGATTCAAAAACTTTTTATAAAACCAATCAAAATCCATGTATAAGTGATAATCAATTTATTTCATCTCAGAAAGAACAACATAACATTTTGTCCATGCTAAATTCAGAATTAAAAAAAAAATCCCTACTTCATCATTTGACAAGTAGATAAAAACACATTTTATTTCCACCTTCTAGTTAGAGACATAACCAAAAACAGATATGTTAGAAATTGGGAAACAGAGAGAAAAAGGAAGAAAGCCATTAGAGGAGAGAAACAGAGAAAGGAAAAAAAAAAAAAAAAGAAAGAAAAAAGAGACAGAATACAGGAAACAGCAAAAGACGAGGGGGAAATCGGGGCGATGGGAGAGAGGGAGTTAGGAGAGCTAGAGCAAGAACTGAGTGGACGGCCAGAGGGGCCTCAAAAATCCAAACTGGTCACAAGTAATAACTTTTTATGTTTAAGGTCAGCTATTCACTTTGAATATAAGCATCAGAAATTATCATCATTGGTATTATATATACATATATATTTATATATTATACAGAAATTAAGAAGCAACCAAATTATGTAACCACGTGGGTTTTACATTCTACACACAAATGCTACCTTCAGGAGGCTACCTTTGCTTTTCTCTAAATTCACATTTTCCCTACTTCGATGCCTATGCTCATACTATTTTTCCATTTGAAAAGCCTTGTTCACCATCACCCCACATCCAATGAACAATACTCAATAAATATTATTGAGCACCTACTATATACCAGGCAGTATTTACACATAATTTAATGAAAATAGGCTATTTTAAGAAAATATTCTACTAGAAGAAAAATGATTTCTTTCTTCTGCAGCTAACCTTTCTCTTCATCTGATACCAGAGGCACTAAAAAAAGCATCTGGCTCTGGGCTGACAGCACGGAGCCTGGAGGCTGCTTCAGATTCTGTGTCTCCCTCTCTCCCTGTCCCTCCCCCTCCCTGTCTCTCTCTCTGTCTCTCAAAACAAATTTTTAAAAAACCAATAAATAAATAAATAAATAAAAAGGTAAATAATAAAAGTAATTGGAAATTTCACCCCCACCAAAATGGAATCCCAAAGACATTCCCAAAATGGGTAGTCATGGCTGGTCTTGTTCAACCACAGCAATACCTCACAGGAGGGAGAACAAATGATTTTAAGATCAGCAGCATGACTGTGATTTAAGTAACTCGCTTCTGTAGATATTTGCATTACTTGTGAAAAACATCACTTGGAAGAGGAACTTACCATAAATATTAAAGGTGGAATTAAATGATGGGCGAGAAGCCATTAAAACAGTAACTTTCTTTAAAAAGAACTGTGGAACTAACTGTACAGATATGCTTGAAATTGAACGTGCATTCAAATTTAGGGAAATGAAATTACAAATCCTGATGAAAATGTCCAGACACTTAGGATACACTAGTGTTCCAATATAGTCAATAGTGAAAGAAATATGTTCTATGAAATTAATATTATAGACTAGGGAATTGCTAGGGAATCACCCTGTAAGCCATTTGGTTTATTTGTCCTATCAGACTTCTTGACATTCTGTGTCAACGTCTCTACTGACAAAGTACTCACTTCCTCAAAAGGCTGTTCTCACTGCTGGACAATTGCAGTAACTGGAATCCTTACAGGGAATGCGTCCCTTTCATTTCTAACAATCCTTTGACAGAGGGCTGTCTGGGATACAGAAAGCTCCATAAGGGAAGGGGCCAGGCTGTCTTGCCTCCTGCTATAGTCCCAGTGGCTAGTACAATGTGTGACACATAGTAAACATGCCATAAAACTAAATACATGGCTGATGACGCCCACAGGACTCAGTCACGAAGTCCAGTCCAGTCGTCCTTTAGGCAGTGGTGCTCCAACTCCGAGGTGAAGGAACTTTTCCTTCCAATCCACTGTGGATACTTGCACAAAATGCGAATTTATGTGGTCGAATGTCATGACAATATAAAATACTTAAATGCTTTTGCTCCCATTTGGACTTACCTTGTACCAAATCAGAAACTAAGGGTTTATAATCAGATCAGTCTCATTTTCCCTACCTCTTTGTTCCTACAGGCCCTGCTTGTTTTAGGTCCAGATGTTGCGATAGCCTGTTTTCCCTGCACCCTGCTGCCAAATTAATCTCCTGATTAAATCATCCCACTCCTTTTCTCAAGACCTGGAATCTCACCGCTCCTTATAAGATAAAACCTACACTCCTTTGCCTGCATTCCAGATCCTTTCTCATCTGACCTAAAATCTGTATCTCCAACCATATTTCTTCTACTCACACACACGTACTACATCCACTTCAAATGCATTGATCTCTGCAGAGTTACCCCCGCAGTTCGTGATTACGCATGATTCTGGCCTTTGTTTTCTTACCCTGGAAATTCCTTTCCCCTTCTTTTAGGCTGCCTCAAACCCTGAACTTTTTGTTTTCTTTGTTTTATGGAGAGAAACTCACAGAACATAAAATTCACTATTTTAAAGTGCCCAACTCGGTGGTATTATGCACATTCTTCAAGCTGTGTAACCAACACCTCCATCTAGTTCCAAAACATTTTAATCACCTCAAAAGGAAATCCTGTACCCATTAAGCAGTCACTCCCCCTTCCCCCTTCTCCCCAGGCCCTGGCAACCACTAATCTGCTTTCTTTCTCTATGGATTTGCCTCTTATGGATATTTCATATTAAAGGAATCATACTTTAGTTTCCTTCTTTTTCTGTATATTTTTTAGTTTTCTTCCCAAAAGATTACCCTTTCAATCTTTGAACGTTTCAAGTTGGTTTAACCCATCTACATGGCTTCTTCTGGGTACACCCTCCATTTCACATTGATGTGCCATTTCCTGAACTTTTGTAGCATTTGTTTTGTGTCTTACTTATTTTAGCTCTTAATCATATACTGCTCTGAAGTCTTCATTACATGTTTTAATTTTACCTCATTTCAATTCCTGTGGACTATAAACTCCTCCTTCTAGTAGCTTTGGTGTCTCCCTCTGTGTCCACAACCTACTTGAACATGTGTGTAATTCATGGTGTCCAGCGATATACAAATGAATTCTAAAACTAAGGGAAGTGAAATCTGGATCATCAGTGAAAGAAAGCTTCAAACTCATTTCAGTTCTTCATCTTTCATTTTATCAGGCTCTACCCTCCCTGCCACTTTGCTTCTCTCTCTTGGTATTGTGTCCATCAGGGCCCTTCTTTGCCCTGGTAGGAGGTAAGTAGGTGTGGCTGCCAACAGATAATGGCAGGCTGCCCAAGGGTGGAGATGGTGCCAATTCCCCGCATTGATCTTTCGCTAAGGCACTCCTACCTTCACTCTGTGTCCCCAGATGAAGGCCTGCTGAGAAGAGGGGTATGCAGAGATGTCACAAGGTCACATAAAAAAGGTTCCCCTACTTGCTTGCATTATTTTTATATGTGTATCAGTTTCTTCGGTATTTGATTTGAAGTTGCTCATAAACCCCTATCTGCCTTGTGAAAGGAGATTAACTGTTAAATAATGATGGTAATACTTGTGATTCATATATGCAATAGCAGAGTGATTAAATTATTTTATATATTATAAACAAATCAATAGGCCCAAACTTGATACTCTATTATCTAGTACTTAACAAAATGTTGGAAAAGAAACTTGGTTTTTTTTTTATGCATGAGTAAGAAGTCTTAATGCCATTTTGTATTGTACATTATTATGAGTTTTTCTCCAGCTGTAGTACTAAATAGAATTTGTTACAGTTGCTATTGGAAGCCTCCAAACAAGAATGTAAAACAGTGCTCTGGCCCTTAGGCCATTTAAAAACCTGTTTTTCTGACCAGAACAACTAAAAGATCCAACACAGAATGCTGAAGTCTATAATTAACATTTTTCCCCTTTTCATATCCCATTTTGCCCCATTTACAAGAGTAGAATGGGTCTCTCTTCTGGCATTAATTTCAAATCATTATTAATCATTTAAAAATGTTAAATTACATAAAAAGGAATTTAGGGAATTCTTTAAATACATAGAGAGGACTAGCACTGAGAATCCAACACAAGTGATACTGAAAAAACCTGCCCTCAAAATCACATCACATTTAAAGCTATTTTTAAAGTACTTAGAATGTACTCAGCTTCCCTGTCCTACAGGCTGTGAGTTAGAGAAGTTAAATCAAGTTTAGAAATATTTTTAAAGTACCTGATATGCATTCAGTCTCCTGTGTTACAGGCTTTGAATCAGGGAAATCAAATCAAGTTTAGAAGTATTTACAAAGAACTTATCATGCACCCAGTCCCCAGTGCTATCGGCTGTGAATCAGAGAAATCAAATCAAGTTTAGAATTTTTATAAAGTACTGATAATACACCCAGTTCCCTATGCCATAGGCTGTGAATTAGGGAAGGTACGCAGTGCATATATATATATATTTATATATATGCAAGAGGAATAAGAACTACAACATTCATTTCTATCCTCTCTGAATTAACAATTTTGCTTGGTACCCAGAATTTGTACATAAAAATTACAAGAGGGGTGCCTGGAATGCTCAGTTAAGTGTCCAGCTTTGGCTCACATCACGATCTCACGGGTTCGTGGGTTCAGGCTCTGCTGACAGCTCACAGCGTGGACCCTACTTCAGATTCTTTCTCTCTCTCTGCCTCTACCCCACTTGTGTTCTCTCTTTCTTAAAAATAAATATTTAAAAAATATATACTAAAAAAATAAGAAAATTATAAGACATGACAGCCAAGAATCAACAAGTATAAATGTGTAATATAAAATATGGAATGCATTAAATTACATTTCAGAGTAGATTTGCCTCCTAATTGTTTTCCTTCAGCTAAGATGAAAATTAGTTTACATTTCCTGAATTCAAAAGCTGGTGGCCAGTGTAAATATTTTACACAGGTCGTATGACAAAGGAAATCAACCTGACTTTGAAAACTTAATGTGCATAATAGAGACAAATTAATTGTGCGTATATATTGCACTTTGCTAGGATCAAAGATTGTTCCAGCAGATGAATCATGTGTACAAACTAATATGCTGTGTTTAATGCCTTGGTTATTTTCTCAGCTTCTACTGTCCTGTGGTCATATGCCTCCCTGGCCCCAGAGGCGGGCTTGCCTGCCCAGCATGATCTGCTCTCCAGACTAAGAAGTGCTAGTCTCACTGTCTCTGAGGTTGTATTTTCAGATGGGCAGATTTTATTTTCTATGTAAGGATATCTAATGTTGAAACACAAGCGGTCACTCATTAAAAGCCTGTGGAGTTTGTGGAACTGAATAAACTAGTGAAATCTGCAAAATTGGAGAGTTTTGATTACATCTGAACTAAACTGCACTCTATTTTGCCAGGGCAGTCTATATCTGAATTCATTAATTCTATTTAACTTCACATAAGCTCCTTCAAAATGTATTTTCCTGATTATCCCCCCCCCCAAACTGTCATGTTGTTCACCACTTATTTTTAAATGGTTAATATTTGTCAATTAATATCAGAAGTGAAATGACAATTTATAAATGAATATAGCAATTGGATATAGCTATAATAAATCATCTGACCAAAGGATAGTCATTTGAAATAGTATCTGGGTCTCCTTTTATTCAAATATTATAGTCTAGATATGTAAAAGTTCTTCACTGTCTTTTAAAGAACAGTTGCTAACTTTATTCCCAAGGGAGGGAGAGAGGAGGAGTTAAAAAAAAAACTTTTTAATGGGATAGTCCCAGTGAACTCTGTTTTACATTTCTATTAAGTATAATTTTTCATAAATCATGAAGTTAAAATTCACTTGTATAATTCACCCCTTAAATATATTCACTGTGAGGGGTGCCTCGGGGGCCCAGTCAGTTAAGCGTCCGACTCTTGATTTTGGCTTAGTTTATCAGGTCATGATCTCAGGTTGGTTTGTGGGTTCGAGCCCCACATTGGGCTCTGCCCCTGACAGTTTCAGGGCAGCTCGGGATTCTCTCTCTGCCCCTCCCACACTTGCACGCAAGCACTATAAACACACAAACATTTTAAACTATATATATTCACTGTGAGGACATTATATATCTTTCTGCAAAGTGAATAATCTCCTTGTCATTTGGATTTTCAATAATAGTAGTTCTTATTTAACAAAGGGTGCATTCTACCTTCTTGGTTAATAAATTTATTACTGATACAGAAGCAATGTAATGATATATTATTCAGAGTATACAATACACACATGTAACCTAAAATAATACAGCAATAAGGGATCCAGGAAAAATATTAAAGGACGCCGAGTTTTCCCCTACGTCATACTCAACTCCTGTTGATCTAGCAATGCTGCCTAGTCACAGGACATGGGCCAAACTGTGGCCTCTTCTTAGACACCAGCTCTCCCACTACAGTTCTTATTCAATCTAGTTAACAATAATCATAAACTCCAGGAGAGATGGAGACTGTTTGTCTTGTTCATTGCTTTACCCTTCTCTAAAACAGCTCTTGGCACAAAGGAGAAGTCCAACAGATATGTGTTGAATAAATAAATCTTCATTAAAAAGGAATTTTTCTCAGTTGATTTGTCCTTTAAGGTATCACTACATGAAGTTTGTGTTAACCACAAATTCTAAATGCTATAAACTGAATTTTGTTAGCTGAGGTTTGCCTTGGGCTGTATTAAGGACTAAATCATCAGAAACAGGGGGGCAGAAAAAAGAGAGAAATATTCAGTATTCCTGATACAAAATTTCTAAACGCTTTTAAAACTGTTTTCATTTAGATAAAGGTTATTCTAAAGACATCAAACCAATATAAACTTCTCAAGAGAGGTTCCAAAGAAAGTGACAATAAAAATGTAACCTGTAATCTGGGTCAAAGGCAAAACCACTTAATTTCCCCTTTGGGATTTCTAGAACAATGCAGCAAGAAAAAGGAAAAATTAATTAATTCAAAGGCTATTGCTCATGTGTGTGTGTTGTATGCTCATGCGTGTGTATATACATACTATGTATTGATCTATGTTTATTTATATTATATTAAATACATGTTACATAGATCATATATTAAAAATGTACCTTTTAGGAGCGCCTGGGCTGCTCAGTTGGTTGAGCCTCCAACTTCACCTCAGGTCATGATCTCACAGGTCATGGGTTCAGGCCCCGCTTCAGGCTCTGTGCTGACAGCTCAGAGCCCGGAGCCTGCTTCAGATTCTGTGTCTCCCTCCTCTTTGCCCCTTCCCTGCTCACATTCTGTGTGTGTGTGTGTGTGTGTGTGTGTGTGCGTGCGTGTGCGTGCATGTGTGTGTGTGTGTCTCTCTCTCTCTCTTAAAAATAAACAAACATTAAAAACTTAAAAAATAAATAAAAGCTCTGTTTGTTGCTGTATGCTAAAGATCAAATAAGGAGCACAGAAATAAACCAAATTGAATCTTATGTATGCCTGAGAAAATTTAGAGGCAGTAACAGAGGTGGGATATTTTTCTCTTCCCAGATAGAGGCTAGCCAAGCAAAGACTACAGAGAAGCCCAAAATGTGAAATAAAATTAAGTATGAAATAAAATTAGATATAACCAAAAAGAATTCATGTAGTGCCTTACCATTATCATCACTGGCTTTCGAGAAATAAAAGAGGTAGAGGATTCTCCATGTTTGATTTACTCCTTGCCTTGATTTTTACTGATAAGAATTACAGGCATACTAAACACAGAAAAGCTATAAATGTGTGCTATTAGTTACAGAGGTAATTTTATATTACTGGCTAAACTTTGGAAAAGAGGGAAAAATATAAAAATTTATAAAAAGCCCTCTATAACCCCACTATTTAATATAACTGTCATAATTTTTGCATATTCCTTCCCTTCCAGACTTTTTCATATACATATACTTACATAAAGTTGTAATCAATAGTGCAAATACATTTTTATGCTATTTTTTTAGGAATTTGATTTATTTTTTTTAATTTTTTTTAATGTTTTATTTATTTTTGATACAGAGAGAGAGACAGAGCATGAGAGGGGGAGGGGCAGAGAGAGAAGGAGACACAGAACTGGAAGCAGGCTCCAGGCTCTGAGCTAGCTGTCAGCACAGAGCCTGACGCGGGGCTCGAACCCACGAGCGTGAGATTTGACCTGAGCTGAAGTCGGAGGCCCGACCGACTGAGCCACCCAGGCGCTCCTTTTATGCTATTTTTAAATATTTTTCAGATTTGTTATTTTCTAAATTTTTAAAAATGATTTATTTATTTTTGAGACAGAGAGAGAGACCAAGCAGGGGAGGGGCAGAGGGAGAGGGAGACACAGAATCCAAAACAGTCTTCAGGCTCGAGGCTGTGAGCACAGAACTCGACGTGGGGCTTGAACCCTCGAACCATGAGATCATGACCTGAGCCAAAGTTGGACACTCAACCGACTGAGCAACTCGGGCGCCCCTAGATTTGTTATCATTTTCTAAGTTGTCATTGATGACTGTGTAACATTCTACCTAGTGATTACACCATAATTTACTTAACTATCCCCCTGCCACAGAATAAGTTACTTCTAAATATTAGTCCATATAACAATACTTACAGAAAGTCTTTGTGTATATTGCTTTTCTTATATCCTCCATTTCTTTGGGAAATATTTCAGAAGTACGAGTACAGCATTTCAGTAGGTAATACACTGCCCAATAGCTTTCTAAGTTGCCTGAACTCAATCACAGTGACATTAGAAATATGAGTACAAGTTTCTTCAATTCCAGAACCAAAAATTTTAGAATTAAAAAAAGTATCATCAATAATCACTAGGAAGGGTACATATATGCTCTACTATAATTAAACTGGAATTGAGGAATCCAAATCCATTATCTTGTAAATCTGTTTAATATGAATCCTCGGGGGGGGGGGGGGTCATCCCCAGTGATCTTATTAAACCAAGTCCTGAAGTTGTAGTATTTGAACTTGGAGAGTCAGGATTCCTGGCGACCATGCTAAGGTAAGAAGAACCAGTAACACTCAGACCAAGAAGTGAGCCGGCTAGTCTTCTTGACAACACTGAGCTTTAAGTAATACAGTGCCAAGCCAATGGAGTTAATTTTACAGGATAATCCCAAGGCAGTCTATCAACGGGGAGAATACAGCAATGAACTTAACTATAGCAAGGGTAAGGCCCACTAAAAATATTCTAAGTGCACTGATCAGTAAGTAGGTTCAGGCTATCTCATGGGATGCAGGAGAAGGGGGGTTCCAAAACAGTATCTATCAGAATTCTGTTGGAGAGCCCGTTAAAACACATCCCCAGAGTTTCTGACTCAGTAGGTTTGGATGTGACCCGAGAATTTGCGTTTCTACCAAATGATGCTGATGCTGCTTGTCCAAGGACCACACTTGAGAACCACCGCCTTGGATGATTTCTTCATTCTTTTATTTAAAACAGTTATTTCAAGCATATTGTAGTATAGCGGTGGAATTTAAGGAAAGGTATTAAGCAGGCTGTGTTGTAGCTTATGAACAAGTAATATATTGTATCATTTATCTTGAATGTATCATAGATAAGCTGCTATATAACGATTGCCACTTAAGATAGCTGTGAAATTAGGTGATTAACTAGTTGTTACTTAACCTTCTAATTTCTGTATAAGTCTAATTACATGAAACAGAAGTTGGTGTTTTGACTTTTTACTTTGCTTTTCTGTTTGGAGTGTTATTGTAACGACTGTATTGTAAATGATGGAAAATAATTGCATATGTTAAAAAATATGAAACTTTATAAAGTAAAAATAAAATAAAATTTCAAAAAAAAAATAAAACAGTTATTGAGTGCCTACTAAGTATTGTGCTATATGCTAAAGATAGAAGATGAATAAAACCCAGTCAGTACCGACTTCAAGTAACTGATAATCTATATTTTCGTAGACACTGCACTGCTCTAGTCCTATCTGCCAACAAATTTGGACTTCACTGAAAACAAAGTTTAAAAATATATTATACTGCTTTTAAATAAAGCCAGGATGTTTTTAATTAGTTTCAAATGCTTTAGGAAAACATGTAGTAATCCTACATTGGCAAATGTCTGAGTATCTTCTTCACTCTTCTGGATTTTACTGACATGTGCAAATAATTTGTTAAGTATCTTCTTCATTTATATTTACACCATTCATACATTTGTTCTCTTTCACAAACTCTACAAAACAGGAGACAGAATTTATCTAAACACTTTTCCACATGCAATCAAAAACTTGTTTACACAGGTAATTATCAACTGACAGAAAAGAATGACATTTAGCAAGGTAGGACTTTGGGATTCCCTGCTTTAGGTTCAGACTTCCACAACACTGTGGGAAAAGTGAATGACAAATAAACATTTTGCATGAGGGTGGCCCAAACCTAACTGTTAAATGGTACCTGTCAGCTGATTCACAGAATTAATGAACTTGCTTTTGACATGGCTACTAAGCTTCTATCTCTAACAGAGATGTATTGGTTTGCCATAACTATTTTTGGCAAATAATAATAATAATAAAGCATGTATTAAGCTGTATGATGTGTGATTTGCAAAAGCATTAAGCATTATTTATATTTCAGTGTATTTTTTTCTAGTGTGATTGAAAGGTTCCCCTTACTTCAATCTATTAAGAAGCTACTTTAGGGGCGCCTGGCCTGGGTGGTTCAGTCGGTTAAACTTCCAACTTCGGCTCAGGTCATGATCTCACGTTTGTGGGTTTGAGTCCCACGTCGGGCTCTGTGCTGATGGCGCAGAGCCTGGAACCTGCTTCAGATTCTATGTCTCCTTCTCTCTCTGGCCCTCCCCCTCTCATACTCTGTCTCTCTCTGTATCAAAACTAAATAAAACATTAAAAATTTTTTAAAAAAAGAAGCTACTTTAAAAGTCTGGAAGAACTAACTCATGGAGACACTAATTTGTCTAACATCGTAGTGAAAATAA
This sequence comes from Suricata suricatta, assembly GCF_006229205.1. Lineage (NCBI taxonomy): Eukaryota > Metazoa > Chordata > Mammalia > Carnivora > Herpestidae > Suricata > Suricata suricatta. The sequence continues at coordinate 50,493,811 of NC_043711.1, forward strand.
AATAAAAAGACATAATGAGAGGTAATATTCAGATATTTGATTACCAACTACTAACACATAGTCTTAATTATGATAACATTTCCTAGGAAACTTGATGTTGGAGAATAACAACTTCTTTTCTTTGAGGGGAAAAAAATGGTTCAAGGAAGACTTGTATTGCTTTTTAAGAGAAAAATAAAGCCATGTATAGGGAAAATATATTCTTTCCTATCACTGCTATTTCCAATGGTTACTTTCCTATTTTGTTTCATAGAGGCTGGTTTATGGAGAAACTAGAACATAATTCACTTTAATTTTATTTTTCCTTCTCCGGATCACCTCTTTCAAACCCCAACATGTGTTGTCTATTCCTGAAAGGCCTTGTTTTCAGGTAGCAAGAAAATAGGAACTAACCTCTCAAATTTTTGCTGATAGTGACTTAAAGAACGAACCTTGCTAGGAATATCGGCATTTTGAAAGTGGACTTCAAACTTTCAAATGACAAACACAGGTGGAGAGGTGGAATGCCACCTAGTGGGGTGGGGTCAAAGTTAAGGGGTTCTTCCTACCACTTCATCATTGTACTCAGAGAGCCTGACAGGTCTGTTTTCCTATTGCCTTCCTATAAAGGAAAGTTTATTCCTTAAACATACAGGATAAGAATATTCTCTTTTCAGTCACTTTCCCAGATTCCCTCCTGAAGCAACTTACAGAGCCAGAGAGAATAACACTGCTAGGTGGCAATTTCAGAATTTAAAGATAGATATTTTTAATTTTTAAAGGTTTATTTTCAAGAGAGAGACAGCATGGTAACAGGAAAGGGGCAGAGACACAGAATCCAAAGCAGGCTCCAGGCTCTGGGCTGTCAGCACAGAGCCCGATGTGGGGCTCTAACTAGCAAACTATGAGATCATGACATGAGCTGAAGTCAGATGATTTACTGACTGAGGCACCAGGGCCCCTAGAGATATCTTATTCTGTGATGTCACTGAGGAACACGGTAAATTCTTAGAAACCAACCTTACATTTGAGTTCTACGCACGGTAACTGCAATCTGCTGACTGTGGGAGTTGACTATACACAGATCTCTTATACTCCTACTCAGGGTATTTCCCTATTTTTCTACCTTCTTCCTATCTCCCTTCTCCTTATCTGTGGTAAACTGTGAAGGAATTCACACCCCAGGTTTATGCTAATACGAACTCTTGCTATAAGGTCAGAAAATTTGTCTCAGTAAGTCTTATCCACATTGTTAACTCTCCTAGATGAGTCCACAAATGAAAGTGTTTTTTAAGAAAGTCACTCAGTCAAACTAGCAATTTTATTTTCTAAAATCAGTGAAGTATAATGTTTCCTAAACAGATAATCAAATTGAATTAAACCATTATGTGATCTAGTTTAAATCCTGACCATGAAGTTTTAAATCTCAATTTTAATTGATCTGTGTTGCATGAATTGGTGACTTCATTTCTCTCCTTTATATCTGAGAAATCATAGTAGGGAAAAGAAACTCATTGTACCCTGTCACATAGAAGATTTTCAAGATGAGAACGGCCTAGTCACTGAAATAGCTGAAGGTCCAGCAATGACTGTGAGAAAGCCCAAACTGAAGAGAGTGGAAGTGAATATTGCTCCCCACTCCCCAACCCAAAGAGGAAAGCACAAGGCCAAAGCTTCCTCTGCCCTCTGTCTCCCTATCCCTTTTGTTATGTTCCTGCGTGAGCTCTGTAGCTCCATAATCCACCAACAGAACATGCTTCAGACCTGGAATCAAGTCTCTTACTCTCTTGCAGAGGAGACACTCCACAATAAAATGTATTATTTAACAATTCATAAGCAGAATTTAACATTTTTAATGGGGGCATTTGGGTAGCTCAACTGGTTGGGCATCTTGATTTCAGCTCAGGTCATGATTTCAGGGTTCATGAGTTCAAGCCCCGTGTTGGGCTCCATGCAGACAGCTTAGAGCTTTGAGCCTGCTTTGGATTCTGTGTCTTCCTCTCTCTCTGCCCCTCCACCACTTGTGCACGCTTTCTCTTGCTCTCTCTCTCAAAAATAAACCTTAAAGATTTTAATTTGTTATTTGGATGATTCATGGTTTTGCAATTACTCCCTACTAGTAAATTGGTTGCTTATTAGAAAGTATACTCACTTTTAAGCCTCTAAAAGCTAATTTTTGGTTTACAACTTGTCAGAAAAAGACCCAATTATTACAAGTCACTATTTGGTCTTTTAGTCCGAGATAATAACCTGTCTTTTGATTTGAAGGTTCATGGGCCTCATTATAAAACAAACCTGCTCCTCGGTAATACACATTAAGCAGAGTACACCATAAAAATATGTAAAGAATAGGACTTATCAAATAAAAGCACAATCTGCACCTAGACAGCATTAGACACACAATGTTGACACAAAAGGGTCCACGTTGTGTCTACTCAGGACTCACAAAGATAATGTCAATAAAATTAAAAAATTATTAGTCTGATTTTTATTGAAAATCATCAGGGAATAGGAAATAAAATTTTAAATTGAACAGTGATGAATTACTTCCAGAAACATTTTACAAATTGACCACCACATGTCAAGTATTATCTTCAGCTCATTCTTAACAATGATCTCAAACTTAATACTAGGGCATTTAATACTATTAGCGTTTGTAGAAGAGTTAGCTACGAAGTGAAGAACCATGAAGTTTCTCTTTAAAAGACCTGCTCAGTTAAGTTCAGGACAAGGTCATATCATTTAAGACACATAGGTTTGCTGATAAAGTCTTAAAATCATACCAAAAAAAAAAGCAGAGAACAATAACTACAATACTTTTCCCATTTCATAGATGAGGAAAAGGAGAGTTAGAAAGGATAAGTGGTCACTGGCCATTACCGCCCTGACTGTTCTGGAGTTCAAGTGCCTTGCCCATTGTAATAACTAAAACTGTGAAAAATGTAAACACTCATATTCATAATTAAATATTCAGTATGAAAATGTTAATATGTATTGACTGTTGAAGAAAAATATTTCTGGGTATATAAACATTTTAAAAAAGTAGTAAGTATATACTCTTATTGGTGGTAGCTTTTGTCTTACCATCTACAAAGCTATCCCCCAAATATGGTTTATTGTATTTGAATCGATTCCCTTCCAAGAGCCAACTTAAGTATTTTTGGTAAAAATAAAATGTGACATTTTTATTAAATTAGCTCTAAAACATATGCCATATAGCCTCTCAAAATCTGCCTCTGTATTGTGGTAAAATACAAATAGCAAATAAGAAACTCCAAGAAAATTTCAAATAATCTTCAATTTAAAAATTTTATATAGAATGCTATGACACGTATAATATGTGGGGACTGTTCATGCATACAAAATGGTTATTCGCAAATCGTACTATACTTCGATGGAGTCAAATTAGATCAGTTTCAAAGAACCTCCATAAGCATTTTTTGTTGCTTTTAGGCCTCAATCACCTACCCTAATATCGAGATTTGCTAGGAAAAATAATAAAAGCAACTTAGAAATTCAGTTTAACTGTTTTTAAGGGGGCAGGAATGTATGTTTACATTTACAGATTGGTGACTTAAATCAAGTTTTCTTTATTAGTGATTTTTAAAAAAAAAATCCTCTACAACTGGTATTTATTTAGTGGAAACGTAGGAAACCAAAAACTTCTTCCAGTATATCTGCTACACCTTAGGACATATATTTCCAAGTTCAAGTGACAGTGAATTTAGCGGGACACCTACAAATTAGAACGATGACATTTTCTGTGTTATCCATTAGCAGATAGAGAGATACATCCTTCCATCCATACATACATAGATCGTATGAAAGAAGTAAAAGTATGGGCCAGGATTTATAAAAGAATTTGTAAAGTATTACTTTAATACTTTTCCCCTACTTTATAAAAGTCTTTTGTTATTAACAACCATTTCACAATTTGAAAACTAAATGAAACGTATTAATACTTGTGTACGTTTTCACAGCAGTGCCTTTCACATAGCGTTTACATGCATAATGATCCCAGTAATTAAGGTTCATAGCAAACATTTTATTTTCAGAGAATTACAGAAGAGAGAAAAATAAGTATTTGTTTACAGTCCCGTAACTTACTAACTGAAAGCAGTTAGCTGTGATCAGTAATGCATTTCTAATTCATATTCCTAAAGTTAGACTTTGTCTTCTATGTAAAATTTAAATGTCATAGGGATTTTGAAATTAATGGCGATTTTAAAAAATCATGATACATTGTTTTTTTTAAATGTAATTCTGAAAAATACGAAGAAATTAACATTAAGGAAGTTTGTCCCTTGGAAGAAAACAGTGTATTCAAATATTAAAAACACCAATCACAAATATATTTCCAAAGTATTTTAAGTTCAATAAAGACTATGATGCTGGCAGATATTTATGTTTTACTATTTAAAATTTATATTCTTTTAAATTTAAAAGAATGAAAAACAATGTCCAAAAATCTTAGCCCGGAATTCTCCAAACCTTCAGACTTCATCAATGCCATGCTTATACAGAAATTATTGTAAAGACTAGAAACAAATTTTTAAATATGAAAAAGAATTTTGATTTAAAAATAGGGGAAAGAAACCCCACATTTCGCCCCTCCAATGAGTTATAAAAGACTGAGATGGTCACCAGGTGATTCTAAGATGCTTTTAGTTATACTTGTCAACAAGTGAACATATTATATAATGTATCATATAACTTAAATACAGTAGAAAAATCACATGGAGTACACAGTAAGGCAAAAATAGATGATTTTGTAACAAGCTTCATTTTTTGGGCTAACATAACATTAGTTTCAAATTTTTGTATACCAAGGAATACTATGGCCCCATATTAACTACAGAATCAATCTGTGCACTTGACTGAAAACAGACAACACAAAAACGATGTTAAAATTTGAACAGGCTCTTGAAACGTCACTCCTAACGCTAACTGGTAACACGTGTCAGTGTCTTCCACAAAACAATCCTACGAGTGTGAAGAGTTTTTTTTTTTTTAAAAGAGGAGCCCCAGGAAATGACTATGTCAGTCTCTGTATCAGAAAGGCTTCCTAAATCATCCAACACCATCGGTTTGGGTCTGCTCTCAGTGATTGATCCTTTAGCTATAGACAGAAGGCTGCCACAGAACACCTGAGATCTGCGGAAGACGGTGATACCTGGGTCCTTTTAAAGAGTAAGTTATTCACTGTTCTCTCAACTCTGCTTACCATTTGTCTCATGAATGATAAAAACAGTAGACATTAAAATAATGTACTTCAAAATAAGGAGCTTCTCCAGCAGTTGGGTTCCTACAACTCAGTTCAGCAATTTGCCTGGTTTTGTTTTCAGATGATTTACACAAAATTAATTTTACATTTCATCCCCAATCTTGAAAGGATAAGAAGAAAAACTTTAGCTTGTTCATGACAGATTACTATTATTTGACTTTATTTCTCCTAAAATGGATTATTACCTTCCCAAGAAAATAGTGACTTATCCTTAGACTCAAGTGAATTCAATTATGTTAAAACAAGAGCACAGCCGAACAATCACTATATAATATAATTGTCATCAACATCATCTTGCAAAGTCTGGATACATCAACACATTTCGCAAAATGCAATTAGAGTGAGGCGACTCACCTAAAGCAACGGAAGCTAACAAGAAGAATTTAGAAACGCAGCCTTCTGATCCCCAGCAGAGGTAAAGGCCCCTTCTTTACCTAACAACTGATCTTATATAAAAGCAGCAAATAGGTTACTCCCAGTTTCTGCCTCCTTACCTTAGGCTCCTCCCCAAATACCAAGGCATACAGTACCACAACTACCCACCCACTTTCCACCCCCTGCACTCAGGGACCAGGCCTTCTTGTTACGCTACCTGCCTCTCCCAACCTCAAAGTACACAGAGCGGGTGCTGAGGCTCCGCAAGTGTAGGAGCCCCCAGCCGGGCAACCACCTTTCCAAACGCGGGGGTGGGGCGGGGGAGCGCACGCATTCTCCATCCCCTGCGACCCCAGGGAGTCCGGCCAACATCCCGACCCCTCCACTCGGCTCACGGCCTACACAGCGCTCAAGGGCGCCAGGACTGGGTGGCCCCGAGGGCGCCCCTCGCTTAACTGTCACCGCGACCCCGACCCAGTGACCGCCGCCTGGGCTCTGGAGACCGAGCAGGAGACTCCGCGGCGGCAGGACGGACAAGCATCGGAGCCCGCGTTTCGGTCCCAAAGTTCTCCTCGAGCGCCTCCTGGACGCCCGCGCACCTCCTCCGGGGAGTCGGAGGTCCCCGGTTCTCTCCGACCGCGACCCAGGCGCTTCCTCGAGGGGGCCTGTCCCGGGAGCGCGGGACGCACGCTCCGTGTGGGGCGTCTCGCGTGCAGCCCCTGCCCTCCGCCGCCTGGCTGGCTCTCTCTGCGCCTGGACTTCCCAGCGCGCGCGACCCTCACCCGGGACCTACCCGCGCCCGTCCCCTC
>NC_043711.1:50500357-50580306 GCF_006229205.1 Suricata suricatta
GGCCGCCGGGCGCACAGTAGGGCCCCTGGCAGCGCAGGCTGCCTTCGCGCGGGCGCCCGCTCGGCCTCCTTCGTTCCTCACAACCACCGCTGGGAGGCGGCTCAGAAATGGCCCCGTTTTCCAGAGTGGGCGCTGGAACAGAGCTCAGATAGGTGCCCACGGGGCCACGTCTGGGAAGAGCACGAGGTGCGAGGTTCCGGAGCCCGCCTTCCATCTCCGGGCAGGTGTGTCTCGCCCTCCGCACTGTGGTCTGGGAGAGTTCTTTCTTCCAAGCTGTTATTTGTAATGACATTCTTCAAAAAGAAATTAAGTCATATTTAGGATCACCGTTGGGCCGTTTAGCTGACGGCCCAGGGGTGCCGCACACTTTCAGTGCCCCCTTGTTGCATTTGAACTTCACGCCGGTGTCCATTAGTCCCTTCAAGCGACAGAGTTTTGGTTTTAATCATTAAACGCATTTCTTAAACTCATTAACAGAATTTCTTGAATTCTTCAGTGGTGTTTCCTCCACGGAGGGACTGGGACACATGGGGTGAGGCGGGACGTGGGGCGTGGGAATCTCACGTTTGAGAGGCAGTTTGGGGGCGCGCTGCCTCGTAAATGTACCGGGTAGACTGCGGGCGGCCTCTCTCAGCGCAGCGCGCTCCACAACCGCCGCCCGGAGGGGTTAACAAATGCCCAGACAGCCTCTGGTCTTGGGGACTTGAGGCCTTCCCTTCTGTCCCTTCTTCCCATCTCATTTACTGAGCGTCCTGTTCTCCGCCCGGTCCTCCTTGAGGAGGCAAAGATGAATAAAGCCCTTGATTTCAAGAAGCTTGTCAGTTGTTTGTCCAGAATGCTCTCTAGCGCTTTAACGTCTTAACTTGTGGGGGACGCCTAGTTCTCCTGCGGTGCGAAAGTTTCTCTTTTGTATTTTGAAGTAAAATTTAGCAAGGGTGAGTATCACTTTTGAGAAGGTTCAGAGTTTAAGTCAATGGGTTCATGCTCTTCTCCTTATTCCCTCAAACGAGAAGCGCCTATATAGGCACATATATATATTGACCCTTGAAACCCGCATTTCTTTGCCTGTCATCTAGATAAGTCAGGTAGTCCCGGCTCAGCATTCTGCACTCAAGCATAGAAGTGTTTCATGCATCCTACATCTTGATCATTCCGGAGTTCCAATCTGCTTTTTTTTTTTTGTAACAGCTTTACTGAGATAGTTTACATGAATACCATGCATTTCAAATATATAAATTCAATAGTTTTCACTTTATTGACAATTATACCACCATCCCCATAATCTAATTTTAAAATATTGTCATCACCCCCAAAAGAAACCTTCTCCCCATTAGCACTCAGTCCCAGTAACCCTAGACAATCACTAATCCAGTGCTGTCTCTATAGATTGACCTATTTTGGATGCATCATATAAATGAAATCCTACAGTATGTCTTTTGTGACCGGCCTCTTTCAACTTAGCATGATGTTTTCAGGCTCATCCTTGTTGTAACGTGTATTGATATTTCATTCTTTTTACGGTCAAATGATATTCCATTGTATAGATATATCACATTTTGTTTATTCATCCATTGGTTGATGAGTATTTGGGTTGTTTCCACTTCTTGACCATTAGGAATAATGCTGCTATGAACATTCATAACAGGTTTTGTGTGGACATATTTTTTCATTTCTCTTGGGTATGTATCTAGGAACAGAATTTCTGGATATTATGGTAACTCTGTGTTTAACTCTTTAAGGTACTGCCAGCCTGTTTCCAAAGTGGCAGTACCGTTCTACATTCCCGTCAGCCATGTACAGAGGTTCCAGTTTCTCCGCATCCTGGTCAACAGTTGTTACTGTCTTTTTTATTTTAGCCAGCCTGAGGTATGTGAACTGCTAGCTCATTGTGGCTTTGATTCGTATTTCATTAACAACTCATCATATAAGCATCTTATCATGTGCTTATTGGCCATATGTGTATCCTCCTTGAAGAAAAGTCTATTAAAAATCCTTTGTTCATTTTTAAATTGGGTTATTTATATTGTTATTGTTAACTTATAAGATTTATTGACTGTTCTTTATCAGATGTGTAATTAACAAATATTTTTTTTCTAACCAGTAAATTGTCTTTTTACTTTCTTCCTGGCATCATTTGTAGCAGAAGCGTTTTTAATTTTGATGAAATCCAGTGTATCTATTTTGTCTTTTGGAGTCACATCAATGCCTGATCCAGAGCTATAAAAATTTACTCCTAAATTTATTTCTAAGAGTTTTATAGGTTTAGCTCTTATATTTAGGTCTGTGATTTATTTCGAGTTAAATTTCGCATATCGTGTGGGGCGTCTGGGTGGCTCTGTTGGTTGGGCATCTGACTCTTGATTTTGGCTCAAATCATGATTCCAGAGACATGGGATTGAGCCCCATGTCTGGCTCTGTGCTGAGCATTGAGCCTGTTTAAGATTCTCTCTCTTTCTCCCTCTGCCCCTCTCTCCTGCTTTCACACTCTCTCTTTCTAAGATAAAATTTTAAAATAATTGTGTAAGGTAGAGTCAATCTGTTTTTGGTTGGCCAAATTCCCATAATTAACAACACTGACCAAAGAGAATCCCAACACAGTAAACTCAGAACTGGTGCAACATTTTAGAGTTGATCTGAATACTTTTGAAACATTTTTGTAGATAAAAAAATTTTGTGATTTTTTTTAAAGGGACCTATAATTAGTGAAGTCTAAAAATGTAAGAAGTTAAGCAATAGAAATATAAACAGTATAAATCTGTTTTCTAAACTACTGGTCTTAATCCACTGGTGGGTTATTAAATCAGTTCAGTGGGTCATAACCAATATATTTTTTAAAGTCCAATAAAACAGAACAAAACAGAAAGTATGAGAATGTACTTCCTAAGTTAAAAAAAATGTCGCTTCATAACTTTTGTGTTATATATATGTGTGTTTGTGTGTACCAGGAATTGGTGTAAAATATGTTTCTTACTGTTGGCCATATTTTTTAAGGTTAAAAAAGCACTGTGTAAGCTACAATTGCAGAATTCTTCGATTCCACAAACATTTATTGAGTGCTTATTTTGTGCCAGGCCCTCTGGTAACTGCTGGGGATAAAATGAGAAATAGCACATGGTCTCCACCCTACAGCAGCATGCCTATCCAGTCCTATCCACATGTAGTTTCTAGAGGTAAAGGATTGTACCTTGGTTCCGTTTTCCCTAACCACAAAGATACCTTCCTTCCAACTATTGATGTTTGGTCCTGTGGCAATTATTATTATTATTATTATTATTATTATTATTATTATTATTTTTGCAATTAGTGCTTAGCTGTTTACCTCGTTTGAGATTTGCAAACATATTTGCTTTTTTTCTAACTAGGGGAACTTTGTTCCCAGGTTCATAATGGCATACTATGTTTATTATATTGGGAAGAAAATATAGATTTAGTAGTGGGAGTTGGCCACAACTGAATTGATTTCCATAATAAGCCAATTAAAACTAGTTCTAGTAAGAGAATTCAGGTATTTTTAAATACTGTTATATTACTTCTTAAGAGAGAAATACCAAATAAGGACAACATTTTTATTTTTCGAGGGTTTGGGAAAACAGAGTGTTGGCATTAATAGTGGTATTTAACCATTTTGCAGTTTGGGTTTACGAAAATTAATGTGTTGTGTTTCCAGTCATCCAACTGAGTCATTTCTTTTTTTTTTTTAATGTTTTATTTATTTTTGAGAGAGAGAGAGCGACAGTGCGAGCAGAGGAGGGTCAGAGAGAGAGGGAGACACAGAATCTGAAGACTGGCTCCAGGCTCTGAGCTAGCTGTCAGCACAGAGCCCGACGCAGGGCTTGAACCCACCAACCACGAAATCATGATCTGAGCCAAAGTCAGACGCTCAACTGACTGAGCCACCCAGGTGCCCCTTGAGTCACTTCTTTATGGCAGCTGTGTGCAATCCTGGCTCTGACATTTGCTCCTTCTCATTATCTGAGACACCATTTGTCAGTATCTAAACACCATACTTTCCCAGGAGATTTAGAATATCTTAATTTAAAATTTAAAAAATTATAACCAGTTCAACATCCCAGACAGGTTAAACATGCACGTGTGTGCGCGCGCGCGCACACACACACACACACACACACACACACACACACACTACACCTCTTCCACAAATACACCCAATTTTGAATGACTCTATTACATTCCCATACATGATTTTTAGATCTTCTTATAAAATTTTACGTGCAATCTCCCAATTTTACTTTGAACTTGATTAAGTTCCTTTTCTCTTCCTCTCCCTTATTCTGTCACCTGTTATTTTGCCCCTCACTAAATGACTTGCCCATTTGTGACAGGATCTTAAGTACCAAAGTCAGACTTGTAGCCTATTTCTTCTGACCTCCAACTGATTGATCTTTTCATTATACTTCTCTGTGTAAGTCAGCTTTCTTTTTCTGCGTGGTTGTCTGTAAATAAGAAAAAAATCTGGAATATTTTGATACAAGTGTTAATCTTGATTATAAAAAATAATTAGGTTATAATATATATAGCTATGTTTTGATTCAAATTTAAAAACATAAGAAAATATAACCAAATCAGTATTTTATTTTTTTTCTTAGTACCCCAACTTAGAGCTTTTCTTAAAAAGATAATTTAGAAGGGAGTCCCTGTGTGGCTCAGTTGGTTAAGCATTCAAACTCGGCTCAGGTCATGATCTCATGGTCCATGAGTTAAAGCCCTGCATCGGCCTCTGTGCTGGTAACTCAGAGCCTGGCGCCTGCTTCAGATTCTGTGTCTCCCTTTCTCTCTTCCCCTTCTCAACTCACACTCTGTCTCTGTATCTCTCTCACAAAAATAAATAAACTTTAACAAAAATTTTAAAAGAAGATAATTTGGAAGAATTGAAAGAACTAATTTTAAGGTCATTTCTTTAAGAGTACTGTTTTCTTTCCTATTGAATGAAATAACTCCCTATTTTTTTTACTCATTTGTTTTAAAAAATATTTGATTTTTTTATAATTTATAAACATCTATGAAGTTAATGATGACATTTAATTCCAAGGAAATTCCATTCGGTAATTTCAATAGTTTTGAATTAGACTACTTGAATTTTAAAGTTTTTAATGGTTTGAAAACATTTTTTTTTAGAGAGAGAGAGAGAGACAGACAGAGCATGAGCAGGGGAGGGGCAGAGAGAGACAGAAACAGAGAATCTAAAGCAGGCTCCAGGCTCTGAGCTGTCAGCACAGAGCCTGACGTGGGACTTGAACTCACAAACTGCAAAATCATGACCTGAGCCGAAGTCAGCCGCTTAACCGACTGGCCACCCAGGCACCCCTGAAAACAGTTTTTAAAGGTTCAAAAATACTTTGATTTTCAGGGAATAAAAGAGAGCTTTTGCCCTGTTTCAGCAGATTTTTTCTACTTTTCTCCTAAAAATGGACCTACTTTGCATATCCGATTGGCATCTAAACATCAGGAGGTAGGAAGCAGAGTGAGTAGATGTTAGGCAGAAGAGAATTCCTGGTTACGCTGCAATGACAGAGCTTTCAGAGTGGGAGAGCTGTCCCGCTTTTCATCAGTCTTTTCCTTTCAAGAGTATTAAGGAAGCAGTGGTAGAATGGAAAGAGCCCATACCTTTATCTCTGCTTATTGTGACCCTGAGCAGGGACTCACTCTCCCTGAAGCTTAGTCTCTACAGCTATAAAATGAAAATCTCCCATAATCTCACCAATGAGATGACTTGAGAAAATGCCTATTCAGTCTTCTAGTCAGAACTCAATAAGTGTCGTTTATCAACTGGGCGAAAGCACTGAGAATGGTTTTCTTTTTTTTTTAATTAATTAATTAATTGTATTATTTTTTATTTTATTTAATGTTTATTTTTGAGAGAGAAGGAGAGTGGGAGAGGGGCAGAGAGAGAGAGAAAGAGAGAGAATCAGAAGCAGGCTCTGTGCTGACAGCAGAGAACCCAATGTTGGGCACAAACTCACAAACCGTGAGATCATGACCTGATCTGAAGCTGGACACTTAACTGAGTCACCCAGGCGCCCCTGAGAATTTTCTTTCTGATAGTCACTTATTAATATACTAAAGCACAGCTTGGATGCTAAATTGTATTTTTAATACATTTTTGGGAAATACTTTTTGATGTATTTTTTCATATATATATTGTAGTCATCAGCCTACATTGACACTCTGCTACCTTCCTTTCGTGCATGTAACAAATCACTAGTATAATAAATAGACTTTTAAAAAATGTTTATTCTTGAGAGACAGAGTGTGAGTGGGGGAGGGGCAGAGAGAGAGAGGGAGATACAGAATCCGAAGCAGGTTCCAGGCTCTGAGCTGTCAGTACAGAACCCAATGCGGGGCTGGAACTCACGAACTTTGAGATAATGACCCGAGCGAAAGTCAGATGCTCAACCAACTGAGCCACGGAGGTGCCCCTAAATAGATTTTGAAAGAGCTATGAACCCCAGATTTCTGTATGAGAATGGTTTTCTCATGACACTTGTTTGTGATTTTATAGGTTGTAAGCTTTGTCATATAAAAGCAACACTTGTTATGTTATGATGGAAAGCGTTAGACATATACAGAAGTGGACAAAATAAGAAATGAGCCTCATTGTATTCATAATTTGGTGTTAGTTAATGGTGAATCTTGTTTCATCTGTACCCTCACTCTCCTCCCTCTCTTTTATATAACCCTGAAGCAAATCCCCAAAACACATGCCATCATAAAACTTTCGAACTCTTTTAAAATGTTGTTCTTAAGTCTTCTACTTAAATGTTGGTTCAGGGGTACCTGAGTGGCTCAGTCGATTAAGCCTCAGACTTGATTTTGGCTCTCAGGTCATGATCTTGAGATGGAGCCCTGCCCTGAGTCAGGCTCTGAGGCAGGCGTGGAGCCTGCTTTGGGTTCACTCTCTTCCTCTCTCTCTGCCCCACCTCTGCTTCTTCCTGTGTGCATGCTTTCTCTCTCTCTCTCTCTCTCTCTCTCTCTCTCTCAAAATAAATAAATAGGGGTGCCTGGGTGGCTCAGTTGGTTAAGTGTCCAACTCTTGGTTTTGGTCAGGTCATGATCTCACAGTTTCATGAGTTTGAGCCCCACATTGGGCTCTGCACTGGCAGCATGGAGCCTACTTGGGAGTCTCTCTTCCTCTCTCTTGCCCCTCTCCTACTCTCTCTCTCAAATAAATAAATAAATAATCTTTAAAAAAAACTGGTTCAAATTACTTACTCTCTCTCTCTCTCTCTCTCTCAAATAAATAAATAAATAATCTTTTAAAAAAACTGGTTCAAATTACTTACTCTGGGAGATTTGGGACTTATCAGAAAAGTTTGTCTACTGAAATTCTTTCAGCTCTATTACCAGTGAGTTATAAAACATGTTTTATTGCTAAGAGGACCATTGTCTGCATGCTACAGAGTTCCAGAGTTCCCAAGGGCATAAATACGTTCAGGCCGAGAAATGGACAAGTAACTTGGACCTGGGGAAAGGCAGTCGGTGCTAACAACAACAACAACAACAATAACAACAACAACCAAATGAAAAAACAAAAGCAAAGCAACCCTTGTGTACCTGTGCCAAGAACAGATTTCAGCAAATATTGGTTCCCTAAGCTTTGGGGTCGGTGGGTGGGGCCTGGGTGGGCAGAGTCCTGGGGGGCGGGGCGCTCCTTGAGCCACTGGCCGCCCTCGTTGCGTTCTTCTACCCCTTGTGTGAGCTGTACAAAGAGCATTGTGTGCAAAAGGTTAGAAACCGCAAAGACCTTAATCTTCCCTCGTGGAAGGCCTCACTAGGAGTAATTATGCTCCTCTGTGCCTCTGCTTGTTCCTATGCACATAGTTCAGTCTTCTGATCCAATACTTCCCACATTTCCGTATAGCTTGTTGGTGAAGTGTCTATTCTCTCATACTAAGATATAAGTGCCTTGACACAGAAGCCACGGTTTATGGAATTTTTATTTTTTTTAATGCTTGGACCTACTGGACTGAATGCCTGAAATCAGGCAAGTGGGCTACAGATGTTTGTTGAATGATTGATTGCTGGCTGTTTAATTTGCAAAACCATGCCTACTAGTAAGTAAATAATGCAAATGTCACCTCCTCAAGGATCTTTTCAGCAGTACAATTCTTTATTCTCTTAAACAGTTGTATTTTTCTTCATATCACCTGAAATTATGTTTTTAAACTTTTGCCTATTGGTTGTCTCCCTGCACTAGAATGTAAATTCCATAAAGGCAGGGATTTTTTTTAAGACTATTATTTTAGAGCAGCTTTAGAGTCACAACAAAATTAAGAGTAAGATACGGAGATTTGCCCCTAAGGCAGGAATTATTTATTCACTGTTGTAGCCCAAGCTTATATTATGCTTAACGTGACAAGTGGTAGGCACTCAAATCTCTATTATTTTAACAGTAGTAATCCCATAGGTTCAACCACCTTTAGAAGTTGTATTTTCGTATTTTATGCCTACGAAATAGGTTAATATGTAAATCCTCAGGGTTGGCTACTAAACTGAGTTTGTCTTTGGCAGCCACCTGCCTTACTGGTTTTGTGAACATAATTTTGTTTTGAACTTTTGAACTCACGTGGCACCTTTGCTTTTGATACTGAGCAGCTACTATTGATACACAATTTCTGTTCTGAGCTGAGCTTCAAGACTGACCAGAAGTTTGAGCCTGGGACTCCAGATCTGTGCTTCCTTATTATTTTAGATGTTCTTTTCCCACTGAGATTTTTCAGTAATATAATTGCCCTTATCCCCTTTTACATAAGAGGTTTTCCAGCACCTACATGCCTATTTCTTAAGCTCCTGACACCTAAAGGAACATTTTTCATACACTTAAGCCATGACATTTGGGGGTGACACCTTTCTGGGGGCGACAGTATGGCACAGGGTAGACTTTCCTTCTGTTTTGCATTTCAAATAAAGGCATTTTAAATGTTTGAGTAACTGGTAGGCTGGTCATGAATTGCATTTACAGTTGACATTTAACAATGTGCTGGTTAGGGGCCCCCTGTGCAGTTGAAAATCTGCTTATAACAGTGATGCCCTTACTAATAGCTTACTGTTGACCTGAAGCTTTACCAGTAACATAAACAGTCAATGAACACATATTTTGTATGTTTGATGTATTATACACTGTATTCTTACAATAAAATAAGCTAGAGAAAAGAAAATGTTATTAAGAAAATCATAAGGAAGGGTGCCTGGGTGTCTCAGTCAGGTAGGCATCTGACTTTGACTCAGGTCATGATCTCACGGTACATGAGATTGAGCCCCGTGTCGGGCTCTCACTGACAGTGCAGAGCCCAGAGCCTGCTTCAGATTCTGTCTCCCTCTCTGTCTGTGCCCCTCCCCTCCTTACTTGCATGTGTGCTCACTCTCTTTCAAAATAAACAAATAAACTTAAAAAAAAGAAAATCATAAGGAAGAGAAACTATATTTACAGTAACTATAGTGTATTTACCAAAGAAAAATCTGTGTGCATAGTTTAAGGGTTAACTGTGCATGTTTAGAAAACTTAACTGTATATGCTTAGAAACTTGTGTACACTCTTGAGAGGAGATTGGGGAGGGAGTTAAGGGGATGAGTATGCTTTACTAAAGAGTAATACTTAATTGACATTTATATTTTGTAGCATCTCTTCCTACCCCTATAACATGGATATATGGATAGTTTTTCCTCCTCAAAGTATTTTTCTGTTTTAAATCTCCTGTAACTCTCCAATTATTCTTTCAGTAAAACTTCAGTAATTCACTATAATCCTCCACTATAGCCAGACATTCAAAAACATATTTTTAATCTATCATATTGCATGCTTAAAGTATGTAACATCATATGAAACAGATAAACATTTACAAGCCATAAGATCAGTAACAATTATAATATATCGGCAAAGTCAATCCAACCACAGGATAAAAAGATATTTACATCTAAATGGAAAAACAAAAACAAAATAGAAAAGAAAAATAAATTGCAGCCTTGATCTTTTATGTAAATAATGACTTTTTTCCTTTTCTTTCTACTTAATTTTTAAAATGTTTATTTATTTTTGAGAGAGAGGGAGATAGCTAGTGGAGGAAAGGCAAAAAGAGGGGGACAGAAGATCCCAATCAGGCTCTGCACTGACAGCAGAGAGCCAGACACAGGGCTCAATTTCACAAACTGTGAGATCATCACCTGAGCCGAAGTTAAACACTTAAATGACTGAGCCATCCAGGTGCCCCTCTTTCTAATTATTTAAATATTACAGAAGTCATATAAGTTTCTTGTAAAAAAAAAAAGTCAAGCCACTTGAATACCAATGTTCACAATAGTTTTATTCGTAGGAGGCCAAAAAAGTGGAGACCGTCCAAATGTCTACCAACTGATGAATAGATAAACAGGATGTGTGGTATATACGGTGAAATATTATTCAGCAGTAAAAATGAATGAAGCACTGATACATGTTACAACATATATGAGCCTCAAAAATTATATTGTATAATTCCATTTATAAGAAATGTTGAAAATAGGCAAATCCATAGTGACACAAAGGAGAGTAGATGGGAGAGGAGAAAATAAAGAATAATCATTAATGGGTATCATTTCCTTTTGGGGGTGACAAAATGTTCTGGAATGAAACAATGGTGACAGTTGCATGACTTTATCAAATATGCTAAAATCCACTAACTTGTTTGTTTAAAAGCCTGAATTTTATGAAATGTGAATTATATCTCAATTTTTTTAGTGTTGAGAAAAAAATATTTATGTCCTCCTTAGCTGAATAAGAACTACCATGTGTTTTTACTTTTCCTTTCTTCACCCACCTACCCTGTTATGTCATTCTGTTGGTCCAGGGCTGCAGCTCAAAGAGGCCAGCCAAGTGGACAAAGAGGGTCCATCTAAAACCCTAGCCATGCACTCTTTCTACTGGAAAGAAGGGCTTACTTTCTCTAATCCACACAGAAGTGCTTTAGGAACTAGCAGTGGCTTTAATCATTTTAATGGGCTTTTTGGGTAGTGAAGGTTGGTAAATATGTGTACTTAGTCTATCTTGGATTAAAAGTCAAATGCTTCATTTTACTATGATACTATAATGGGTATTTTCCAGAATGGAACACCTTTGGCCCTCTCTTTACAAGTTGGGTTGAAAATCGCCACGTTTCCGTAGTGTAGTGGTTATCACGTTCGCCTCACAAGTTGGGTTGAAAATTATCTGATTATCTCAAAAAGCACATTTCTAGTTTGGATGTGTGTAATACAGTTCCTTTAAATTTGCTTTTTTGTTGTTGTTGTTTAAAAAAGATTTAGTGTATTGTTCAACTTTACATTATAATCCTCCAATAGTTTTTATATATCACTGAAGTACCACCACGACCCAGGGGATTTCCTGAAACTTATTGTTCTAACAATGCAACTTTTCTGACAGCATTCTTATGTATTTCAAAAGAGCTCAAATAATAGTATTCTCTATACTAAATTTAATCAGTAAGTCAACACACATTTATTGAATTACTGTTATGTTGAAAATAACACCCTATTCCAAACAGGAAGTATCCCTAAATCATGGTACTTTACATACAAAGTGCTTGTATGCCTGGTGCATAGTAGGTACTCAACAAATATTTGGAAATGAATCAAGAGCAAACACAATTGATCGAGAGCAATTAATAGGCATAGATTTAGTAGGTCCTTACCTCCGTCTTCAGAGAAAGGAGGGATACTATCTGATGTAAAAAATTTGATGTAATTAACAACTCCTTCTAAGAGAAATCCCAGAATTCTGGCAAATTAACAATTATTTTAGTGTTAAGTATTTGCAGTATTTTAAGCTGCAAATTTTCTCCAGTGATTTTGTGTGTGTGTGTGTGTGTGTGTGTGTGTGTGTGGCTATGTTTTCTGTTCATTTATTTGTTTATGAAGGAAGTATTTCCTGGTAACTTTCAGGATTACTCAAAAGTGTTTCCATCTACAAATCAATAACCAGTGTTTCTCAAATCTGGCTGCAGATAAAACACTTAGTGTTTTGTTTTGGGTTTTGTCTATTTGTTTGGTTTTAATCCTAGAAAGGTAGAATCCAGGGTTCCTAGAGTAATTAGAACCATATGGTTGAACTTATGAATATAGATTTAAGACTTACCCCAGGTGATAGTTTAAGTTTTATTTGTAACTACTCAAAATTTTCATAAACATATCTTTCTTAGAAAAAAATGGAAGATTTCAAAATGCCAAATTCTCATCTTGGTTCCCAATCGTGCAGAAGCACGTCTTATGCACAGCTGAAAGTTTTATTAGAATTCAAAATATAAGGCCAGATTTTTAATGTTGTTCTCTATCACATGAATTAGAGAGTCTAAGTCCTAAGAGAGAGAGAGAAGAAATGCTTTTTCAAGTATTTAAAAGCCTTCATTTAGGATGATATCTTACCAAAGGAATCTCTTCCTTCTCACGAAAAAAAAAGTTTAATTCCAATTACTCTTAGTAAGAAATGTGAGCCATGGAAATAGTAAACATATTCAGTATGTGAAGAAAACAGTTGGTATTCAGTAAACACCAAGTAATTTATTGGTTTGGCAAGGCTCCCTTGAACTCTAGTATATAGTTAACTCTTACTTATCGAGGACCAGGATCACTATTTTATGAATTGTCTGTAGTGCGGTAGGTCCTCACGGTCATGCTCCCAAATTCCAAGCTATCAGTAGTGCTCCTTCGAGAGCAGTGGAATTGAGCTCGGTGGTGGGCTAATGTAGTTGACTTTCAAATCCTTATGAAGTACATCCTTTTTGCCACACACTGTGTTAGGCTGAAAGGCAAAAACCCTACTGTTAGGGAGCTCACAGTCCTGTAGAAGAGGCAAGTAGAGGCAAGTCCTGTAGAAGAAGTTTAAAAATGTAAAAAAGCTAGAATCCAGTGTGGCGAGTGCTATGGAAGGGGTGTTACATGGTGTCATGGAGTACTAGAAAGGGAAGAAATCTAACTCAGTTTGAGGGGGAGTGGTTAATGGGAAGGCTTCCCATGCAATACCTGAGCTTAATCTTGAAGGATGAGTACAATCTAGCCATACAAAAATATTTAAGAGGTAGGATCCAAGACCTTTAAAAAAAATGTAAAAACAAAACACTCCAAAAAACATGTGCACTAGAGACCATAAGCCTAAGCTCACGCTCAGGTTTCTGACTTAAGCAATCAATGGCTCAGGTTGAGACATGCTGAGTTTCGGGTGTTTGTGAGGGATGTCCAAGTAAAGTTGTCCATACGCATTTGGTGATCTACTCCTGTAACTTTGGAAATGGGTCTGGGATGGAAATATAACATAGAGTTGTCATGGCTCACTCAGCAACCCAACTCACGGATGTGAATGAGATCGCCAGGGAGAACAAGAAGGTGAGGAGGCTGAGGAAAAATCTCTGGGGAAGATGAGCTTTGAAGGGGTGGGTGGAATCTGATAAGGAACAGCCAGAGAAATAGAAAAAAAGGGAAATGAGAGCAGCTTGGTATAATGAAGGTCAAAGAAGAAGAAAACAATCCTCTCAAGTGGCACAGAGAGGTCAGTTATGGGAGGCCTGGTAACAGGTGAAAGACCAGATAGAGGCAGAAGCTGTATCAGTCAGAAATATTAATTGAGCCACCTACCATGATAGTAAATGTCATGCTACTTATTCTTTGCTACAGCCTTCTGAGGGAAGGCAATATTATTATTACTGTCATCCTCATATGAGAGATGAGGAAACTAAGACTGAGAGAAACCTTGGCCAGAGTCACACAACTAGTATGCAACAGATCAAAGATAACTCGGCCCTGCCTACTTCTGAGTCCAGTCTCTTAGTCATTTCGGGTTACCAGTTGTGGCAAGAAAAGGGAGATAATGTGTGTAGATGCCTTTTTAGAAACATTTATCAGTGAAATAAGGAGGACAGATTTTACAAAGGGGACACAGAGTCTAAATAAGGAGGGTTTATGGTCTTTGGTTTTTATTTTTGTTTTTAAGAAGAGAGAGGTCTGCACATGATTTTAAGCTAAGAAGAAAGAGTCAGCGAAAAGAAAGAGAAGCATCAAGAATTAAGAGGTTGATGCATTTTTAGCCATATTTCTGGTTCTGTGACAGGATCCAAATACATCTGGAAAGAGGCCATCAGTTTGAATAACTACAGCTATTTGGTACTGTGTAAGTATGTTTTATGAAAGAAAACACTTATAATAAATATCCATCCCATCTTTTCTCATTTTGGCATCCATTAATATAATTAGTATAATTCATGAAAAAGTAGACCATATTTCTTACTTAACTACAATTCACCACCGTACTTGCCATATCAAACTAGACTGGATCTATCTAGTTCGAGGTGAATATTAACAGTCAGGGATAGGCTCCCTTTTGACTTTTCCTTCGTATGTGCACATTATAAAGTCGAATGCCTTCTTTCTTTCCATCAGTTACTACGCACCAGTGGCGTGCCCAGAGTTCTTGTACAGCAGAAAAAAAAAAGTGCCCATTGCCAAGCTCTTAGCTAGTTTTGCTGTGGTCTTAGAAATTTTTGCTTTCAGGTCTCTCAGATCTTAATTTTTTAATATATGCAAATGTGGTTAAACTTTACTTAAACGGCGCTTCTACTAATTACACTAGAAAGGGGCACCTGGGTGGCTCAGTCAGTTAAGCGTCCAACTTCAGCTCAGGTCATAATCTCACAGTTCATGAGTTTGAGGCCCGCATCAGGCTCTGTGCTGACAGCTCAGAGACTAGAGCCTGCTTCAGATTCTGTATCTGTCTCTCCTCTGCTCACGCTCTGTCTCTCTTTGTCTCACTCTCAAAAATAAATAAAGATTTAAAAAAAGAAGAAAGGACAAGACAATCCAATGTTTCTTGGTTATAAAGGATTTATAATGAAATCCTTAACCAGGGCTCTTTGTACATTCCTCTCCCAAAGATAATAGTTTTGCAGCGTTGGTGTAGTGATATCTAAATCATACTCTAGTTCATGATTTCTTACATTGAAGACAGACATACCAGGACCTACTGTGCCAAGGCACTAATGCCAGGACTGTGGGAAAAATGCAAAGTACAATGCATATGGCTTCTTTAGGAGTTTTTAACTCTTAGAAGAGATGAGATGGTTGTGGAAATGACTAGAATTCAGAGTAGTAAGGGGCCAATACAAATGGTAATATGGGCTTGGATCACCTTAATTTCTTCCCCTTAAAAAAATTATATCCATAATGCAAGAATTTATTTTTGTTGAGAGGAATACAGAAATATCTAGAATACACTATAAAAGTTCCCCCTCACTACCTCCTCACTTCCACTTCCCTTCCCGGACTGAGGCATTTCTCACTAATTTCTTCTCTATGCATTTTAATACGTACGGAAGGATGTATGTAGTTTAGCACATGCACCTTCACAGCTGTTCAACATAAATTATTTAAAATACATTGTTCTGTGAATCCACTTAATGAGGTCTTTTCATGTCAGAACACACAGATCTATTCTTTTTAAAGTCAGTGTAGTATACTGCAGGATAAATTTTTAAATGTATCCTACAAAAGAAGGTGAAATGAAACAATTAAGTTCTAAAACCTTTGATTGGCAAACATTAACAATTATATTAAATTACTTCCATGTTTAATTTCTTGTTTGAGAAGACTAAGCCTCATAGAAATTTTCTTACCTTCTTAATCTTTAAAAACATAGATTTAATGCATTGTTTTGATATATGAGATGCCTTACATAAATATTTTGCTAAAAACCAAGTGTTCTTAAAAGGAAAACTTAAGTAAAAAATACTGGAATGTTACCTCACAAGCACATATAATTGGATGCTGTGGATCCCACAGGTGGAAATAGAGTAAGATAAAAAATCTCAAATATTTAAGGACAATGAGAGTTCTTCCTGAAAATTTTAGTTCTTTTCTTATCATTGTTAAACTGATAACTAAAATCTTTTTAAAAAACAAGTTACTATCTACATCTTGATTTAAAATATATGTATATGTATGAATAAGTAGAAAAATACCAAGGAAAAAGTAAGTTTATGTCTTAACAGTGGTTATCTCTGGGGGGTGGGATGTATTCAAGGTGGTTCTTATTCTTTCTCTTTTTCTGAACTTTTTAATTTTAAAAATTATGACTACATATTATTTTTCTTAATAAGAAAAAATTTGAAACAATATAATGAATTAATAGTAAATGAACTAAATGACATGTCTCTAGATTCAAGAAAAAGAAACATTCCCTCTTTATGTTTGTATTTCTCCACGTTACTTTAACTCAACTAGCTGTCAAATTTTAAAAATTTATAAAGCCAAGAAATAACATTGGACCATTATGTGTAATATATACAATTCTAACCTTGGGTCAAAATTAAGTTAAAAATAGACTCTTAATATATAAATAAACAGAACATCTAACATAGTTTATTCTAGCGTTATTAGGCCAACACAAAAAATATATTTGTATTTGCTAATAAGTTGTGTCTCTTTTGTGAAATAACTATTTTTAAATTTATAATTTAACAAATTTTAGCTTTTAAAAAAGCTTATTCTTGTCATTTCCAAAAAAAGAGAGGGGAAAGGAGAGAGGAAGCTGTGTTTACTGGGAAAGTTGCAACATTCAGTTCGTAAGTACTTTTTGCTTGAGATATTTTTTTCAACTACTTCTCTTACATAAGAGCCCTGTAATATCTCCATAGGGAGAAATAACACTGGGCTACATTATTTCTTTTTAATTTTTCCTCCAGATAGTGTTTACAAATCAACATGTAGGAATGACTCCATATTCAAAGTTATTAGCCAACACTGGTGTCCATTTGCCATTAAGGACAATTGGTAATTTTAACAATCAATGAGAGTTTATTTTAGGAGAAAACTTACTGAAATTTGCAGGAAATAACCTTTTTGTTCCAAAACAGCTGTCATTGAGCACCATTATATCTACAACAATTAAAATTATCTTTGGTGACTTTTAGCATTTGGCATTGCTCCATTATTGTTCAGTTAAATATTTTTCAAGTTTGCTAGGACTTTTGCCCACTGTGTGCTTACGGCCCTTTATTGTCAATATGTATCTTAGAATTCACCTTTGTGACATTACTTTTTTGTATTGTGGGAGAGAATGTAATTTCTGAGTGAATTGCCTGAGAAATCAAGTAATATTTATTAGGAAATTGCAGCACATATCTACAAGTTACTTAGAAAAATATGATTACAGTTTTCCCATTATATTTAGCAGCAGACATCCGTTCACTCTTTTTCTAAATCCTTGCAAAAAATTCCCAGTTTAAAGAATTAGCTAATGTCCAGTGGACAGAAAGAGCAAAGGGTGACATTTGCTGTCATTTTGATAAATGTAATTGAAAATTGTGAAGAAAATTTCTAAGTTTACTCACCCGGGGCCATCAGTCAGGGTCCTGATTGTCAAAAACAAAACCTCTATTTTGCAGGGCAGGGGGAGTCAAACACATGTTAACTCCGCACCCATCCAAAACGACTCCTGCTTAGAAAAAAGGAACAAACCTGAGATTCTGTAAAGTCATCCAATCTAACTCTTAAATAAGACTTCATGTTTACTTGTTTAATTTTGAAAAGAAAGTAAATGTTTGTCTTCAGAAATGATTAAGTATTGACACACAACGGCGTAGAGACCCTACCTACATCATATGATAAAGGGTAATACTTTTATAATATCTCAGGCCTCGATTACTATTACTTTGTTACTGTATTTTGAAGGCAGAGTTTATTTGCCATGATTTTATTCAAACCAAAAGGTGTTTGGATACTATTTAAGAGTTATTACTCATTAGTTAAACCTAGAATATTGATAGCAGTAAACATTGTTTTAGTCTTTTTTTTAAATGTTTGTTTATTTTTTTGAGAAAGAAAGAGACAGAGTGACAGAGTGTGAGTGGGGGAGGGGCAGAGAGAGAAGACAGAATCGGAAGCGGGCTCCAGACTCGGAGATGTCTGCACAGAGCCCCACACGGGGCTTGAATTCACGAACCCTGAGACCATGACCTGAGCTGAAGTCAGATGCCCAACCAACTGGGCAGCCCAGGTGCCCTCCAGTAAACATTTCTTACACCCTAATACTTTTGAACACTTGCAACCCCGTAATTAACCTTTCAGACTAAAAAAATACTGAAAAGGATTTAGAAACGTTAATTGGGTGAAACTGATTTAAGTAACTTCAATGAGCTATAAAAATTCAAAGCGATTTAAGCTTTGTGTGGCATATTTACAGCATTGTCAATTTGCACAAATTGTCTTTGACTCTCTTTGATAGTCTTCTCTCTATTATGCCCCGCAGATATCTTTATTTCTGAATTCCCCCTCCCATACCCAATTCCATATCATCAAATCTTGCACTGTTTTTGAGGAGAAATAGTAGTTAACCAAATTGGCTTTCCAACTCAAGATAAAAATGGCAGGCGTGCAATATATTATTTAAAAAGCAGATGCAAAGCTTCTGTAAAATTTAAAATTGATTAACAACTTGAAGACAAACACTCCAAATTGTTGAAAAGCCTTATGGAATATAGAGATTTTTCTTCTCTTGGTATTTCCTGAAATTTTCAGAAACTCATGTGTTTTTTTAAGGTGAGAAAAATAGTAAAATATGGGGAAGGGTTTCCCATTGATCATAAAAGTGTGAATAAAATATGTAAAACATTGATTTTTTTTGAAAGAATAAAAAAATTAGTTTTGTAAAAGAATCCAGGCCTCTGAGCTCTTCCTCTAATTTGTGGAACATAAAGTATATTTTGGATCAAAACATGGAACATTCCAGACAATGTGAAATCTAGAAAGGAACTGCACCTGTATCCCGACCCAGCGCCAAAAAAATATAGCTACTGAATAAATAGTCTTCCTAAATTAGGAAAAAGAATTCAAGTCCACTTTCCACTTAGTACTATGCACAAAAGTGAAAGTTTTACTCTTGGCATGAATATGACAGAAATCATGGGATAGTAATTATTAGCAAGAAGGTATTTTTCAGAGTTTTATGACATGGAACAGATTTTTGGGTTTTTAAAAATTTTTTTTAATGTTTTATTTATTTTTGATACAGAGAGAGACAGAGCATGAGCAGGGAGGGGCAGAGAGAGAAGGAGACACAGAACCAGAAGCAGGCTCCAGGCTCTGAGCTAGCTGTCAGCACAGAGTCTGACGTGGGGCTCGAACCCACGAACGTGAGATCTGACCTGAGCCGAAGTCGGAGGCTTAATTAACCGACTGAGCCACCCAGGCGCCCCTACATGGAACAGTTTTAAGTGGAAGAGTAGTTATTGTAGAATATACCTCAGTGCTTTGCTTTAACTGAATACTTGATGGTTTTTAATTAAACTATAGCTATTTACTTCGTAAGTTTTGAGAATTATTTGATTAATTACTTTCCTCAAAACTATTACTTGTGGCAATCAGAAGACACAATGTATTTGAGGATTGTTCCCCTAAACTAGTGGCCTTGGTAAGGATGAATTAAACTCCCTTAGAATTTTCTGTGAGAAGAGTAACATTCACATAATGGCAATTCTAAAAAAAAGTGATCTTTTTCCTTGGAAAATATGAAGCAATGTATGTGGAAAGCTGCAAAATCTGGAGTTACAGGCAGATTAGGCAAGGGACATCTGGTACAAAGAATTAAATCATGACTAAAAATTGCAGCAAAAGTAGTAATTAATAAATGGAACAAACTATTAACATAACTTTTTGGAACAAACCATTAGTACAACTTTTAAAAAATAATCAGAAGTTGTAAAAGAATTCTGACAGAGGAGAGGCACGAGATGAAGAGGGAAGTTGAGAACGATGAATGAGTTTGTGACCACACATGAGACGTTGCCATTATTTTTATTATTTTTGCAGAAAACCTCAGATTGACCAGGAGATGAGACTGAGGAGAAGATGAGCTAAAACTTAGCTCTCTTGACTAGATCTTTTGCTCATGTCTTATATTTTTCCTTAAAAAACTGTGTGTGCATATATTTGGGTTTTGGGTATATTTCATGGGAGAAAAACCTCTCTCGCACATTTTATCATTTACAACAAAAATTGAAATGCAAACAAAGCATGTGAAACTGTTCTCAGACAAAAATAGAAGACAGACCAAAATTAAATCTTCACCTGTGCGTTTTTAACTTGAACAGAGGTATTGTATGTTTCTTTAAAGCCCCATGTTTGGCTGCACTCATTTTTGGAGCATTTTTTCTTTTCAATAATCTTAGCAAATGCTTAAGAAAGCTAAATTGACAAAACAGTCCCAAACCAGCAAAGTGATCTGTATTTCTTTCTTCATTGGACCTTTTTATGAATCTTCCAGTTTCTCCATTTATCAGAGTTTGAAGCTGCCCTTGAATTTGCAAAACCATTTAAGGGTTTGGTGATATTGTTTTATTATACACACACACATATATATAATGTATTATACATAATATATATAATAACACACACACCAAGCATTGTACTCGAAGCTGGAGATATAACACTGAAAATTCAGAAAAGTTTCCCAGGCTTGCTGTATCCCAAGTTCTTTATCAAGAAAGTTTGTAAAGGTTCTAAGGATCTCTACAGCGGTGTCAAAACATATTTCTCCTTTCTAATTTGGAAAACAAGAACAGTGGCCATTACTTGTTTCTTAGTAGTTTTTCACATGCCAGTCATCCTATCTTGAAACTCTTCAATCTCAGACCAAACCCCTCTAACTGGTGGGTGACTTTTCCCATGTGACCCTTTAAATAAATTCTAAGATTTTTTCCCATAATTAATTAATCTCAGAAATCAAAATGAAACATGTCACCAGGGTCTTATTTAAAGCCAAGAAATTTATTGGCTATTATCCAGCCTTCCTTCTAAATTAAACAACCCCAAACACTACTCTTGCCATCCTTGTCTCTTGATTTTAGGCATTTTCTCTCCAGACAACTGGGGCACATATAAGAAAGAGTTTTGATATGTCCACATTTTGACCAGGACCATATTTATATTTTATTCTGATGATACACAAGGAAAGTTTTCTCTAAAATGTGCATATCTGTATGCTTTAAAAAAAAGAATACACAATAGAAATTAATTTCCCCATCCTCAGTAGTAAAATGCTATTATATCATTTCCCCTTTTTTTTTTTTTTTGAATGATCCAAAGTGTAACAGCTCAAAATCTTTTCTCAAAGCCTGACTCTTTTGGTCTTGTAACAATTTAATGTACAACTAAATCTTTATGATTTATGGATGGATTACTTGAATTATAGTTTATCTTTGGTGACTCAGTTCTTCCTCACCTTTGCCACTTGACCAAGTTCAAGGATGCTGAAAATGTAACTGAACTGAGTCAAGGTCAAACATGTAGCATAATCATGGAGTGTTCATGTGTGTGTGTGTGTGTGTGTGTGTGTGTATGTGTGTGTGTGTGTGTGTGTGTGTGATATGTGTGTGGGGGGGAGAGAGGGAGACAGAGACAGATTTAATTCCCAAGCCTAATTTGAGATTACTCATTTTTTAGAAAGAAAAAAGTCTCTCTTTTGTTGAGGTAGATAAAACATTGCATTATAAGTAAAGAGAAAGCTGGGCACCTCTTCTTCCTCCTTCCCTCCCCTTCTCTCCCCTTTTCTTTCCCACTGCTTTCCTTCCTTCCTTTCTTCATGAGAAGAAAGGGTCTCATCTCAGCTGAAAGCAAAGGATTCCTTTGGCAGCCACATAGACAGGATATGTTCACATCCACCGGTCAGAGTACAGGCATCTGGTCCCAGGGGGACATCAGTCAGGCTGTGGTGACCTCTACCCACGGAAGGCCGCAGGCTCCATTAGCCTATACCTCCCCAGACACACCTCAGAGCTAGGATGCCTTCTCCCTCTCCTTTTCCCCCGCCTCGGCATTTTGCCTTGGTCTTTTTCTAGGTCTGTCTGCAGGCCTCCCTCTGTCTCTATGTTTGCTCTTCTCTCTGTTTCTTTTTCATTTATTCATGTTTTTCCCATTTTCTTTCTTGAATTTAGATGAGAGATCTGGCGATTTGATAACTTTGTATTTCTTTAAAGATAGAATTGCTTAACTTCTAATTTTTTTTTCCTATGAGTCAGTGACCTTTGACAGAAAGCATTCTTAACTACAGCTTCCAGAATTACTGCTTAGAAAACGTACAAGATCTGCAGAGGGGCTGATGTTAATTTTTTTAAGTTTCTTATGATAATTTTAGAAATAAAACATCATAAACATTGAAAAGCATACTTATCCTTGGGGAGAGTTGCTAGATTTAGCAAATAAAAATACAAGAATTTGGTTAAATATAAATTTCAGATAAACGATAAATAATTGTCTAGTAGAACTATTCTCATGCAATACTTGAGACTTATGTATAGTAAAAAAAGCATTTATGATTTATCTGTTGTTCGTCTGGGCACTTTGTGTTTTATGACTGATCTTTCATATGTATGTAATATTTGTAGCCAGGTGGTTTTCATTTGGGTACAAGTTGTATTTATAGTTCTTTGTGCAGTTTCCCATTGAGATTGTACTGCGCCTAAGAATGGTCATCAGATAAAGGTGAGTAACAGTGAAAAAAATTGTAATTAAAATTAAGTTTTCCATTTACTTGTTCTGTGTGTGAGATTCTATGGAAGGGAATGCTACATTTCTCATTTATTGGTCCCCCACTAATTCTGAATTCAAAATAATGAACTGACTTTATATTTTGCCTCTTGGGTATATATCTCCTTTTACTTCCTTCCCATTTTATATAAAATGTAGAGGTTTAAAAAGAAGAAAGTACCTACATATTCAATTCTTTATCTCCTCTCTCTGAAACAAGCACTCATTCACTTAATAAACATTGTAAAAGTACGGAATTTTGGAACCTGTTAGAAAAACAGTCAAGCTTATAGTTACACAAGGTAGACTTTTTTCTTTTTTCTATCTTTTTTTAAATGTTTATTTTTGAGAAAAAGAAAGAAGAGAGAGAGAAAGAAAGAAAGAGAGAGAGAATGAGTTGGGGAGGGGCAGAGAGAGACAGAGATAGAATCAGAAGCAGGTTCCAGGCTCTGAGCTGTCAGCACAAAGCCTGACGTGGGGCTCGAACCCACAACTGCAAGATCATATCAGGAGCCGAAGTTGGATGCCTAACTGACTGAGCCACCCAGGAACCCCTAGGTAGACTTTTTTTCTTAAAAGCTGTCTCATTTTAAAATAAAATACCAGAAAGAAACCGGGGTAATATAGTAATAACAATAGCTAGCACTTATCAAGTACTTACCATTTTTCAGGCACCGTTCAAACATTATATACAAAATGGCTTAAATCATTTAAATCCCCAAAACCAATGAAGTAGGCACTATTATTATGCCCCCAGTTTTCTCTGTTGTTTACATATTACATTAGTATGGTAACCTTGTCACAATTAATGGACCAATATGGATCTATTATTATTAAGGACTATATTATTATTAAAGTCTATACTTTATTCAGAGTTATGGGTTCGGGGAGAAAGACCAAGGCAAAGTGGCATTCTCAACATACCATGTCTATCTGATTGTGTGGCTGACGTATTTGTCAGGTTTCTACCTGTGAAGTGACTCTTCCTCCCCACCCCCATGCCTTCTGCAATGTAGTCTTTGGAAGGAAGTCACTATTCCCAACCCACATTTACTGAGTAGAGAGTTAGAATTGAGCTATTACTGTCATAACAGCTTTATTGTGATATAATTCACATACCTGCCAATAATCTATTTGAAGTGTACAGTTCAGTGGTTCTCAGTGTATTCAGAGTTGTGCAAACATCACCACAACCAATTTTAAAACATTTTTATCTCCCCCAAAAGAAACCCCATACCTATTAATAGTCATTTTCCCTTTTCCCTCACTTCCCTCTCCCCCAGCCATGGCAACCAAATCTACTGGCTGTATAGATTTGCCTATTCTGAACATTTCGTGTAAATGGAACTGTGGTGTCTTGTCACTGGCTTCTTTCACAGCATGTTTAAAAAAAATTTTTTTTAATGTTTATTTTTGAGAAAGAGAGGCATAGCGTGAGCAGGGCAGGGTGGGGTGGGGTGGGAGGGACAGAGTGAGAGGGAGTCACCGAATCTGAAGCAGGCTCCAGCCTCTCAGCTGACAGCACAGAGCCTGACGGGGGCTCGAAATCATGAACCGTGAGATCATGACCTGAGCTGAAGTCAGATGCTTAACTGAGCCACCCGGGTGCCCCATCACTTAGCATGTTTTTGAGGCACATCCATGTTGTAGTATGTACCTCATTGCTCTTTATTGCTGAATAATATTCTATTATATGGACAGACCACATGTTGTTTACACATTCATCAGCTGATGAACATTTGGATCACTTTCCTTTTTTGGCTGCTATGAATAATGTTGGTATTAAATTTGTGCACAAGTTTTTATGTAGATATGTGTCTTCATTTTTCTTGGCTAAATACCCAGGAGGAAAGTTGCTGGGTATAATTTTGCTATTTTTAAAATAAGAAAAACATGGCTGAGTAGGCTGTGGGCTGGCCCTGCTTTCAGTCCTCCACATGGGCTAGAAAAACCTAGCCAACTGCCCTGTAAAACCGTAACAAAGGCCCCACCCCTAATCCATTGGCAGGCCACCAAACTTTAAGCATGTTGACTAAGATGAAAGAAAACAGCTTCATAAAAGCCTGCCCACACATCCCATTCTATAAACCTATGGCAAATAACATAGTTTATATGAAAAACTATGAAAAAAATACCGATTCCACATAATCACTAGTTTCTGCTAAAAAGTTACGATGAGAAAGCTTCACTCATCCTACCTACGTCTAGATATTCTTTAAGATGCAGACAGTAGGTCATTTACTTACATTCTTTTCTGAAATTCTTCTAAGGCTGCCACTGTCACTATTAGGACTAAGTATTATTTATCAAGAAAACAGGAACTAAGCAAGGAGCAGCAAGTAACCACTACTTTTTCCCGTAAGGGATATATGTATCATTTTAAGGAAGTACTTGGCCGTAGGATTTAAGCAGACACATCTACACTGGAGTAGGTGGTGGGGGGGGCAGTGGCAGGAAGAGAAGAGGAACAGAAAAATACAGCAGATCTCAAGTCTAGACTGCCACTCCTTTCCATTAGCCACTCATGGGTAGGAACCAGTTCAGGTAAATGGCAATTTTAAAAAGTCAAAAGATACTTGATCATATTTCTCTTCTTGGTGGCAAGAAATGGAACCCAAGTAGTCTGTAAGAGATATCATTATATTATTTATTTAAAAATAAGTGGCCCATCAGTGCTTCCAGATAAATGCCGTGTCCACTATCCCTTTGAAATATAAACACCAAATGAAGCAGGACACTGAGGGCTAGTCCTTTAGCAGAGAATAAGAAAGGGGGAGAGAAGTCTGTTTTTAATGAATAACAAAACACCAGAAGATAGTGGTGCACCAAACTTGTCATCTCTTCTCTTTCTTTTGTTCCTTGTTCCTTTGCCAAGAATCTATGATATGGTCTCACACAACTGGAGGAAAATAACTGTTGGCTGATTCTAACTGATTTATTTCTGTATCTACCTGTAGAATTTTGCTGACTCCTGATTGAAAAGATACTTATGAAGCAATCTATGAAAATGCAGGTCATAGTCTGGTGACTGTAAGTCAGGTATGCTTTAGAGGAGGGTGTTATACAAAAGAAAGGGATAGGAAATTGCTTTCTTAAAGTATGTAATTATGACTGTGCACCTAAAATAAAGTCCTAAAACATGAGCTAGATTAGCATGTCTTTAAAATAAGGGATCTCTGGCTGGTATTCACGTAGCAAAAGCTGAGGGAAAAGTTGACCTCAGGAAGAAGGGTAGAAACTCCTGTCCTGGGGACATTTCCAAACAGACTAGATATGTCTCTGCTGGACCGATGTAGATCAGAGCCGTGCGCAGGGAATGTGTCTCAGGTATGCGGAGATAAGGATCAGCCGTGCGGGAGGTTGGGCAGGGCCCGGGGCCCACAGAGACCCAACACTGATCTTCTTTGTCCACAAGCGTCCTCCTGGAGGTACCTCTGTGTGCCGTGTAAATGCCATTTTCTGTGGGGTCCACAATGTGAAAGAGGTTGAGAGACTCGTATTTAGGTGAAGCTCGTCAAAGGTTGACCTATATGATTATTCAGTAAGGATTGAGGATGTTATAAGTTCTTCACCATTTCATCCTCATGAAGATAAACAATGCTGTAAGAAGTCTAAGTTGGTTTTCATTTAGCCTTAGAGTGTGTTTATTTATTGATTTAGATTTTGTTTTTCAGTGAAAATATGGCCATTTCTTAGGAAATGGGGACCAAAGTGTTTTAGCTGGGCATCATGGACTCAGGGTGAAGTGACTCTAGCCAGGACTCACAGAAAATTCCAGTGCATTTATACTCTACTTCATTAGTGTGATTCTTGGTATCTCGATTCTGATAACTGGGGTTCTACCCTATTTCTCTGCCTGAATTCCTGTCTTGGTGTTTTGCCACATACCCCAGAACCCCCTAGACCTTAGGCTCTGTCTTGTTCTTACAAGTCTCTCCTCCAAAGGAATGAATGTCTCTTTCTGAAATCAAGCCCACTGCATTCCAGGATAGAAAGAAAAAAACCTCAGCATCTGTAGATAAACATGTTTGGAGAGATTGCAAGTAGGTCGGCATGACTAAAATGAAGTGGAAAGATCTGAGAAAGGTAAAAAATAAGATGAGGTAAGTAGAGAACTTATCATGAACACCTTATATGTCATTTTAAGAGTGTATAATATGTCGCTGTCCTGCTGAGGACATTATGTGGATATAAAATATCATGTGTGGCATATATGAATATAAATATGTTTTTAAATCTACTTTATCATAAAATAATGCATGCTCATTAAAGAATTACATTTGGAAAATATAATGACATTTAAAGACTAAGATAAAAATTACCTATTAATCTCATTGCCCAGATGGAATGACTGATGGCATTTTGGTGTGTTTCTCTCCAGGTTTATTTTATGTGTATGATATGTTATTATTTAGCATAAGTAGAATAGTCTGCTTTCTTCCCTTAACATTACAGTTTGTACTTTTCCCATGCTGCTAAAATTCTTCCAAAACACAATTTTAATGATTGCTTAATATTTCATCTTAAGTCATACAATTTACTTAGGCATTAGCCTAGTATTTGACATTAGGTTGCTTTCAATTTCTTCTTCTTTTAAGTAATAGTGCAATAAATATTCTTGTACATAAATAGTGATACTTTTCCCTGGTCATCTCTTTGAGATAGTTTCCTGGCAGTAGAATGCCTAGGTCAGGGCAAAAACATCAAATTTTTCTTTCTATTAATTTTTAAATCACATTCCATCAAGGTTTTATTCACTTTTATTTATATCAGAGTATCTCATTACATTCTTCTCAAAACTTAGAATAAAATTATTATTTTTTATCTTTGAGAATATGATAAGCAAATAGTGGTATCTTCTTTTATTTGAAACGCATTTGGCAACTAATGAGATGAATGTCATTTTTAATGTATTTTTTAAATTGTATTTTTTTCATTAAATGGCTTGTCAATACCATTTTCTGATTTCCCTATTGAACTTTTAGTGTTAGACTATTAATATAAATCCTCTCCAAGCACCTTTTTGTGTATGGACATATGTTGGGTATATTTAAGTAGAAGATACTGTAAAAAAAAAAAAAGGAAAAAGAAAAGGAAAGGAAAGGAAAAACTTACAAAAATAACTCTATGTAAACCTAATTTAAGAATATCTTGGAAGGGATTACATTTTTTTTTCATTTTTCTTCATACTCTTCTTACTATATTAAAGGTAAGCTAAAAAACATACAGATAACCTTAGGATCATGTGACTCACTAACCTAAAAATAGAATTGACTGCTTTAATTGTGTTGTTATTATAGTTATTCCTTTCCTCAAGGGTTGAAAATAATCAAATGTATTTTGTTTAAAAGACCCTATGTTCCATCTTCTTCTGCATTGTGGGCTGCTTGTAGGAATAAGTATACAGAAATAGCAATGATGACCACTAAAGATTTCTTAAAGAAAAGCAGATGAAAACTTTCACATAAGAATTTGAAGGCACGATTTACAATTAGAAAACTTCAATGCAGGGGCACCTGCGTGGCTCAGTTGGTTAAGCGTCCAATGCTTGGTTTTGGCACAGGCTGTGATCCCAGGACTGTGGGATTCTGGAAAACTTTGCTGAGGTTTGGTGGTATGAAGAGTGAGGATGTAAATGACAAAAGGTAGAGAACTTGTAACTTGAAGCCCCACCCTCCAACCTCAGATAAAGAGTATGAGCCCAATTTAGAAAAACTCATGGAATTCACCTCTTTTTCCCTTTGGTATAAAGTAAAAAAGAATTCTGTTTATTTGTTTGTTTTTGTTTTTGTTTTTGTTTAAGTAGCCAATAAAATCCCTGGATGGCAGATAGGAGGGAGAACATTAGGTCACATCAAATGTTTCACCAAACCGAAAATGGGAACACCCAATGCTTGCACACTCAGTACACCAGCTTCTTGACCCTGAAACAGAGGAGCATAGTGAAACGCAAGAGGACCCCAGTGAACCCAACTATTTGTCTACAAGGCCAGACCCTCACCCCCCAACTCAACAGAATGGTGTTGTTATGCAGCGTTCCTTAAAGAGGCAAGGAAGTTCCAAGGTCTCATCTCTCCAAGTCCCAAACTCTCCAGCCTCTTCCTGTTCCCACAGGCAGGTCAAGAATAGAACAAAACCGCAACCCATTAACAAGAGCCCTTAAAATCATGTTTAGAGGGAAAGATTCAAATATTACCCAGATGAACAAGGTCTGGAGTTAAGGAGAATCTGCCTACATTATTTGGAGGCAAAAAGGCCAGGATAGGATTGCCAAGCCATGTAGGAGGCAAAATGAGGTGAAATGGGACCTGTGCAAAAATTTGTTAGTTTCCCTCCATAGCCCTCCACCCCAACCCCAAAGGAAAGAAATGCAGTGGAGAATCCAAACTGGAAGAAAAGTTATCCTTGAAGGAGAAGAAATATTTATATACTATATTCTTCACACCCTTGAGGAAATTAAGGAGAACATGAAATAACAAAAGGATAGCATAAGTTCTAGAAGGAGTTGGAAATGTCAACAAAAGGAACTGAGGAGAAAATGGTACAGTCCCAGAACAAAGAAACATGTTAGAAATAAAAAGGCACAGAGTGAAGATGTGGAGAACCAAGTCAAAGATACATTCCATAACAGAAATATTTCTGAAATTCCAATAGGAAAAGGGGTCAAGCTTCCTACACAGGAAAAAGAAATTAAACTGGCTTGATACTTCTCTTAAACATTCATCTGAAAACAGTGAAGCAACATCTCAATGTTTTGAGAGATAAGGGATTTGACTCAAAAGTTCTATACCCAGTGTCATTTTGGCAATAGATACATATAGGCAACATACAGATAATAGTGTCAGATAAGCAAGGGTTCTAGAGAGAGACCATTTCTGAAAAGTCTACTTGATGATATAATTCAATCAACAAAGAGTTGAAATAAACCGAAAACCTGCAATGTCCAAGTCACAGCATATGCCTATTTTCAACTTTATTGGCAAATCCAAAATGCTCTTCAAAGTGGTCCTTTGGATTTAAATTGGAACAATACTACAGAGTATCAACTTTCTCACCTGCTTGCCAACACTTAGTATTGTCAGATTTTAAATGTGTTTCCAATCTGATGTGCACCAAATGGTATCTCATTGCTGTTTTATTTTGCATTTTTCTGATGTGCAGCTGGGTTACTCTCCAAAGTAGCTTTACTAATTTTCAATCCCATTAGCAGTAGATTAGCATTTATTCTGCCCCACATCATTTTTTTAAACTTTATTTATTTATTTGTTTTCAGAGAGAGAGAACACAAGAACTCATGAGCAGGGAGGTGCAGAGAGGGGCGGGGAGAGAGGATCCAAGCAGGGTTTTTGCTAACAATGCAGAGTCCAAAATGGGGCTTCAACCAACAGGAACGTCATCAGTTGGCCTAATGTAGCCTGCAAATTTGACATAACCTCTTTTTTTTAATTAATTTAAAAAATCTTTTTAAGTTGATTTATTTTGAGAGAGACACCCTGGGTGAGGGACAGAGAGAGAATCCCAAGCAAGCGCCATGCTGACAGCACAGAGCCTAATGCAGGGCTGGAACCTATGAATGGTGAGATCATGTCCTGAACCAAAACCAAGAGCCTGACGTTATCCGACTGAGCCACCCAGGTGACCCTGATATAACCTCTTTTAACCATTTGTGTAAACACTTCTAGACCCGCTCATACAAATGCATAATATACATATATCATGACCTCCTTTTTTCATTCAACAATATATTATAGAGGTTCCACAATCCCCCTTCCCTCTACCCCTTGCCAACAATAAAGTTTGTGAAGAAATTGTGTAGAAAAATTATTCCTTCCTTCGTCACATAATTTAACTAAACTCAGTAAGGTTTTAATGGAGTATCAAGTTGAAAATCCTGAACAACATTGGGATTTTCTTCCCCTTTTTGTTGTAGACCATCCAAAGGATCTTCCTTTTCCTAACTTATGTCACTATTTGCTAAGATAAACTTTACCCCAAAACTGCCTGTGGTTTCACAAAAATATGAATATTTAAAATTTTTAATGTTTATTTATTTTTGAGAGAGAGACAGAGCATGAGCAGGGAAAGGGCAGAGCAACAGGGAGACACAGAATCTGAAGCAGGCTCCAGGCTTCATCAGCACAAGAGCCCAACGCAGGGCTCACACTCATGAACTGTAAGATCATGACTTAAACCGAAGTCAGATGCCCAACCAACTGAGCCACCCAGGTGACTCAAAATATGAATATTTATAAATAAACTATTGATTCAGTCAAATTGTTTAATTTGCAGTTAGTCCATGAAATCATAAAAGACAGTTTCCTTGGGTACCTAAGTAATATTTTATTGGCCAAATCCTTCTGAGATAAGTCAAACTGCACCCTAAACAGATTATATTTTATAGTCACTCTCCAGTTTTATTACTGTACAGAGTCAACTACAGTTTCCTCATTTCATCATTGTAACTTGAGTTTGTCTGCATTCCTGTCAAAAACACACTTTCTCATGCTGAGGATATTAATGATGATCTAGAAAGAACATCTAGGAAATAAGCACCTAGTGTGGTGCTGGCACATAATGGCTGTATGCCATTAGTTGTCAAACACATGAAAATTAAGTTCTGTTCTCTTTTTTTACTTGAAGTATAATTAAAATAGAATGTTGTATTAGTTTCAGGCGTACAACATATTGATTCAACAATTCTATACATTGTTCAGTGTTTCTATGTAGTCACTATCCATCATCATTGGATGTTATTACAGTATTTTTGACACTATTCTCTATGCTGTTCTTGTCATCTCTGTGACGTCTTTTATAAGGGGAGCGTGCACCTCTTTAAGTTCTGTTTTATGATTAAACTTCCCATTAATCCGTCCCTGCTTCCCATGTTCTATCTGAGTTGTCATTTTAAATGACGAAATATAGACTCCTCAATCCAAACTAATCCTTTAGGATCCTATCTTTCCCCTTGATCACGAAACAAACTTATGTATGCAGAACTCATACCTAGCAGCCATTTCCACTTGAATTGGAAAGGATTAAGTGCAAGGGACCAGAATGCTAATTCTGATCTCAAGACTTTGCTTCCTATTTCAAATTTTTGTTTATATTTTTGTTGATGAGATGGATCAAATCCATATCTTTACCTCTGTTCCTCTATGAAACATCATCAAAGACAGAACAGGAATTTTAAATGGCACAAACTCATAGTACAGAGAGAGTGAGAGAGGAGATGACAATGGATGGAAGATTCCATAAGTTTCTAAGACATGGAAAGTAGAAGGATCCATCATAATTGACTTAATGGAATGTAGAAAGCTAAAATCTACAGATGGCAGAAGGCAATGAGAAGACAGTTAAGTCATTCTACAAGATTCTAAAATGTTCAGGAATTGGAGGCATCAGGTGAACCTTGGGATGGAGAGGATTGAGGATGGGTTGAGAGTTTGTGCCACAAGCATTTAGCTGCCCCATCTACTCCATTACTCCACGCTGATAGGTGACTACTCCTCTTTTAGACTTTACAGGAATGGAATGTATTCCTTGAAGAAATTGAAAGACAGAGGCTCTGGGAGTAGGGACTGTAGGCATAATGGAGGGTGTGGGTGAGCACATGGCAGAAGGACCTCCTTTGTCTCTAGTGTCCAAGCTTGTATCTTCCTCTTGCCCCCCACCAGCCCTCTAACTCCCCCCCCCACGTCATCACACTTTCCTCCAAACAGAAGGTTGGATGATTCTCCCCTGGAGAAACTGCCTCAAGAGAAAACAAATGTAGACACTGACATGTGGAGACATCTCAGTGAAACAAATGGGCCCTACCAAATCACATTAGTTGAAGCCCACCAGTCAGGAAGCCCTGCCCATGCCCCATTCTTAAGTGGAATCTGTCAAAGATCACTAGACATTCGAGGAATATCTCCAACATGACAGGCACACAAGTAACAATAAAAATAGCAATAATTTGGTTTCAATAATCTGAAGACAAAAAACCCCCAAAACCTCACAGCAAAGAAATAGAAACAATGCAGAGAGCAGAAAACAAGTTCAGTCATATTCTGAAAGAAGAGTATATACTGCATCCAAGACATAAGTAAAATCAGAAACAAGAAAGCGCTCTTAAAAGTCAAAACTGTGATAGCTAAAAAAAACAAAACAAACAAAAAAACAAATAAAACTGTGATAGCTAAAATTAAAAAAAAAAGTTAACATAAGGGTTAGGAGATAGAGTTGAGAAACTGTCCCAGAAAGTAGAATTAAAAGACCAAATGGTGAAAAACAGAAAAGAGAAGAAAATTAGAGGATCATGCCAGAATTTGAAAAAATAGGAGTTTTAGAAAGAGAGAGTAGAAACACTAACAAATTATAAACCACTGGGGAAAAAAAAGAAATCCATCCCAAGAATAAAGAGATGATAGACAGAAAGATACAAATAGATAGATAATAGATAGATTGATTGATATATAGATAGATTGATAGGAGACAGAAAGACAGATGGATGGCACATAGGAAGGGAAAGGAAGGCCTTTTTTGTAGGACACTGAGTATTTACTTAAAAATGTGAAGGGAGTACAGGAGTTAAATCATCATTTGCAGCCATCAAAGTAAAGATTGGTTTAGGCAAGAATCATCAATGGATGCAAAATCTAGGGGGAAATTACAATGAAGAGAACATTAGCATGGTCTTAAAGTGTACTGTCACAGATTACTTATGGCAAGGGGGGGAAACAAACTATCTTAAGGGGGGGGGCATGGGATTAAATATCACCTTGACTGGGTGACTAAAATTAACATCACCAGTAAGGGGCAGATGTACATGGATGTCTCCAAATGTGACACCCTGAAAAGCATATAGGACCAGAAATTCTGAGGAGGAATGCATAACTTGAATCCAACCATGAAGAAACATCAGGAAACCAAAATAAGGAGCATCCTGTTTAAAAAGAAGGAGGGTGGGAGTGTTTGGGGTTTTTTTTTTTTTTTTTTTTTAGAAAAAAGCATCATAAAAGACAAAGATAGGCTATTGAATGATCCCAGATTAAAGGAAATTAATGACATCTAAATGCAATCCGATCTTAGATTGGATCCTGTAGTAGAAGGGAATAAAATATATTAAAAAAGCATTTCTGGATCAACTGACAAAACTGATCTACTGGAATATAAATGGTAGATTATTGTGTCAATGTTAAATTTATCAGAGTTGATGACAGATCTATAAATGCATATAAATATCTTTATTCTTATAAAATACTTATTGAAATGTTCATGGATAAAAGGCCATTATGTACAACTAGAACTTAGTTGTAAATGGTTCAGAAAAATAATTTTGTATATATATTACACAAACACTCTTATGTATGTATGTGTGTGTGCACAAATGGGACAAAAAGTTAAGAATAGGATAATCTGGGGAAAAGTATAATATATGATTACACCTATGTAACCTTGAAGCTATTTACAAATACAAAGATGTTAAAATTGCTTCTCTCTCACCTTTCTTTGGGAAGATACAAGGTGATGTACTCTAACAAAGGTGCAGAGCAAACCAAAACAAACACAAAAATCCAGGATACTGGGGAAACACTG
The DNA here is from genome assembly GCF_006229205.1 of Suricata suricatta. Taxonomy (NCBI): domain Eukaryota; kingdom Metazoa; phylum Chordata; class Mammalia; order Carnivora; family Herpestidae; genus Suricata; species Suricata suricatta. The sequence goes on from NC_043711.1 coordinate 50,534,489, forward strand.
GAGGAAGGGAAGACAAGCCCCAGGACGATAGTAAAGGCAACATTAGCAACTTTGCAGGAGGCCAAAAAGAACAACTAATCCCTACGTGGAGTAGGGAATGGAGATATTCCAGAAAGATGTCACCCGGTTCCCCCCAGATGAAACCAGTAGATCACCTGACATGGCTTTTAAAGGAGTTTTACGACTCTTTTGAAGAGTTTGATAAAAATGGGCAGTAGTAGAAAAAAAGGTGAGGGGCAATGACTAACTCTAGGGAAAAATAAACATGCAGAAAAGGAAATGTAATATACTATATATTATTGGCTCACTCATGAATAACACATACACGGTAATGATAATATAAACACAGAATGTTCATTTGTCTAAAAGTTGTGATAGAAGTATGTTGAGAAAGGAAAGAAGGAAAGAAAGGAGGTGGGCGGGGCGGGGGGGGCAGAGTGCTAAATGCACAGCTTCCATAGTTGCAAGCTAGATAACACCCAAGGTGACTAATAAAGAAAAAGCAGCCTAGGCAAATCATTTAGAAATAAGGAGGGAACTCTCAGAAGAAATGGAAAGAGCAGAAGAAAATGGTGAAAGACATTGAAAAATATCTTAGAAGCAAAACAACAACAGTCGTGTAAGGAAGTAGATTGTAGTTTTGGGGGGCATTCTTTGTAATAAGCTGTATAATACTGTTTGTTCACTTACTGCATGGATTGTTTGAATAAAGGAGAACTTTTAAAATTCCAAATATCTGCTTATTATGACAATTAACAATGATTTATTTTATATTTCTCTTACAATAGTACTAGGATAGAAGGAAAGCAAGAGGGAGCTGCCAATTAGAAAGATTTGGTTGTTATATTCATGACAAAATTTAGTTTATGTTAATTTTTAAAAGCTCTGTGTGTGCGAAGCTCCTGGGGGGCTCGGTCCGTTGTTAAACAGCTGATTTCAGCTCAGGTCATGATCTCATAGCTTGTGAGTTTGAGTCTGGCGTCAGGCTCTGTGCTGACAGCCCGGATTCTCTGTCTCCCTCTCTTCTGCCGCTGCCCCACTCGCCCTCTGTCTCCCTCCCCTTCAAAAATAAATAAACATTAAAAACATTTTTTAATTAAAAAAATTAAGCTCTGTGTGTGTGTGTGTGTGTGTGTGTGTGTGTGTGTGTGTGTGTGTGTGATGTGTGTTGGCTTCGAAGGGGAGAGGAAAAGGAAGGGTGGATTTTGAATAATTCAGGTATTTGCGGAAGCAAAGGAGGAAACTGTTCATTTCATGCGCCTGTAATGTGGTCATGCTTAAGAAAGTAATTATGATCCAGGAGGAGTTTGATACCTAAAAATAAGAAAAGGAAGTGCAGAGAGGTGTTCCCATTAAATAGAAGGGTGCAGTCCATGATTGTAGATATAGAACAGGATGGAAAGGGCAAAACATAGAAAAGATGTTGATTTGATTTTTATGGCTAAAAAGTGCTGGATCTCATACGGTGGCGCAGCTGGGGAACCACTTCACCTGCAGGACAGTGTGACACAGCACGGCACCAGGGAGGTTTACACATGTTCCATGGGTTTCAAGCTGAGATTTCCCTGGGGAAGTAGGGAGGCCAAGGAGAAGAGTGTGGGTGGTAGACAATCACTCAGTCTGGTTGGTGGAAATTTCAAGGCGAAGCAGAAATATGCTGAATTTTCTTTGGCAAAAAAAAAAACATGTGTTAAGAATACCAGTGATTTCTTAATCCAGTTTTGCAAGTACAAACAATGACTGACTATTATAAAAAGGGCTATTCAGATTTAGATTTCTTCATAGTTGCAATAAGGCAAAGATCAAAATTTTAATGTAAAAAAGGAAAAACAGAGAAGTAGACAATGAGGGAGAAGTTTCTAAAACTTTAGAGGCATTTTCATTGCTTTATAATTTATGGCATTTCATACTATAATTTTTACAAATGGAAGTCAATATGCAAAACTGACTTACAATGTTATGGTTCGGAGGTTTTTACTTTCTTGTCAGTCCAAAATAAAAGGAAGCATATGCTTTTTCAAAGGTTGATGATGTCAGTGTTATTGATTGGAAATGTTTCTTGGTTATTAAGCCCAAGTCCCATCAAAACAAGAATTTTTTAGTCCATCATCTGGATGTTCCCAAACACCTAGATATCAGTGCCATGTAGACAAAACATACAAGTGACATAACCCAAAACACAAAGACATTCCACAGAAGCTTGCAGGTTGCGTCCAGATATTCGGGATGGTATGGCTAGATGCTCAGGCCTCAGGAAATGGGCTGTGCAAACTACATGGCTTTGCTTAAATCTGCTTTACGCTAGCTGGCGTTTTTGGTGAAATGAGTTATGATTGCAACTCTTTGCTTTAATAATCATACATACAAGGTTGGCCATTTTCTTTAGCATATTAAGCAAAAAATTTGAAAAAGATTTGTACCCTGGCGTATAACCCAGGATCAGGAGTTTGTTAAATCTTTTTAGTGCTCTGCCTGGTCTTGAGCATACCACCTGGTAGCTGCATTTTTATTTTTTATTATTTTTTTAATGTTTATTATTTTTGAGAGAGAGACACAGAGAACAAGCAGGGGCAGAGAGAGAGAGGGAGACACAGAATCGGAAGCAGGCTCCAGGTTCTGAGCTGTCAGCACAGAGCCTGATGAGGGGCTCGAACTCAAACTGCGAGATCATGACCTGCACTGAAGTTGGCCGCTCAACCAACTGAGCCACCCAGGTGCCCCAGTAGCTGCATTTTTAAACATAACAGAAAGCACCAAGCACCTGTGACTTAGTTGTCTTTTTTCTTAAACCAAGAAAAGTGCAAGAATGAGTATCCTCTCTAACCACAGCACCCCCCTGGAGAGAGTCAGGAGTGAGAAGCATTCACTCTACCAGAGGACCACCACCCTCAACTCACTACCCCATATTTGGAACTTAAGAGAAGGGGGAGATTTTACCCAAATGAGAAAAAAAAAAAAAAGAAACAGAAAAAAAGAAAAAGAAAAAGAAGGAAAAGAAAAGCTTCTCTTACCAATAACTTCAAAAGTTATTTATATATATGTTTACATGCATAGATACAGACCTAGAGCCAATAACGAAAAAAATCAGGTTCCCACGGCTCTGATACAGAAGCGAACAACTACCCAAACCAAATCTTCCAGTGTGGTAAACAAGCAACTGAGACGGGAAAAAAAGAAAATACTTCATGAGTTTCTGAGGTTCTGAGGTTTTTAGTGAAAGAGATATTCTTCGTGGCTCAGGACTACTACCTTTCTTCACTGGTGGCCTTGTGGGAAGTTTATACACTCTTCTTCCATAACAATATAGGATTCTCTTTTCAGAGTACCTATGTTTTGGTGCCCTTCAAATAATAGAATTATATCACGTGACAGCAGGAAAGGACACCTTCAAGGGAATTCAGTTCAACTCTTCTGTCTTATCCACGAAGGAGCAAAGGTACAGAGATTGAAGGAACTAATCTGCAGTTCTGGAGCTAACGAGAAGCAGAGCCCAGGTTATCCGTCTGTCTCTGGGCACTGTGTTCTCTGCTATATTCCGCACGTCACACTGCTTCTCATTTTCGAGAGGGACTATGTGTTAACCTGCCTTCCCCCCTCATTGCCACTTGCTTCTTAAACTCTTCTTTCTCTCAGACACGCTCTTCTCTTGCCTGTCATCTTTTCCTCGCTCTCCTCTTAAACTAATCCTCTAACTTCTAACCTTATAATTCTCAAATCTGTGCTAAGATAGTATCTAGAATAACGTATTCATGTGTTTTTTAAAGTGTCGTAGAAAATAATGCATTGAAAAGAATATTAAAGTTGGATTTAGGATTCCTAGGTGGTAATCCCAATATGTCTTTAATTTCTGTAACTTTGGGCAAATCACTTTGGGTCTCTCATATGCAGTTTGTTCTATAAAAATAAAACTAAAAAAAAATAAAAGGTCTGATCCTTAAGATTTCTTCTGCTTCTACAGTTGTATGATTATTTTGGTTTTGAACAAATTTAACTGTGAAGACAAAACAAAACAAAAAAACCCCCACACCTATTTTTTTTTCATCTTCTTAATCCATCACCCACTGGAACAAATCTACATTCTTAATGCTGTGTCTCAGTCTTAGCTTCCCCTTTCCACCCAGCAAAATGGGAATTATATCTAAGTAGTTCTCTTTGCACATTGCTTACCACAGCACCATACAGGCTCAATGGCTTAATAAGTATTTTTCAATGTGATGATGACAATAATTATATAATGTGGTGCAAACGCAGACATTCTAATCTCAGACGTTTACATATCTTTATAGAAACATCTTTATTATTTCTGTTTTACTCTTTGTTTCAAAGACCAAGAATAGGGGCACCTGGGTGACTCAGGTGGCTGAGCGTCCGACTTGGGCTCACGTCACAGTCTTGCAGTTTGTGGGTTTGGCTCCACACCGGGCTCTGTGCTAATGGCTCAGGGCCTGGAGCCTGCTTCAGATTCTATGTCTCCTCTCTGCCCCTCCTCCACTCGCACTCTGTCTCTCTTTCTCAAAAACAAATAAACACTAAAAAATTTTAAAAAGAACAAAACAACAAAGACCGAGAATAAAACATTAGTTTTGGCAGAAGAACATTGATTAACTTTCTGTAGGGTCCATCCCTAATCAAACTGTTAATTGGTTAAGTTTGAGGGGATTCTAGGAGAGGCATCTTTCTTCCCTGGTCCCTAATAACCAGGTTTTATTTAGTTCACTAAAAAAATTTTGGAATTTAAGTAGATAAGAACAATAATTGAAATACAGCCTCAGTAAGATTTTAGCTCTTGGAAAGACTGGTATTTCTTTCCTGTTAATATGTATTTAAAAGAAAAAAAAAACCTTTTGAGGAGATAAAAGGAGGTAACCTTTTTATAAATAAGACTTATGGAGGTTTATGATTTCCAGGATTTGCCTTAACATGTTTCCTAGAAAAGGAATTCTATACTATTGAAAAGGGTGTAGTGTGCCCTCAGTCTAAAATGAAAGTTGAGTTGTCAAAGATAACTGTCCAGTAGCAAATATGAGTCATCGTTCCAAATGATAAGCAAAAGACAAAAATAAAATAACTGAGAGTAGAAAAGCAGAAGCAGAATTACTGGAAGCTTTATAGGATTGCCCAGGAGTGTTAGCTCAACTCCTGTTCTTACAGAATTGGATTTGCCTTTTGAAGACACTCTAGCGATCAAGCACCGTGACGGCTGGCCTGGTTGTGCAGCTTCATTGGTTTATTGGCAGAAGTGTTGGAAGTCTGTGTTAGAGAGACGGTTTACTGGTATTGTTCTTCCTGGGAAAATAAATGCTCATTGTGAGCTCTCTCCAGCTTTAAACTCATGCTAGGGACCTGGGGGTGGCTTTAAATATTTTATAGGAGATTCTTCCCTTATTTGGTGTGACACTTTGAGGAAAGAGCACCACAAGGAAAACTGGAGGGAGGGAGGGGTCTCTAAAGCCAAGTGCAATGCACAACAGGAAACATTATCTGACTTTTCACTCTCACAACTCAAGGTGAGTGAGAACAGAAAATCCATTTATTAGTACACAGACTGACACTCAGATATTTGGGTGTCTCACTAGAGAACAAAAGATAAGCTATCATTAAAAAGACATATAGGAAGTTGCATATCTTTATATAACGGCATTCCAAGTGACGAGCGAATCTCCCCATCAACCGTAAAGCCAGCTACGAATTTTCCCCAGTGCTTGAATGTCTTTTCATAATTTAGGATATATGTGCCATTCCTTGAAATGCTTTTCAGTGAAAAATTTATCGTGTAGGGATTCACTTCTACAATCCACGTGTACCCAGTCATATTAGAATCACATAATTTTAAAAAGATCATGCTGGCCAAGTCGGTCCCCAGTAAAATAATGAGCTGATAATTCTGTATTACTTGTACTCTCTATTTCTTTTCCACCTTCCTTAGCAATTTTTGACCATATATCACTAGCTTCTCAAACAAACATAGAGGAAAATTTAAAAGATGGAGCTCAAGCAAGAATTTTCATCCTATGCAAAAGCAGCAGGTCTGGGAAAAGGTTCTGTGAGAGACTGAAACTTTGTTTACCAGGAATTTGAGAATTATGTTTCCTCTGGCCATCCATTTCAAGTCTCCCAAGGAGGATTTTTTCAAAACTGACCATCTGAATAAACAGCAATTTTCGCTCGGCAGGTCAGTAAATACAGATGATAAACTACCCCAATGTAGGAGTTTGTCACCTTCTCTGACTGTGGAGTCAAGCGTCACGCATTGCAAGTGCTTCCACTAAGGTGACACTCTCAGGAGACAAGGCAGCGCTCTCAGGAGTGGGAAAGCAGGAAGGAAGGAAGACACAGAGCTTTATGTCCTTTGGACACGTTCCTCAAAAGCCTTGCATCTCTAAAATCATGTTCCCAGAGGCCCGTCTCTGATAGCTAAAATCTCACCACTAAAGAGATGGCCATTTAAACTGTTACCTCCTATAATACAAATATTCCCTGAGATCAACACACACAAATAAACTGTTATCTCTCCATACTGCCATAGTATGATTTCTACAGCCTGATTCTATTTTTAGCATGACAGTTGTTGGAGAGCAAATTTGGATCGTGTGTAGGAGTGACAGGGACACTAGTGGGGGGGAGGTGGCATAGAGATGGAGGGAAGGAGAGCCACGTGCAAGAACACGTGCAGAAACCACATAGAGAAAGTTGTGCAGAGCAAGGGCACTGACCCAAACCTCTCTGGGTTCAGCACAGTGAGTGCCTGCTGTGTGCCTGGGAGCTGCATGAGGGCACTGGTTGGCCAGAGCCAGGGGAAGAAGGAAAGAGACTCCTGAAATAGATCTGATCTTCATGGTTTGGTTTTAGTTCTGACCCTTGGCCCCCTACAGACTAGAAGGGATGACAAGGATTTTGGCTTTGGGGACAGGTCAACCCTGGGAGGAGAGGATTGCAGTCCGGTCCAGGAGGAGGGTTTTGTCCTACCACAGTGTGTGTGTGTGTGTGTGTGTGTGTGTGTGTGTGTGTGTGTGTGTGTGTTGTTATGGGTCTGGGCGTAGACAACGGGATCAGAAATTTGACAGCAGGGGTGCCTGGGTGGCTCAGTCAGTAAAGTGTCGGCCTCGGCTCAGGTCATGATCTCACAGTTCGTGGGTTTGAGCCCCGCATCAAGCTCTGTGCTGACAGCTCAGAGCCTGGAGCCTGCTTCAGATTCTGTGCCTCCCTCTCTCTCTGACCCTCCCCTGCTCGTGCTATCTCTCTCTGTCTCTCAAAAATAAATAAAAAACAGAAGAAAAAAAAGAAATTTGATAGCAAAAGGACGCCTGAGTGGCTCAATCAGTTAAGCATTGACTTCAGTTGAGGTCATGATCTCATGGCTCATGAGTTCGAGCCCCGTGTCAGTCTCTGTGCTGACATCTCAGAACCTGGAGCCTGCTTTGGATCTGTGTCCCCCTCTCCCTCTGCCCCTCCCACACTCATGCTCTGTGTCTCAAAACCAAATTTGACAGCAGAGCAGGGAGTTCTGACACGAACAGCAGAGTGGTTTTGGTAAGCAGATGGACAAGTACAGTAAATGGATCTAAGAATCAGAACAGAAGGTGGATTTGGGGGTGCAGGTACAGGTGGTGAGGAGCCCCAGGGATGGGAGCAACTCTGCTGATCTTTGCTCTTTTCTCTTGCTCTTTATTTGACTTTGTGCCTTCTTTGGGTTTATTCTCTTTTATTATTTTGTGCCCATCTCTTCTTTCCTTTTTGTTTGTTTTAATTGTAGTAAACACACACACACACACAATATAAAATGTACCTTTATATCATTTAAAAAATGTTTTTAGTGTTTATTTATTTTTGAGAAAGAGAGACAGACTATGAGTGGGGGAAGGGCAGAGAGCAAGGGAGGCACAGAATCCAAGCCAGGCTCCAGGCTCTGAGCTGTCAGCACACAGCCAGATGATGCGGGGCTCAAACTCACCAACTGCGAGATCATGACCTGAGTCAAAGTCTGATGTCTAACCCACTGAGCCACCCAGGTGTCTCTCTAAGTGCACAGTTCAGTAGTGTTAAATATGTTCATTCTGATGGACAACCAACCCCCAGAATGTTTTCATCTAGCACAACTGAAACTGCACCCATTCAATAACAATTCCTTCCTCCCCTCCCCCTTCTCAGCCCCCTGCATCCACCATTCTACTTTTTATTTCTATGAATCTGACCACTCTGACAGCTCTAAGTACCTCTTATAAGTGGACTCTTACTGTGTTTGTCCTTTTCTGAATGGTTTCACTCAACATAATGTCCATGTTGCAGCTCATGTCGGAATCTCATTGCTTTTCCAGGCTGATGAAGTTCCATTGTGTTACAGACCACACTTGGTTTACCCTCTTCCATCCACTGGTGGCCCAGTAGCCAAGAGGTACCACTACTGTGCATGCTTTCCATGTCTAGCTGTTCCTTTCCCCCTTCTTAGTTGTACGTGTCAGGAAACTGAAGTATACTTTGGTTTCTTCACTAAATGAATCCTCAGGAAGAAGGGAGGAGGCACAGTGTATGGAAATCAGGAAAACAGCTTGGTAATCCAGTTAACAGTTAACTGCTTAATCTTGGAGAGTTAGTATGGCTGGGTCCCTGTTCGTACATCTGTAAAGTGAGGGGTTTGGTCTAGATGAATGTCCTTCTCTAAGGTCTGTAATTTCTTGTTCTTTCTCTTTATGTTTAAGGCAGGAGGGCTAAACTCTTATCTCAAATCAAGCAGATTCTTCCTCACTTGTGTGAGACTGTTTTGAATTTTTCCCCCTATTAGTAAATTATTCTTTAAGAGAAAAAAATCTCTGCTTGCAAGTTCTTTTTATGAATCTGTTCATATTTGCAACTTGTGCTGCCTTTGACATGTAATGAGTTCCACCAGAGTCCTTTAGATAAACTCTAAGGTTAACTCTTTTAAACCTTAGCCTCAATTAAATTGTTTTTAATACAGAAATATTCAAAGAACACAATTATATCTCCAGAATTATATGGAGGATTAAAAAAGAGAGGGGGGCGCCTGGGTGGCTCAGTCAGTTAAGTGTCCAACTTCAGCTCAGGTCATGATCTTGCAGTCTATGGGTTCAAGCTCCATGTCAGGCTCTGTGCTGCCAGCTCAGAGCCTGGAGCCTGCTTCAGATTCTGTAACTCCCTTTCTCTGCTCCTTCCCCATTCATGCTCTGTCTTTCTCTGTCTCTCAAAAATAAATAAAAGTTAAAAAAATTAAAAACAAAAAGAGAGAGAGCAGAATAAAAGAATGGTTTTGCTTTAAAGAAGCTCAAAAACGTAATCCCAGGTTTGGGGGATTATTGATCTTTAAAATTTCCTTTCAGATTACCCTAACTTATATTTGGATTTTATCCTCTTTACTATTTCAAAAATTGATGTATCCTATGATATTTCTCTGGTTTTCCTTCCCCATTTAGAACATCATATTTTTTTTTTTTGGTCTGGATAACATGCATCCAGTCTTTCACAAGCTAAAGTCCTTACAAATATTGAATGGTACAGAGAGTTCTGTCTCTCACCAATGAAGGCATATCATGAAGAAGAATTGGAAGCAAAAGTTTTTAATTACTCAAAAACCATGTTGAATGTATGGAAGCTGTCTTAAAGGGCTAGGACTCCCATTCTGCAATGATGAGGCTTATGAATAATGGCATCGCAGCCTAACTAATATTGATAGATTTGAATAAAAGGGTATTGGAACTAGGGAGAATCCAACTGAACTCAAAAAATGAACTCTGGACCAGTTAAGTGCACTGCTCTGAAGAAATAGTCTAGGGTTATTGAACTCATCAAGTTCCCAGGAGAGGCACACCCTCTAAGTATAGTTTTAGTAGAGTTTGATAAATGAATATAACAGGTTTAAAGGAGAAGCATGCAGATAAAAGGGCCCCTTCAACACGGTTTGGAAGCTGCTTTTGCATGTGGCTATTTTAACTGTACACAGTCCCTCTAGAGACCGAGGAGCTCATATTAAAATGGCTGTTAGGGGCTGAATTGTGTGTCCTCTACTGTGTCTGCCCCCTTCCCCATTCACATATATTGAAGTCCTAACTTCCAGTACTTCTGATTGTGACTGCATTTGGAGATAGAGCCTTTAGCGTTGTGATTAGGTTGCAATGAGGTTGCATAGGGTGGCCCTAATGCAACATCACTGGTGTCCTTATAAGAGGAGAAAATTGGAACAGGGGCATGTATGGAAGGAAGGTGGTGTGGACACGGGGAGAAGGCTGCCATCTACAAGCCACGGAGAGAGGCCTGGGGCAGAGTCTTCCCTCACTACCCTCAGAGGGAACCCATACTGCTGAAACCTTTGTTTGGGACCTCCAGCCTCCAGAACTGTGAGACAATGCATTTCTGATGTTTAAGCCACCCAGCCTATGGTAGTGTTATGGCAGCCCTAGCAAGCTAGCACAGATGTAACACATTTTTATTTTATTTGGTTAACAAACACCTATATAGGGTGTGTCAGACACACTTCTAAGCACTTTACAAAAAAACTTTAAAGATATTTTTTAAAAATAGGCCTCATGCCCAACACTGAGCCCAAAATGGGGTTTGAACTCATGACCCTGAGATCAAGACCTGAGCTAAGTCCTACATTGAACCAGCTCAGCCACCCATATGCCCTTAACGTTTTTGTTTGTCTTTTGAGAGAGAGAGAGGGATTGAAAGGATGAGTGGGGGAGAGACAAAAGGAGGGAAAGAGAAAAGTCTTCTTCCCCCCACGTTTATTTATTTTTGAGACAGAGAGAGACAGAGCCCAAGCAGGGTAGGGGGCAGAGAGAGAGGGAGACACAGAATCTGAAGCAGGCTTAAGGCTCTGAGCTGTCAGCACAGAGCTTGATACGGGGCTTTAACTCATGAGCTGTGAGATCATGACCTGAGCCGAAGTCGGACGCTTAACGGACTGAGCCTCCCAGGCGCCCAGACTCTATGCTCAGCATGGAGCCCGATGCAGGGATTCATCTCATGACTGTAAGATCATGACCTGAGCTGAAATCAAGAGTTGGATGCTCAACCAACTAAGCCACCCCAGCACCTTAAGATTTTATTTTTAAGTACTCTCTGTACCCAACATGAGGCTTGACCTCACAACCCTGAGATCAAGAATAGCATGTTCTACTGACTGAGGCAGCCAGGCACCCCAACACTTTACAAACTTTAATTTAATTGTCATAACAACCCTATGAAGTAGAAACTACTATTGTCCCCATTTTACAGATCAGGTAACTGAAGTACCAAAGACATTAAGTCGCTCGCTTAACTTAGTAAGAAAGGAGCCAGTATCTGAACACAAGCAATCTGATTCAAATCCATGTGCTGGAACACCTTCTCTACAAGGTCTGTCTTCCTTTGTCTCCTGGAATTTAACCAGGGGTTTCAAGATACAGGCTAAAACTTGTCCCCGCAGAATTGTGTGTGTGTGTGTGTGTGTGTGTGTGTGTGTGTGTGTGTTTAAATATAATACCATTCCTCACTGCCAAATAGATAGAAATCACATTTCATAATGTTTTTCTAGATTTTTAAGCTTCATATCAAAGAAAACAATCCAGGATTCTTACAAAATATGTGCTGGTCCTTCACAAGAGGCCAGACTACTGGACTTCCCAGGCTTTAGATGAACAATCCTTATTTCCTCTTACTTAACAACATCCCACAGAGGTATGAAGGAGTGATGCTGTCTTCTGTTAGCCACAAATAAGTCCTTCTAGTTATGCAGACCTGGACGAATCACTTGAAAGGTGGGGCCTGCCGTCCTACAAGACAGCTTGCAGGCAAAGGGTTTTTCCATCTGCACCCTTGGCTATCAACAGAGTGTCAGACCACACATAGCCAGCAGTGTGCACATGCTTGACTTCAACGTGTGAAAAAATCATCCAGAGAGTCCAAATTTAATTAATAAACATTTTTAGAACACGAGTAACTAGGGGGGAAAAACTATCACTACAGGGAAAGAGGGAACACTTCATCCCTGGCCAGAAAACACCAGGGGTTAGAAGATTGGTGTTGCAGTGGTATTTTCCATGAAGAGCATCAGAGGCTGGACTGCAGCTCAGTGGGGAGAGTTAGTTATTAAATGGAAGGAAAGTACACATGTCCAACCTGCTGAACATGCACCATGCTGCACGCCTCCCACACCCTGCCCTTGAGAGTTTCAGGTTGAAAGACTTTGTTTGCAGTCATTCGTTGCTCAGAGTCTTGAGTGGAGGAGCCAGAAACACACCTCTTTACTCTTTCCCATTTCAGCTGAGTCACCTGGGGATTTTGTGGAGGTGACCGTGAGAGGCCAAGGTGATGCCAGCGAAAGTCTGGACTTGAATGAACCAACATACTTGGTGCTGGGAAAGACAGAGTGCTGGAAGGGCTTCCTGTACATTCATTCATTCAGTAGCTTTCCACTCCCCTCAAAGAGCAGATTCTGGACCCCGCGTTCTATCCTTTTCCAGTCGCGACAGAGGAAACAGCACCAAAGTATGCTCAACAAGAAGGCGGCAGTGATCTGTGACCTCTTCGAAATCATTCCTTCTCACATCCAGTCAAAACTTTTAAAATGATCTGTGTGGCTTTCTGTCATGTTCTAATAGGAAGCACCTACACTCCTTCCCTCCTCAGGTTCTCTCTGATACTCCAAACAGGCCCCACTCCCCAAATCTCCGCTGCAGAGAAATCCTAAGCAAGCTTATTGTCAAGTCCCTTCTGTTGTTCTGGGAGCCAGCTCTGCCCCAGGTGTTCTAATGTTGACATGTGCTACAAGGAGCCGACTTAGAACACCTGAGAACAAAGGGAGAAAAACATTATGAAACGTGATTTCTACCTGGGACATGCCAGATAGGAAGGAAACAAGTCCTTTGTAAGGAAGCAGGTCTCAGCCTGAATCTCAGTGCCCCAGTAAAGAATGCCAGGAGGTTGTTGGGGGGGGAGGTGCAGGAGGAGGGTCAAGAATTTGTAAATGAATGTCTGGGTCCAGAGAGGCAGCAGGATGCTGAAATGCCCACAGTGCCTTTGGTATCAGCCCTTACCAAACTCAGAGTAGGGACGTGGTTCACTCTGGTGTGGTCCCTTCACAAAATAAGAAGCAAGGCCAGATTCACCCACACCAGCCACGTGAGAAAACTTCATAAGAAGCCAGGGAGCTGAGAAACATTTCTATAATTGAAACCTTTGTGGGTCTGTGACATCGTTGGAGAGGTTGCTAGAGAATGAAGTTATGTGTGAGGTCAAGACTGAATCTGGCTTCCTCTCTGGGTAAGTTTAACCTATATGAAAGGCTTTGGAGAATTCTAGTTCTTCATGTCATGCTGAAGCCTCCAACTCCCCCCTACGGAAGTTCTTGATCACTCTCTGAAGCAGATATCATGACAACAGAGCTGGTAGCTTTATGCTCCTTCAGGTCCTTCTAACTCGAATAACAACATTGCTAGTTTATCATTTCCAGCTAAGTCAAGCAATACCTGCTATTCAGGCTTTCTTAGCAAAATAATTTACTGCAAGAAACTGTCAATTGCCTGTCTGCCTTGGTGACTCTGAAGAGATTGACAAAGGGCAGAGATATGAAAGGAAAATATTTGTAAAATAGAATCAGAGTTCCTGCTCCCTCCACTTGCCATCATTCTTATCTTTCTAGAGTAATTCTCTTATTCAAGTTGAAACTGTTTCCATGATGAATATTTGTAAAACTGGTTGTTCATTTGTTACTTATTTAGTTAAACCAATTTATTTTATATGAAGCCTAAGTACATGGAAGGGGACCAATCTGTATATACTTTTGGTTGAAATAAGAGTTTCATCCTATGACAGGTGAAGATAAATGTCACACGAAGAAACATATTAAGTGAGGCACTTTACAAAAGGAACATGCACATTTTCTGACAATTATTTTAGCACGCTGGGTTCAAGCAGAGCTTATTCAAATATCTTATCAGGTTATTCTTTAAAAAGGAAAGCCTGATATTGATGAAAGTGCCTAAATATTTTCTCACCCAAGTCAACTTGTGTTGGTTAAATTAGGCTGATGGGTTGCATAACAGAATTAGGAAGCGGGAATACCAGAAACCCACTTGAGGTTCAAAGAACAATGAAGTTAAAATAACTGTGGTCTCCAAAGTATTGAGTCAAGAAAATACTCTAGGTTCATGGAGTGATTTGGAGAGAAAGTAAAAGGAATTCAGTGGTTATGTGGTAAAGTAGTGAGATTTCTGAACCAATAGTCAAGAAATCCAGCTTTGGTTGCCACATCCTGGGGAATTCACTTCTCCTCTCTGGGTTTCATCCATAAAATAAGGTGCTTGGATTAAGTGACCTTTCTGTGGTCCCTTTCAAGTTTTTTACTCTGTGAAATAGGTGACCTTAGTTTAGAGTATGCAGGTTTTGATCAGTGATACTTTTTTTGTTGTTTATACATGATTTAATTAAATTAAAAAATTTTACTACATTAGCATGCTTGGCATTTTTCCCATTTTTAAAAATCCCTGCATTCAAGTTGGTGAACCCAGCTATTTAAATAGTTTAAGACTAGGGGTGCCTGCGTGGCTCAGTCAGTTAAGCATCCAACTCTTGATTTCAGTTTAGGTCTGAGATGGAGCCCCGAGTCAGCCTCTCCTGTGGCAGTGCAGAGCCTGCTTGGGATTCTCTCTCTCTGCCCCTCCTCCCCCACACACACACACTCTCTCAATATAAATAAATAAAAACTTTAAACAATAAATAAAAAATAGTTTAAGACTAGAAACTGCCAGGTGAAATCAATAGGGTAGGATTGTTAAATACACCTCAATAAAATAACAACAATAAAAAAAGAATGAATGGGGCATGGAGATTATCAGAATAAGGTATCACAATAGTAGCATGGAGACCTTAAATCAATGAAAAGAATGAAGGTATATAACACTTGTCTATGTTTTAGCAGCCAGAACATGAGAGCTAGGGAATTTAAAGAAGGCCGTGGTAGGAAAATACATGTTTATAAATATTCTTTTATGTTGGAGCATGACTTCTGACTTAAAAGAATAAAGGAAAGACAGAGGTTGATCAAAATGAATACTTCGAACATTGAAGAAATAAAATAGTGTAACATGAAAAATCTCTTGACCCTTCAGAGCCTGTAAGCAAAGATCTAAATAAAATCTCTTCAATACAAGTTGTTATCCAAATAAATATTAGCTTATAATCTGTCTTTTGAAGACTGGTTTTTATGACTGCAACTACTAAACTTCAAAATCTCTACTCAAAGAAGGAATTCTGTAGAAAGTATAGACATCAAGAATTTGGAGCAGAAGAGGGGGCAAGATAGAGGTACTATCCTAATGCATAAATGTCCATGTCACAGAGCTGTGAAGAATGTCACTAGCCCAGCTGCCCTTGGCTGAGGAACTTATCACTGATTCTCTTATGGTAGGTTGCCTGAGATGCAGACCCTGGGCGAGTGTCTGGGACAGAGACTTGCCTGAGGAGACTCAATGGGATTCTCTCCGGAGCAGCACCAGCCAGGGGAGTGAGGGAGCAGGATTGGGCAGGAGAAGCTGAGCGGTGGTGCAGTTACAATAATGGCTTCAGCCAATCCCACAGAAAGTTCTGGAGCTGAGATGGCCTTTCAAAGTTCTCTCCAGTAAAGGTAAGAAGTCTGGACCTATGTGCGCTCACACAAACTGGTCATTGGATGTGAGCTGCACCAGCGGAGGGAGCATAACCTGGTGCTAAGCTGCTCCCTGTGGCTGAGGGCGGTGCCCAGAGAGAACTCAGCTGTGAGATTTAAGCAGCTAATGTTGTCAATTTCTGGGAGAGACAACACCCCAGTCCTGAAGGAACATTTGGGGGCCTGCACCACAGCACATACTACTCTTCATTGTTAAAAAAAAGAAAACCAATTATATAAAATAGTAACAAAACATCAACAAACAAGAGCTCAGCTCCTAAGCAACCTCACCTATCTTTTCCAAAAAAGATCTTGATAAAAAAATGGCTTTGAACAGACAAAACAGATGCCACCAAGTCTATGCACTAAAGCTAGTGAACTTGATTCACTGGAGAGTCTCTGCACAGGAAATGTGGCAATATATCATCTATGCCCATATCCAATAATAACAAATTAAGAGAAGTATTAAAAATTTTCTTAATAACAGGAAGTAGTGGCCACTAACACTGTATCTGTGAGGAAAGTGCCAAAGAAAATGACATGAGAGAAAAAAACCCCAACAACTCAAAAGGGACAGAAGTTTGGAACCATTTAGTATCATAAGGAAAATGTGTCCTAACATCTCACTATACCTAAGGGCATCACCACATTACAGCTCATCACTACAACTGCTATTTATAATGATTAGTTGTTCAAGGAAATTGTATTCTAGAGGTGGCTGGGTGGCTCAGCCAGGTCAGGATCTCACATTTCATGGGTTTGAGCCTCATGTCAGGCTCTGTGCTGACAGCTCAGAGCCTGGAGCCTGCTTCAGATTTTGTCTCTCTCTCTTTCTGCTCCTCCTCAGCTCACCCTCTGTCTCCCTTTCAAAAATAAATAAACATTAAAAAAATTGTATTCTATACATTTTGCTTATAAAAGAAAAATAGATTTCAGAATTATTTCCTTTTAGAATAGTTAACTTTTAAAAAGCTTGATGCTCATTCATAGTTGCCCAGAAAACTTGGCTACAGACTCCAGCCTATTCTTTGAAGGATCCCTATTGCCAAGTGTTTACCATACGCTAGCCTTGGAAGTTAAAGGTTAATAGAAATGGCTTCAACAAGGCCTTTGTTACATAGATGTTCACACCACAGATCTGTGGCAGTGGCTCCAATATCGTATTTCTTTCCTTCCTTAAGCAGGTCCCCTAGGGAGTACACTCGATAAGACGCTAGGTGCAGATTCATTCAAGTGTATTAGACAATTCAATTGCCAGGAGTTCAGAGCATGCTCTTTGCCTCACCGGCCGTCTCCCCCTTGCTCACCTAGCTTAGGTAAACTGTGCCAGCAGGTAGAATTCTGCCCTGGCTCGGTCATCCATTTCCATAGTCTATTTCCTACAGCTTTCAGAGGGGAAAGTTGTTCTAAACAAGACATAGCAAAAGTAGGGCTCCGCAGTCTTCAGAAGCCATGAATGCTTTGAGAGTGAGCAGTTGTTGCCTCTCCACTGACTCAGCTAAGAATAAGGAGAAAGTATTCCTGAAAATTTATCTCACTGGAAAGTCAGTGGAAGAAAATTTTTTTGTGAAACGCTGAATCATTCTGATGCATTAGCCAGAAGTTTATGCAATTTCTTTTTTTTTTATCACCGGAAGATCTTTAGTAATTGTAGGCACTCCTCTTATTTCAATATAGCTTTGCAGACGGATTGTTGATACCTTAGATTAAGCCAATGGATGCATGCCACCTTTTTCCATTCATAAAATCGAAGAACGAAGCATGTGTCGAAAACCTGAAAGTCATTACAGGACTGGACTTCAAAAAATATTTATTTTGTTTGTTTGTTTGTTTTTTAATTGAAGTCTTTTTAACATTTTATAAGATCTCTATACCAGAAATAAAATTAGAAATCCTCTCATTTTTTATTTCAGATTGTAGTAAGAAAGAACATTTAACATGAGATCTACCCATTGACAAATATTTTAGTGTACAATATAGTATTGGTGACCCCGGGTACAATGTTGTGCAGCCAATCTCTAGAGCTCATTCATCTTGTTGAACTGAAACTTTATGCCCCTTGATGAGTAACTTCCGTTTTCTCCTCCCCCCAGCTCCTGGCAACCACCATTCTACTCTTTCATTCTACAAAGCTGACTACTTTAGATACTTCCGTATAAGTGGAATCATGCAGTATTTGTCTTTCTGTATCTGGCTTTTTCTACTGAGCATAATGCCCTCAAGGTCCATCTGCATTGTCACATATTGCGGAATTTCCTTCATTTTTGAGGCTCAATAGCATTCCATTATATGTATATGCCACATTTTCTTTATCCATTCATCTGTCAAAGGACACATCGGCTGTTCCCATATCTTGGCTATTGTGAATAGTGCTGCATAAGCATGGGAATGCTAATGTCTCTTCAAGATTGTGGAAATCTCATCTTAAATGCATACAAATCATGCTCATTCTCTGCCTTCCTCTTCCCCTCATCTTTCTTTGTTCTCAGTCAAGCTTCCTGGCTTATACAGTATTTCTGACATTCACATTGATTGCTGTGTTTTCACAGAAAATCATAACATGTGTCTCTTAGCCTCTATATCCACCTGTTTTACAAGTAAAAGTTTTGCTTACACTATATCTTCAACACAACACAGGGAGTGCTATGGGCACTTGACTAAATATTAACAAGCAAAAATAATTATGTCTTCTTTACTTCCTTTTTTATTTGAAGTTACTAAACATCTCCTACAGTCTCCACCAGACATAACACAAGCTAATTCAATGATAGATTTTTGTACTTAAGAGATTCACCTTCACATTTATCCTGTTAATTTTCTACTCAGATAAAATATATAGTCTGATGTAAGCCTCAAAGTGGAGGCATCTATCTGAAAGTATACATAAAAATCTGTGAGACCTGTTAAAATTATAAATAATCTTCCCATAATTAAAAAAAAAATCCAAGCACTCAATATAAATTGAGTGAGGAAATTGGCCATAGTCTCAAAAGAAGATGCTTACACTTTCAGATCTTACAAAGAAAGACTTTATTTTCCCTATGAAACATAAACACAAATTAGTGTACCTGACCTTGAAGACATGATTGGATGACTTAATTCTAATTTCACTGCAACAAGCTGGAGCTTGCTATTTGCCCTTAGTGAAATAAGACAAATTTGGAATATACTCAGTGTTCCTAACTTTATGTTGTAGGAAAACACAGAAGATAGTTAAAGTTACTTGAGGTAGCATTCCATCGATGTTAATAATCAATTAAAGACCCATTGTGAAGGGGTAATTTCTAAAATATGTCTGACCCAAGAGAAAGAAAGCACCTTAAATTAAACTGGCAACACTACTTAAAGAATTCTTGTTTAAGGTGAGAACTTAAAGTTTCTCCAAGCTATAGGAGGTCTGATTACACAATCGGCAATTTATTTTACTATATATCATTCTATTCATTCACTCATTCTTCCTTTACCTTAAATGGCAACACAGCTGTAATCTATTATTGTTCCATGAGATGAAAAACCAGATAATAGTCCTACTTCTGGTCATGGCAGAAGAACTGGAACCAGATTGTCCTCCCACTGTAAATGACTAAAAACTGAACAAAACTCATGAAACAACTATTTTCAGACATTAGCCAATGGAGAGCACAGGACTGTGATTTTTGAGGGGGGTGCATAGAGGCAGAGTGAGAGGAGAGGGAGAATCTTAAGCAGGCTACACACTGAGCCTGATTCAGGGCTTGATCTCATTACGGTGAGATCATGACCTGAGCTGAAACCAAGAATTGGATGCCTAACCGACTGAGCCATCCAGGTGCCCCAGGACTGTGATCCTTAAGAGAAGAGAAACAAAAGAAGTAAATACTATGATCACCCCAACTTTCTTCCAAGGCATTTTCTGGACTACAGTGTAGAAATGGGGACCCAAGCAGAACATGTAGGTGGTACTAAGTAAGGAGACAGAGATTACAATGCTGGGAGACTGAGGCGGCTAGAGTCTATGGAGTAGAATACTAGTGAGGAGGGAGACACACAGAGAAAAGCTCAGGTAGTTTGCATGAGTTCCCCTTTAGTCTGTGCCTGAATACTAAATGGAGCATGCATAGAATGGGACTACACAAGGCAGGGATAGTAACAATTATAACAACTACTGGGGAAAATGTAACTATCAGGGAGATATAAGCTTAAAGTTTAATTCATAGAGCACAATTCATAAAGCTCACACAATGCTGGAAGACATTGAAATATAGACCTCTTTAAACACCTGGCACATTCAGTAAAGCCCTCAGGAAGGCCAGGCCTTAGAAGTAGGGCTAAACTAGCCGTAGATTAAGGCTATTCCACACAAATAGAACAAAACTTAAAAATCAAGCCTTGAAAGGACCAAGTTTATCTACAAGTATTTTAACTGCCTGCCAAAATCCCATAATACTCTTTAAAGGAAGATAACAAAATCCAAACAATCAACACAAAAAAATCCCAATGTCCAGAATCCAAGAAAAATTGTTACACTTGTAAAGTAGCAGGAAATGTGATCTATAGCTATAATAAAAATTAGTCAACAAGGACAGTCATAAAAATGACAGAAATGATGGCATGATTAGAAAGAACTTTAAAAGCTATTGTAAATGCATTCAAGGGTTTGAATAAATATAGGAACACAATGAAGAGTGAAATTAAAGATGTGTGAAAGGACTGGATGGACAATCTAGAGCTGAAAAATAGGATATCCGAAGTGAAAAAGTGACTGGATGAGATTAACAGTACTTTAGGAGATATAAAAGAAGATCAGGGAAATTGAAGCTATAGAAATTATGTAGACTAAATGTAGAAGAAAACTAAGAAAAGAAATGGACAGAGCCTTGCAACTTGTGTGGGCAATATTAAATGGCCTAACATGAATATAGTTAAAGTCTGAGAAGGAAGAGAGGCAGAAAAACAATGAAGAAATAAAGAGCAACTTCCCCCCAAATTAAAAGAGGCTCAATGAATCCCAAGCAAAATTAGGAAACTATTTCAAGACACATCATAATCAAATTTCTTTGAGGCAGCGTGAACAGGGAAGGGCCAGAGAGAGAGGGAGATACAGAATCCAAAGACAGGCTTCAGGCTCTAAGCTAGCTGTCAGCACAAAGCCCGTTGTGGGGCTCAAACCCATGAACCATGAGATCATGACCTGAGCTGAAGCTGGATGCTTAACAGACAGAGCCACCCAGGTGCCCCATAATCAAATTTCTGAAAACAAGTTATAAAGAGAAAAATTTAAAAGCAGCCATAGAGAAAAATACACAAGATAATACAGAGGAAACAAAGATAAGAATAACTTCTTACTTTTCCTCAGAAACCAGATGATTGTTAAATGATGAAAGGAAAAAAATCCAGTGAAAATATCCCTAAAAAATGAAGGGGAAATAAATGCCTTCATTAGACAAACAACCCCTGGGGGATTGCAGCAGCAGCTTACAAGTACTGCAAGAAATGTTTAAAAAGTTATTCAGGATGAGGGACAATGATATCAGAGGAAAGTGTGGACTTACATGAAGGAATGATGAATCTCAGATATAATAAATGTATGAGTAAATATGAAAGATTTTCTTTTTGTTTTGATTGTACTGAGTGTATTAAATTCAATGTACTGACTGTTTATAATGTATGTAGAATTCAGAAAGTGTACAAAAGCAGGAGAGAGGAATGGAATATCTTTTTTTTTTACATTTTTTATTGTGGTAAAATAGATGTTGCATAAAATTTGCCTATGTAACTATTTTTAATATACAGTTATGAATTGCCTATTCCAGTTATTTCATATAAGTGAAATCATGCCATATTTGTCCTTTGGTACCTGGTTTATTTCACAGTGTTTTCAAGTTTCATCCATGTGGTAGCATGTGTCAGAACTCCATTCCTTCCAATGGCTGAATAATATTTCAGTATATTGTAAGGTAATACTGCATTTTGTTTATCCATTCACCACTGGATGGAAAGTTAGGTTGTTCCACATTTTGGGAATTGTGAATAACGCTGCTATGAACATTAATGTTCAGGTATTTGGGTCCCTGTTTTCAACTATTTTGGGTATATCTAGGAGTGGAATTTGTTTACCTTTTTGAGGAACCACGAAGCTGTTTCCACAATGGCCATTTCTACATTTCCACCACCATTATACGAGAGTTCAATTATGTCTACATCCTCACCAACATTTGTTCTTTCATCTTTTTTTGGGCAATATCCATTGTATTAGGTGGGACACAGCACCTCACTGTGGTTTTTTTTTGTTGTTTTTTTTAATGTTTTATTTATTTTTGATACAGAGAGAGACAGAGCATGAGAGGGGGAGGGTCAGAGAGAGAAGGAGACACAACCGGAAGCACACTCCAGGCTCTGAGCTAGCTGTCAGCACAGAGCCTGATGCGGGGCTTGAACCCACGAACTTGAGATCTGACCTGAGCCAAGGTCGGAGGCCTAACTGACTGAGCCACCCAGGCGCCCCTCACTGTGGTTTTGATTCGCATTTTCCTAATGACTAATGATGTTTAGCATCTTTTCATGTGCTTATTTGCCATCTGTGTATCTTCTTTGGAAAAATGTCTATTCAAGTCCTTTGCCCATTTAAAAATTGTTTGTCTTCATGTTGTTTGTCTTTTTGTTAAGTTGTAGTGTTTTTTATAAATTCTTAACATTAAACTTTTATCATATATGTGATTTGTAAATATTTTCTCCCATACTGCATATTGTATTTCATTCTCTTGATAGTTTCCTTTGGTGTACAAAAGCTTTTAATTTTAATAGACTCAAATTTATCTATTTTTCCTTTTGTTGCCTGTGCTTTTGATGTCATAGTTATGACGCCGTGCCGAATCCAAAGTTGTGAAGATTTGCTCTATATTTTCTTAGATGTTTAAGAGGTTTAGCTCTAAAATTTAGGTAAGTTAAGGGTCCGGCTTCATCTCTACATTGGACATCCAATAGTTCCAGCACTATTTATTGAAGACTGTCTTTTCCCCATTGGTAACTGACTGTGGATGTCAATTTATGGGTTCTCAATTCTATTCCATTGGTCTACATGTCTGTCCTTATGCCCAGTAGCACAGTGCTATAGCTTTGTAATAAGTTTTGAAATTGCAAAGTATGAATTGTCCAACTTAGTTCTTTTTCAAGATGATTTTAGCTATTTGGGGGTACCTTGAAATTCTATATGAAAACACAGTTGGGATTTCGATAGGGTTTGCAATGAATCTGTAAACAGCTTTGGATACTATTGTCACCTTAACAATATAAGTCTTCTGATCTATGAACAGGGAATGTTTTTCTGTTCATTTAGGTCTTTAATTTCTTTAAGCAATATTCTGCACTTTGCAGTGTACAAGTTTTGCACTTGCTTCATTGAGTTTATGTGTAATTATTTTCTTATTTTTGATGCTATTAAAAATGAAGTTGCTTTCTTAATTTCCTTTTTGGATTGTTCATTGTTAGCATATAGAAGAGCAACTGATTTTTGTGTGTTTATTTTGTTTCTCACAACTTGGTTGAATTTGTTTATTAGTTATAACAGGGTTTGGTGCGGGGCTGGGAATCGGATTCATTAGTTTGCTACATATAAGATTGTGTTATCTGTAAAAGAGTTAATTTTTCTTCTTTCTTTCCAATTTGGATGTTTTTAATTTATTTTTGTTGCTTAATTACTCTGTCTCCCAGCACTAGGTTGAATAGAAGTATCAGAAATAGGAGTGGCTGCGTGGCTCAGTCGGTTGAGCGTCTGGCTTTGGCTCAGGTCATGATCTCATGCTTCGTGAGTTCCAGACCCCCATCAGCCTCTGCGCTGACAGCTCAGAGCCTGGAGCCTGCTTCACATTCAGTGTCTCCCCTCTCTCTCTGCCTCTCCCTTGCTCACACTCTGTATCTCTCTCTCAAAAAAAAAATAAGTAAACATTAAAAAACACCAAAAGGAAATATCAGAAGCAGGTAACCTTGTTTTGTTTCTGATCTTAGGATGAGTTTTAGTATTTCACTATTAAGTATGGGGTTCACTAGGGTTTTCCATATATGGCTTCTATCATGTTGAGGAAGATCCTTTATCTTACTAGATTGTTGAGTGTTTTTATCACAAAAGGGTGTTGAGCTTAGTAAAATGCTTTTTCTGTGTCAGCTGAGATGATCATGTGGTTTTTCTTCCTTTCATTCTATTAACATGGTGTATTAAATAGACTTTCTTATGTCAAAACTGTCAATTACTTTTTTCCTTGTGGAAGAGCCACATTTTCTTGTGTCCTTGTATGCACTGAATTTGTTTGCTGTTGTTGTTGTTGTTGTTGAGACCTGAACATTGTGATATTATAATGTGGTAAGTCTGGAAATCAGACTCCCCCTTCTCAGAGATTGCTATTGAGGGCTGCAGTTTTCTATTTTATTTTTTTCTAATGTTTATTTATTTATTTTGAGAGAGAGAGAGAGAGAACACATGAAAGTGGGGAAGGGGCATAGAGAAAGAATCCCAAGCAGGCTCCATGCTGTTAGTGCAAAGCCTGATGTGGGGCTTGATCTCATGAATTATGAGAGCATGATCTGAGCTGAAGTCAAGAGTTGGACACTCAACTGACTGAGCCACCCACATGCTCCTGCAGTTGTTTATTTTAACAGTGACTTTTCCAAACTATTTTTTGCAGAGCCTGTATTCCTTATGTGTGTGGCCACTGACATTTCTGCTGTTATATTTGAAGTCAGCCTATGACTGGAAGAGTCTGATCCCCTCAAGAATGTGTTCTATCTCTTTAAATCTGATACATGCTGTCAGGGAAGCCATCACCACCTGAGAGGGCTGAAAGAGAGGTAAGTGTGCTGGTCCCCCAGGCAGCCACCAGACTGACCAAAAGGTACAACCCAAATTTGGGGGCACAAGATTCTTATTGTTCACCCTGGCTCCAACCAGCCACCTTAGGAAAGCAGGCATTAACCCCACAGCAACAAAGGGACTGAGGAATGGGACATAGTAGCTGGTTCATGTTTGCTGCTCTCTTACTAAGGTTCAGTAGCCTCTCCTTTCACCAAGTGTTCCAATGGTTGCTGTACATGTCTGGCCAGGTTCCAGAGTTCTGAAATAGTTGATTCTGATTTTTTCCAGGTTAAGATTTATTTCAGTGAAGGCATTGACCTTGAAGCTTTCTCCTTTGCTATTTTTCATGACCAGGAGTATATTCTTTTAAGATGTTTACATTGTATGTGAAAAAGTATATTATTTAGCTGTATATAAAGTTAAGAAGTGATACAAAGATGCAGATTGTAAATATAGAGCAAATGCAAAAGGCAACACAAAATGTACATCTAATATGCCAAAGATATAAAATGGTAATCTAAAAAATATTGAATTTATCCAAAGGAGGCAGGAGAAGATAAAAAAAGGAGAGAAAAAAAGGAATGACAAATAAAAACCAAATAGACCTGAATTCAACTGTCTCTATAATTATATTAAATGTAAATGATGAAAGCACTCCAATTAAACGGCAAAGATTTTCAGCCCGAATTTTTAAAAAAGTCCTAGTTGTATGCTCTATGCAAAAATTGAGTTTACATATAAAGATAAATATTAGTTAGAAGTAAAAGGATATTATCTAAAAAATATAAAGGACACTTGCAACTCAGCAATAAAAAGACAAATAAGCAAATTTAAAATATAGGCAAAGCAAAACTTAATAGACATATTTCCAAAGAAGATATACAAATGACCAATAAGGACATAAAAAGATGCTTAGATCATTAGCCATCATGGAAATGGAAATAAAAACCACTATGAGATACTACTTCACACTCACCAGGGTGGCTATGACCCAAAAGACAGATAATAAAGGATGACAAGAATATGGAAAAAGTAAAACCCCAGTATACTGCTAAGTGAAATTAGCAGGGTCATAGATCAGTATACAAATTCATTTGTATTTCTACACACTAGCAAGAAAGTGGAAAGTAAAATTTAAAATGTGTTTATAATAATATCCCTAACCTAAACTACTTAGGTAAAAATTTGACAAAATATGTGCAAGACTTATACTCTGAAAACTCCAAACATGGCTAAAATAAACACAGAGATAAATCTTGTTTATGGATTAAAAGACTTGGTTCTTTATAAATTGATCTATAAATTCAACATAATCCAAATCAAAGTCCCAATAGACTTTCTAAAGAAAAGAAATGTACAAGCTGAATCAAAATTATACGGAGGGGTGCCTGGGTAGTTTAGTTAGTTAAGCATCCGATTCTTGATTTTGGCTTAGGTCATGATCTCACAGTTTGTGAGATGGAGCCCTGCTTGGGATTTTCTCTCTCCCACTCTCTCAACTATCTCTCAAATATTTATATATTTATATAAATATATATTTATATAGATGTATATATTTATATATGATGTAATAATATATAAATGTATTTATATTCATATATATTATTTCCATTTCTATATATTATAAGTATATAATAAGAATTGATTTTCAACACAAAATATCCAAGGTATTGCAGTGAGGAGAGAAAAATATTTTCAACCAATAATAATTCTAGAACAACTAGATATCTACATGGAAAAAAATGAGCCTCAGTTTTCAACTCACTAAGCTAGTTCAAAATGGATTATGGACCTCTATATAATAATCAAAAATTGCAAAGCTCTAGAAAAAACATTCAGGGAAAAATCTTCACAACTTCAGGATAAGCAAAAAAGTTTTGTATAAGATGCAAGAACTAACCATAAGAGAAAAATAAAGATAAATTTGATAACATCAAGACTGTAATCTACTGTTAGAAGGAATCTATTAAGAAAAGGAGGATAAGCCACAGACTAGAATATTCATGTTACATGTATCTGGCTAGAGACTTGCATCTAGGAAATACTAAGAACTCTTCTGTATTAAGAAGACAAATGGGCCAATAATTTTAAAGTGGGAAAATGTTTGAATACTTCACAAAAGAAAACTTACAAGTGACCAATAAGCACATGAAAAGATGCTTAATATCATTAGTCATCAGGAAAATGTAACTTAAAACCATAATCAGATACCACTTCACACCCTTTGGAATGGCTAATATCAAAAAGATGTACTATCAAGTTTTGGCAAGGCTAAGAACACTCAGGATTACTACACATTGCTGGTGGGAGCATAATACAGTCCAACCACTTTGGCAAACTATTTGGCAGTCTCTTATAAAGTTAATATATTCTCACCATCTGACCAAGAAACTTCACTCTTAGATACTCCTCAAGAAACATAAAATCATGTCCACACGAAGACTAATAAATGGATGTTTATGGCACTTTCATTTATAATAGTCCCACACTGTAAACAACTCAAATGTCCATTGAGAGATGAATAGATAAACCAATTGTGATATATACGGACTACCAGTCAGCAAGAAGGAAGAAACTATTGCCATAGACAACAAGAATTATTCTCAAAAATAATATGCTGAGCAAAAGAAGTCAGAAACAAAAGAGTACCCTCTTCATGATTTTATTTAAGTGAAATTCTAGCACAGGCAAAACTATCCTTCGTGTTCGAAATCAGATCAGTGGTTGCCTTTGGCCCAGGGCTGGTTGGTTGGTAGAGAAGTACAGGAATCGACTGCAAAGGGCACAAGGGACCTTTTGCGGGTGATAGAAACAGTCTATACCCTGATGAGTGGGTTATTATATGGGTCTAATCATTTTTTAACACTCGACAAACTGTGTCCCTTTTAATAATGAGTACATGTTATTGTGTATAAACTATGCCCCAAGGAAGTTTATTTTTTAAAGTCTTTAAAATTCACGTTATAGTAACATTCAGTTAACAGTTAGGTTGGTTTTGGTTTAATCTAATACAACTTTGCACTAAATGCCAGGGTAGGAATACAAACTTGAATTAGACATGGCCTTGTCTGTGTATACATTTCTTCAGACAGGTATAAAGATAATTGTTATACATAATAAATTGTAATCACATCTTTTTACAGTTTCATACTACCACAAAGGGGCAAGGCTTAGTCTAGCCTTCTAAAACCTAAGAATAATGTGGATTCAGCTGGTGGGGGCTGGGCTTTCACCATAAAACTTAACATACAATCATGTACAACAAAGCCCTAAATATGTTCATTCAAACCCTATTAATTGTACATGTGTAACAATATGCAAAGTACATTTAAGAAATTCTTGTTGGGGTATCTGAGTGGTTAGGTCGGTTAAGCATCCAACTTCACCTCAGGTCATGATCTCGCTGTTCAAGCCCTGCTTTGGGCTCTGTACTGACAGCTCAGAGCCTGGAGCCTGCTTCGCATTCTGTGTCTCTTTCTCTCACTGCCTCTCCCCAGCTTGCATTCTCTCTCTCAAAAATAAATAAACTTTATATAATTAAAAATATTAGAGGTAAGGTATCACTAATAAATAATAATCAATAAGCATTGTATAATTTTTCTTTATCATTTTTTATGAAAATAAATTGGCATGATAAAATAAGTGCAGGTTTTGGAGAGAAACATAATAATAATAATAATAGTAGTAGTAATAGTAGTTAACATCTATTTAGTAGGTAACTGGCAGTGTGCTAAGTTCTTTGCATGACTTACCTTTTTCTAAATTTCTTTTTAATGTTAATTTGTTTTTTAAGAGACAGAGAGAGACAAAGCATGAGCAGGGGAGGGCCAGAGAAAGAGAAAGACACAGAATCTGAAGCAGGCTTCAGGTCTGAGCTGTCAGCACAGAGCCGGATACAGGGCTCAAATCCACGAACTGTGAGATCATGACCTGAGCCGAAGTTGGATGCTCAACCAACTGACCCACCCAGGTGCCTCTTTGCGTGACTTACCTTATTGAATCTTCCCAGTGAATCAACCTGTGAAGTAGGTACTATTATTATTATTATTATTATTATTATTACCTGTTTACTGGGGGATATGAAAACTGAAACTGAAAATTGGAAAGGTTAAATAACTTTGCTCCAGTTTATAAGGTCATAATAGACAAAACCAGGAACTAAGCCCAGTCTACTGATCTTGGAGCTTAACTTCCAAACTAATTTATGGCCTCAAATTCCAGTTTGGTACTTATTAGCTGTGTGTCCTTTGGCAAGTAAGATAGATCTTTGATCTTCAACTTTCTCATCTATTGGGCAAGAATAATTTATTGAAGCCTCTTAATTAAATGAGATGATTTAAGTTAAATTACTTAGCACAGTACCTGGAAAGGATACAACTAATACTAGCTTTTCTTTCCTGCTTACTTTAGACTTAATTTATAACATGTATCATATAGGATTATGTGAGTATCAAATGAGAGAATTATGTGAAAGTCTTTTGCAAATGGTAAAATACTATATAAATTCTGACTACTATATTTTTCAATTTTTTAAACATTTTTATATGTTTTATATTATTTTAGAAAGAGCATGTGAGCTGAGGAGAAGACCAGAGGGGGAGAGAGAGAATCTTAAGCAGGCTCCACGCTCAGTGTGGAGCCCAATACAATCATCACCTGAGCTGAAATCAAGAGTTGGATACTCAACCAACTGAGCTACCAGGTTACCTTAAATTTTTTAATTTTATATATTTTATTTTATTCTATTATTATAAATCTACAGAGACATAAGTAGAAACTTGGCTTTTTAATTTTTATTTATACTTTATTTTTTATTTTTTAATGTTTATTTTGAGAGAAAGAGACAGAGTGAAACAATTAAAAGTTAAATTACCCACTTGAAAAATAAAGGATCTGAATAGACATTTATTCAAAAAAGATATATAAATGGCCAAAAAACACATGAAAAGATGTTGAAGATGACTAGCTATGAGGAAAATGCAAATTATAACCACAATGAAATACTACTTCTTACTCACTGGATGACTGTAATATAAAAAGATCAATTATTACCAACATTAGCAAAGATGTGAAGAGACTGGAACCCTCATACAATGCTGATAGGAATGTGAAGTTGTTCAGTTTCTTTAGAAAAAGTCTGGCAGTTTCTCAAAAATACTAAACAGTTACCATAAAAACCAGCAATTTCTTTTCAGGTTACATATTCAAGAGAATTTAAAACACATGTCCATGCAAAAGCTGGTACATGAATATTGGTATTTATAGTAGCCCAAATGTGGAGGCAATCCAAATGCCCAACATTGATGAATGGATAAATAAGATGTGGTATATTCATACAATGGAATATTATTCATCAATTAAAAGAAGTACAGATACTTGCTACAAGATGTATGAACATTGCTTAGAAAAAGAAGTCAGTCACAAAAGACCACATCTTGGATGAATTAATTTATAAAGAATGTCCAGCACAGGCAAATCTATAAAGACAGAAAATAGATTAGTGGTTGCCTCGGGCTGAAGGAGAGGTAGAGAGTGACTATTAATGGTACCTGTTTTCTTTGGGAGATGGCAAGAATGTTCCAAACACATCTAGAATGGTTGGACAAACCTGTGAATATACTAAATAACACCGATATGGATCTTTCAAGTAAGTGAATTGCCTAGTGTGTGAATTAAATCTCTTAAAATAAAGCTTTTGGTGAATGCACATTGTAATCTCTAGAGGAACAATAAAAGACAATAATTGAATAAATACAAGCTAAGAGAAGAGATAAAATGAAATAATAAAAGTTTCTTAGTTGACCCAAAAGAAAACATAAAATGAGTTAAAAAAGGACAAAGGATATGTTGGACAAATTGAAAAAAAATTGGTTGATACCTTTGAGCCAAATATCCTGCAATTACATTAAATGCAAATAGACTAACAATTCCATTTAAAGGGCAGAAATTATCTAAATAAATTAAAGTGATCTAAATATATGTTGTCTAAATATATGTATCTGTAATGAAGATACCCACCTTCATTATAGGACAAAGAAAAACTGCAGGTAAGGGAAAAGATAAGCCAGGCTAACTGTTATCAATGGAACTATGTCCCCTTGAATTCAGATGGGGAAGTTCTAACTCTCGTACCTCAGCATGTGGCTGTATTGAAGATAGAGACTTACAAGAGGTAATTAAGTTAAAAATGAGGGCATTGGGATTGGCCCTCATATGACTGGTGTTAGAATTACAAGAGACACCAGGGATGTTCATGCACCAAGAAAAGTCCATGTGAGCATATAGCAAGAAGGCAGGCATTTACAAGCCAAGGAGGGTATTCTTAGGAGACACCAAACCTGCTGATACCTCGATCTTGGACTTTTAGCTTCCAGACTGTGAAAAAATATATTTCTGTTGTTCAAGCCACTCAGTCTGTGGTATTTTGTTGTGGTAGACCTATCAAACTAACATACAAACAATGATCAAAAACAGTAATAATTATTATATGTTATAGCTATTATATGTTATATTATATGTTATAATGTTATAGCTGTAATAATTCTAAACAAAGTAGAATTACCAATATTTGTATTAAAAACATAAGTATAAGATATTACAGATATTAAAAAGATGAGATATGTCAATCAGAGAAAAACAAATATCACATGATTTCACTTATATGTGGAATTTAAGAAACAAAACAGATGACCATATGGGAAGTGGTGGGGTTGGGGAGGGGAGAGAAGAGAGGGAAGCAAACCACAAGAGACTCTTAACAATAGAGAACAGACTGAGGGTTGATGGAGGGAGGTGTGTGGGAGATGGGCTAGATGGGTGATGGATGTTAAGGAGGGCATTGTGAAGAGCCGTGGTGTTGTATGTTAGTGGTGAATCACTGAATTTACTCTTGAAACCTATATTGCACTGTATGTTGGCTAACTAAAATTTAAATTAAAAAAATGTTTAGGAATATGAGATATCGTGGAAAACTTTACACCAGTAAATTGAAATTTTAGGTCAATGGACAAATTCCTGGAAAAACACATCCTACCAATACAGACAAAAGGAGACAGAAAATGTGAATTGTCTTATATTTACTAAGGAGACTGAACTTTTGTTCAAAACTTTCTTATGAAGAAAATTCCAGGATGAGATGGCTTCATTAGTAAATTTTCAAATATTTAAAGAAGAAGTAACATTAGCCTAAAGAAAAACTTCCCAAATAAAAGAGGGATCATTTCCCAAGTCATTTTATAAGGCCAATATAATTGTGACACTAAACTTGGTAAGAACATCATGAATAAATAAAATTACAGCTCAATCTTTCTCACAAATATAGAGAACCCTCCTAAACAAAATATTAGCAAATCAAATCTATTGATATACAGAAAGGGTAATAACATGACCAAGTCTGGTTTATTGCAAAAATGCAATGTTGATTTAAAATTTGAAAGTTGAATGATATAATTTACACATTAACAGAATCAAGAAGAAATCACATATGATCACCTTAATAGATGAAGAAAAAGCATTTGATAAAATTCAAATTTGCTCTTGATTAAAAAACAAAACACTTAGGGGTGCCTGGGTGCCTCAGTCGGTTGTGCATCCGACTTCGGCTCAGGTCATAATCTCCCAGTTTGTGGGTTTGAGCCTGGCGTCGGGCTCTGTGCTGACAGCTCAGAGCCTGGAGCCTGCTTCGGATTCTGTGTGTCCCCCTCTTTCTGCCCATCCCCTGCTCATGATCTGTCTCTCTCTGTCTCTCAAAACTAAATAAATGTTTAAAAAAATAAAAATAAAAATCCTCTTAATAAGCTAAGGATATAAGGGCACTTCCTTAATCTGATATAGGATATGTTAAAAATTAACCAGCCAAATAGCAGAAAAAACCTAGCAAATATATTTAATGGAGAAATATTGAAAGCACTCCTCCCAAAATTAGAGACAAAAGAAGAATATATGCTATCACCACTTCAGTCAACATTCCACTGGAAGCCCTAGCCAGCTTAGTAAGTCCAGAAAGAAAACAGATAAGGACTGGAAAAGAAGAAATAAACTATCATCATCCACAAGTGACATGATTGCATAAGTAGAATCCAAAGAAGTCTATAGACAATCCATTACAAATAAGTAAATTTAGCAAAATTGCTAGATATCAGACCTACATGCAAAAATATCAGTTGTATTTCTATATACCAGAAATAAATATTTAGACAACACAAATTTTTAAATGATTATTTGTATGTATCTATAAATATCTATAAATATCTACATGCTATATATATGTATTTATAATAGAAAAAATCATTTGTCTAGGAAAAAAATCTAGCAAAAGATGTGGAAGACTCTATACAGAAAACTACAAAACATTACTTAGAGGAATTCAAGAAGACCTAAATAAATAGGAGGATATAATACATTTATGAGTTGATAGGCTCAATATTGTAAACGTGTCAAGTCTTCCAATTGATATGATATTAATAAAAATTTCAGAAGGCTTTTGTAGAAATTGACAAGCTGACGAAGACTAAGATAATTCTGATGAACAGTAATGTTGGAGCTACTTGATAACAAGGTTTGCCATAAAAATACAGTAATTCAGACAATCTGCTATTTACAAAATGATAGACCATTTAAACATAATAGGGGGTCTAAAACAGATCTCCAGAGATTTATGACAAAGTTGTCACTATAATTCAGTAGGTCACCAGTTGTCTTTTCATTTAATGTTGCTGAACTGATTTGATATCCATATGGGGAAAAAAATAAATCTTGACTCCTATCTCCTACTACATACACTAATCAATTCCAGATGATTTGTAGATCTAAATATAAGAGGAAAAACAATAAAGATTTCAGAACACAGAAGAATACAGAACAATTTATTAAACAGGAACAGAAAGCAATAACACAAAGGGAAATCTTGATAATTAGGACTTAACTAAAATTAAGAACTTCTGTTCATCAAGAGGTGAGGTAAGTAAATCAGAGAGGCGAAAGGATTGCAAAGGAAGATTGAAAATAGTCCTTCTTGGTAGACAATATGGATATCTACATAGAAAGTCTGGAATTTTCTAAACAATGCAACTAATGAGTGAGCGCAGCAAGATCCCTGGAGAAATCAACATTTAGAAAAGCCAATAGCATTCCTATGCATCAGTAATAAGTCAATTAGAAAAGATAATAGAATAAAGGATATGTATTATGATAACAAAGAACTACAAGCTATTGAGGAATAAATCTAAGAAAGCTTATGCAAGATAATTATGTCAACATAATTTAAAACACTATTAAAGAGTGGCTCAGGGGGCTCAGTCAGTTGAGCGTCTGACTCTCATGGTTTGTGAGTTCGAGCCTCGTGTAGGGCTCTGTGCTGACAGCTCAGAGCCTGGAGCCTGCTTCCGATTCTGTGTCTCCCTCTCTCTCTCTGCCCCTCTCCCATTTATGCTCTCTCTCACAAAAATAAATAAATATTAAAAATAAATAAATAAAACATTATCAAAGACCATTAAATAAGCCCTAAATAAATGGAGAGATATATATTCCCTTTATAGGCTGAGAATCAGTTTGTGAAAATGGCACTTCTTCCCGAAATTCATCTATATATTTCATATAATTACAATAAAAATCTCAATATGATCAATTTATCGACCTGAGAAAATGATCCTAAAATTCTATGGAAGGGCAGAGAGCCATGAATCATGAAGACAATTTCAAAGGACAATGTGGTAAGGGAATTTTTCTATCAGATATTAAGATTTATTAATTATAGGAAGATAGTGCAGTATTTGTGCAAGGATAGATGAATGAATTCATGGAACACATGTGATAAGCCACAAACAGACCCAAGCATTGATATATGATAGAAATATCATTGAAAGTGGGTGAGAATTGTTCACGAAGTGATGCTGGGAGCACGGTTGTCCATATAGGAGAAAAATGAAAATATCCCTACATTATAATACCACAAATATTAATTTTAGGTACACTGAAGACCTAAATGGTAGTGGCAGACTTATAGAAGGACATCTAGGAAAGTGTCTGTATTACCTTGAGGTAAAGAAGGATTTCTTAAATAAGACACAGAAAATACAAACCATAGAGAAAAATATTAATAATTTGAGTACATTAAAATTTAGAACTTTCGTGCTTCCTATTTCCTATGAATAAAAGGAAAGTTCCTTAACCTGATAAAGTTCATTTACCATATTTAAACTTTTTTTTAATGTTTTATTTATATTTGATACAGAGAGAGACAGAGCATGAGAGGGGGAGGGTCAGAGAGAGAAGGAGACACAGAACCGGAAGCAGGCTCCAGGCTCTGAGCTAGCTGTCAGCACAGAGCCTGACGCTGGGCTCGAACCCACGAACATGAGATCTGACCTGAGCCAAAGTCGGAGGCTTAACCGCCTGAGCCACCCAGGTGCCCCACCATATTTAATAATATGTAATAATTTACTATGATGAGCATATCCTAAAAGTCAGAAACAAAACAAGGATGCTCCTTACTCATAATTTTCAACATTTTATTGGAGGTGGTCCCAGCCAATGAAAATACAAAACAGAGGAAGATTTCAGAAAGGAAGGGACAATCTTTCCAAATTATATGATCGTTAATCTAGAAGGTCCAAGACAATCAAGAAACTATTAAAATTTTTAAATTTCCAATCAATTAGAAAGTTCCATGGAATAAAATTCTTTTCACAATAGCAACAACATAACTGGAACAAATCTTCAAGAAATTAGCAAGTCATATATGAAGAAAACTGTAAAGTATTATTTAAGGAATAAAAGAAGACCCAATTGTATTAATTAATTTATCAGCAAATATTTGTTGAGCACTTGTTATGTGTCCGTACCATCCTAGGCATTGGGGCTATTTATAGCAGCAGAGAAAAAAAGGTACTTATTCTCAGAAAACAAAGGTACTTATTCTCATGAAGCTTCGATTATAGTAAAAGGGAGACAGACGATAAACAAAATAAATAGTAACATATAAAGTATGTTAAATGGAGTCAGGTTCAATGGAGAAAAATAAAGCAGGGGAGGATAGGGTGTGTTGGCAGAGACACAATTTATAATAGGGTGATCAGGGAAGGCCTTGCTAGAAGAATACCAAATGCTACTATATGGGAAGTCAGATATCTTAGAGACGTCAATTCTCCTGGGAAATAAATATGTAAATGTTGTGCCTTCCCAATCATAAGGTCTAAAGTCTTTTTATTTATTTGTTTGTTTGTTTGTTTGTTTATAACGTTTATTTATTTTGATGGGGGGAAGGGGCAGAGAGAGGAAAAGAGAATCCTAAGCAGCTCCCCACTGACAGTGACACGGGGCTGGAACTCATGAACTGTGAGATGAATCAAAAGCCAGACAGATGCTTAACCAACTAAGCCACCCTGGTGCCCCTCAAAAGGCTCTTAAAAAAAATCCCAGTATAGTTAAGATACATTGTTACACTAGTTTCAGGTGTACATAGTGATTCAACAATTCTATACATTATTCAGTGCCATTATGGTAAGTGTATGCCTTATTTCCCCCATCCGCACAATCTGGGAACCATCTGGGAACCATCAGTTTTGTTCTGTATATACTTTAAGTGTCCATTTCTTGGTTTGTCTCTCTTTTTTTTTCTGTTGCTTGCGTGTTTTATTTCTTAGATTCTACATATGAGTGAAATCATATGTTATTTGTCTTTCTCTGACTTCCTTCACTTAGCAATATACCCTTTAGATACATCCATGTTGTTGTAAATGGCAAGATTTCATCCTTTTTATGTCTGGGTAGTATTCCATTGTATATACATACCTCATCTTCTTTATCCATTCATCAATCGATGGCCACATGGGCTGCTTCCATAATTTAGCTACTGCAAATAATAGTGCAATAAACAGAGGGGTATGTGTATCAAAAGACATTTTAATGGAACTTAACCTAAGTTTCATATGGAAGAGAAAAAGTGCAAGACAATTTTGAAAAGGAAGAAAAGGCTAGGGGTTTCCTAACAATAAAAAACACATTGTAAAGTTATAGTAATTAAAATTGTATGATACTGGTCTACAAATAGAAAAAAAACTAATGGAAAAAACAGAGAGTAAACAGGAATATGGCATGTTAAATAAGTTTGTGGGGGCGAGGGGAGGAGAGACCTAATTTCTTGCTTCTTAACTAGAGTCTCTAATTATTTGTGATTTTCCATCAATTCTCTTTGTTTCCCCCCCAAAAGATAATTCTATCCCTCTTTTCCAATTCTTATACCTCTAATTGCTTTCACTTCTCAAACAGCATTGACTTATACCTCCAATATCAGGTTAATAATAATGGTGACTGTGGTCACCCTTATCTTAAACCTGACTTTAGTGAGAATGCCTTTCGGGTTTCCGTTAAATAAGATGCTGGTCTGAGGGCTAAGGTATCTCTATCTCTATCTTGTCTCTATCTCTCTCTCCAGTCTCTGTCTCTGTCTCTACCTCCATCTCCATATCTCCATCTATATTGTATGTAAAATTAAAAGCAAAGCATAAAATCAGTATATACATAAATTCATGCTAATGAAATAACATAATTTTAATATTTTATGATTTTAAGAAAGTATTTGTTGGTTCCTATTTTATTCAGTGCTTCTATCAGGACTGGGTTTTTAATTTTGTCAAATGCTGCCATCTATTAATATGATGACTTACTTGTTTGATTGACTTATGATGACTAATGAT
Organism: Suricata suricatta; assembly: GCF_006229205.1. NCBI lineage: Eukaryota > Metazoa > Chordata > Mammalia > Carnivora > Herpestidae > Suricata > Suricata suricatta. Next base: position 50,571,645 of record NC_043711.1, read on the forward strand.
TTCCTAACATTGAAGCATTCTTACATTCTGGAATGAATAAGTTATATACATTTATTTTTCCTCAAGCATATTTTCTTAGAACATCAAGTGTCCAGGTCTTTCCCTCTTATTCTCTCGCTAATACACGGTAGACGTATCCAGAAGCTACAGGTGTGACATCACAACACACTCAGGACAGAAGCAGGTGAGAATCCAGCTGTCTTTTTCTTTTTTCTTTCTAATTTTAGAGTATGCATGAGCAGGGCAGAGGGGCAGAGGGAGAAGAATTTTAAGCAGGCTCCACGCTCTGTGTGGAGCTCAACATGGGGCTTGATCCCATGGCGCTGGGATCATGAGCTAAACTGAAATCAAGAGTCAGACACTAAAGTGACTGAGCCACCCAAGCACCCCAGCTGTCTTCTATTAAGCCAGATATTAAAGGGATCTGCAAAGATGCAAACAAGCCACTTTTCTCAGTAATTTTTAAAGTAGAATAGAATTTTTATTTTTTCTAAAATTGTTATTTAAAATTCTAATTAATACACAAATACTGTTTAAATTGTCAAATTTAATATCAAATATGGTAAATAGTAATAGATACAACCCTCATACATGAAAGTTCTTCTGGGTTTCAGTAATTTTCAGGAGTCCCCAAAATTTGAAAACTGCTATCCTTCCAAGTTATCGATTATGTATACATTTACTAATGTACTTGCATAGAATTGTAGTTTTTAGAATAGCTTCTCTATAGTTACTCTCCTCTTGCCATTTCTTATGTTGTGTCCTTAGGCTTCTTCTCCTTTTTCAAAATTAGGTTGGCTTTTGGATCACTTATATTTGTTAATTTTTCGGTGAACCTGCTTTAAAAAGCTTTTTTTTTTTAATGTTTATTTTTGAGAGAAAGCGAGAGAGAGAGCACGTGTGTGCACACAAGTTAGGGAGGGGCAGAGAGAAGAGGGGGAGACATAGAATCTGAAGCAGGCTCCAGGCTCTGAGCTGTCAGCACAGAGCCCGTTGTGGGGCTTGAACCCACCAACGGCGAGATCATGACCTGAGCCTAAATTGGAACTTAACTGAGCCACCTAGGTGCCCCATAAGATTCAATTATTTTAAATGTACATTTATGAATTGGATTTTAAAATTCTTTTTAAAAATACAGTTGTTCCTCTCCTCAGAAAGATTTTATGGCTCTCAAAGAAAAAGCAGATGTCTTCATTCTGTGCCTCACACCTAGACTGATTATAGCCAAGTAGAAAATGTATAGGAGGTGAGTTTAGAATAAAGTGGAGGTGCTAAAAGGGCAGGAGATTAAGTACAATTCTGGCCATTACCAACCAGATCCCCCTGCTCTCAGGGCCACTGCCCAGTGTCATTTTGTCCCACTAAGGACATATCACACTGTGTTCTGCTGACAGCAGAAATGGCACATATTATTTATCTCCAGCAAGGGCTTCTCCAGCGAGAAGCCTAAATGACTCCTATTCATATACTGATAACATGAAATCCCTATGCCAGCACCTTGTTACTACCCTTTAAATAACATACCATCTGTATGTGGAAGAATGCTACCGCTCACAGCATAGTTCAGGTCCGAAGAAGCAAAGTGGGTCATTGGTAGGTTTATGTTGTGCTTGTTTCACGGTTCTGTTTGCCTGAATTCTGTGTTCTGAGGGTTTGCGGGGTGTTTTTGAGAAAACACCCTTCTTTTTTGTGCTCCCCAGTACACATGCTCCCAGTATGCACTTGGCTGGCACTCTACCCATGGGCTGGTGCAAATTTACTGAAATCCAACTTTGGTCGTTTTGGTTTTTTTCCCATTTCGGCTTCTAGCAGCCATAACCTTACTCACAGTACACTGTGGAATCCAATACTTATTTTAATAGTATATTGATATGCTGTATATTTTTAAATAAATCAGTTCCTATCAAACAGAGTTGTGCCTTCCTCTCTACCTTCAATCTTACAACCCTGGCGCCTGTGAGGTTTGCTGGAAAGCAAGAACACCTACCTCAGGAGCGGGAGTGCGAACACTGGCTTAGCCCCAAGAGGCTCTGGACAACCTCCAGGAGGAAGTTAAACTTCCTATTGTATTTATCCATGATTATCTGTCATATGGTACTTTTCCTCAGTTCATTTGGATGTAGAACCTGGCATGAGGAATCCTTCCCACAATGCTATTTAAATGATTATTCGTTTTTAAGAACCACGAAAGGAAAAATACATGTATTTTGTGACCTGGAAGATCCCATCTTTTGGTCTTGGACAGCATCATGAAAAAGAGAGAGACCTGGGAGGGGGCTGAGTGGAAACACGGCAATGTGATACACATTTTTAATGTTCTCTACCCTTCCTCTTTGTAACTCTTCATCAGATTGATCCTGTCACTTAAGGGTAGATGTTTTTAATAGAAATGACAGTTCAAACAGCCAGCAGCCCTGAGGCATGAGGCAATTGTAAGGGATGGAGGTAGTGCCAAAGAGCCTATCCCACTTTCCAAGGCACACTCTGTAGAACTCCTCCTGCTTATCTTCACAGGGCTGGAGGCAGTCGGCTCTTATTCAGAGGTTGACACTGAGTCCCTTCCCTCATTGCTGTCTGAGTCCTGTGGCATGAACAGCACCTATTCCTATCTGTTGAAGGTTCCTGACCTGTTTATCCCAAGTGAATTTTGATTTCATCAGTTTCTACTCCAAATTGAGAATAGTTAAAATATTAGCTTATAGCTCAGATTCAGGTAAACAGGAAGTCTCAAATCTTAGATTTGAAGACAGGCTGGATGAATAATCATCAGAGATGCTGTAGACTGGATAGCAGAGTTAGACTAGACCAATGGTAAACACTGGTTTTTAGACACTCAGCACTCATGGAAGGGAAGCAGAGATTACCTTGGGATAAAGGTACAATAGGTCAACTTAGTGCTGCACCTGACCTGCTTGTCCTGCTTTAATTGGAACAAATTTGATCTGTTTTATACATTAAGATTTAATGTAAAAACTTTTCATGATTTTAAAAAATGTTTCGTTATTTTTGAGAGAGAGTGACAGAGTGAGAGCAGGGGAGGGGCAGAGAGAGAGGGAGACACAGAATCCGAAGCAGGCTCCAGGCTCTGAGCTGTCAGTGCAGAGCCCGATGTGGGGCTCAAACTCACGGACTGTGAGATCATGACCTGAGCTTAAGTCAGATACTTAACCGACTGAGCCACCCAGGTGCTCCAATATAAAAACCTTTTGAAAATAATAATTATTACCAAAAAATTAAGCATGAAAACTAACACTATAAATAATATTTATAGTTTTTAAGTTTTCTAAAGAATGCACAGATCCTCCCACTTTTCAAGACTTACTCTCCATGTATCCTAAGAATCCACACTTTTTAAGTGGTCGGTCTTCAGGTTCTGAAAAGATTGCTTGATCAGTAACCATTACTTTAAAAAGGTGATTTCAGTGTATGCATTTGTCCTAAATTCCAACGAAATTGCCTACAGCAGAATGTGACCTTATAGAATAGGCTTCTATGTAATGTTTACCTTTTTGCCTTATGAGCATGCTATTTAGCCCCTAAGAAATTATGGTAATAAATTATTGTCCTTTGACTTCACCAAGTCATGCAACACTGGGTTCCCAAAAGCCTGTATCATTCCATGTTCCTTGTGATAGTAATGAGACCCCAGTCCCTTGTAATTATGTTGTCATGGATGGCTTCATTGGAGAAATGTGAGTGGATGCTTGATGGGTAAGGAGTATTTGGACAAGCAGAAGCGAGAGAGAGAGAGTACCTATCTCTAACCTCACGAGCAGAGGTGAATAGGGAGGAAAGCACAAGTTATATTTGAGGAAGAGTGAGTAGATCATTAGTCTTGAGTAGAGGATTTGTGTTGTAGGAAGCTAAGACCTAACAGTGCGTTTATTTGCAGAGGGCTTGGATGACAAGTCGCACTTTGGCTTTGATGCTCTAGGTAGTGGGGTATGAGTCAGGGATGTGCTTTCATGAGAGTGACTTTGGGCTTTATCTGTCTTCCTTTTTCAGAATGGATGGGGAAGGGAATCTGAGACTGGTCAGAACAGTGCAAGGATACAAAGTTAGAGGACTTTAGGGTATTGTTTGCTTTTGAAAAGAGCATCAAAGGTTAAAAATGGTGGCCCAGTTAGTAAGGTAGAAACTCATGACTTTTTAGAATGCTCTGATTTTTCATTCCTATAGTAGATTTTTAAAATATTTATTTATTTTGAGAGAGAGGGAGAAAGCATGAGCAGGGTAGCAACAGAGAACAGCAAGGAAGAGAGAAAAATTCCAAACAGGCTCCACCCTGTCAGTGCAAAAGCTGACATGGGGCTCAGTCTCACCAACTGTGAGATCATGACCTGAGTCAAAATCAAGAGTCGGATGCTTAACCGACTGAGCCACCCAGGCACCCGTCCTATGAGATTTTATTTATTTATTTTTAATGTTTATTTATTTTTTAGAGAAAGTGTGCATGTGTGCAAGCAGGGGAGGGCCAGAGAGAGGGAGACAGAGGACCCAAAGCAGGTTCATGCTGACAACAGTGAGCCTGATATGGGGCTAGAACTCATGAACCACAAGATTATGATATGAGCTGAAGTCAGATGCTTAACCAACCCAGGCACCTCGGCTCCTTTTAGATTTTAGATGGTCCTTGCAAAGTTCAGTCGATCTTGTTAAAGCCATTGCTGGGCTGTACTTCCATCCAAAAGAAGAGAATCTAACCATACTTTCAGATAAAAATCTACAGAGCCTGCTGATTTCTATGTCACTAGACAGTTGCTTGGAAAAAAAAGTTTATTTTATTTTTTAACATTGATTCATTTTAGAGAGAGAGATAGAGTGTGAGTGGGGGAGGGACAGAGAGAGAGGAGACACAGAATCTGTAGCAGGCTCAGGGCTCTAAGCCATCAGCACAGAGCCTGATGCAGGGCTTGAACCCATGAGCAATGAGATCATGACGTGAGCCAAAGTTGGATGCTTAACCAACTGAGCCACCCAGGCGTCCCAAAAAAGATTTATTTTCAAGTACAGTGCTTGAAAGTATTTTATTAAATATTAAAAACAATTTCTTTTTTAAAAAAATACTATTAGTCATTTTATAGGCCATGGCTTTTTTTGGAGAAATCAAACTTAAAAGTTTAAGAAGGATTGTCTAGGAAGTCTACAGAGAATGTAACAAACTAAGGTAAAGATTTTTAAGTCAAGGAAATATTTCCTCTTCCCAGTACAGGTTTGACACATCTTTCTATACTACCCTTATTTATTTGAATTAGTCTCCTTTAATTTTCAAACCACCTTCCTTCAATATTGCAATAGATAGTTTAAAAAATAGCTTTTTGAAGTATCTCACCTACTCTAGGCAAAACTTTGGGGAAGGGCTAGTCTCAACACACTTTTGTCAATATGTATCAGTCAACTTTGCTGTAGAAACAATTCCATAACACCAATTGCTTATAATACAAACATGCATTTATCACTTACATTATATGCTGACAGTTCAAACTGGTGGTAGTTCTGCTCCACTTGTCTTTTCATTCTAGGACTCAAACTGACCATTTCTGTGGAAGTGGGAGAACCAAATGAACTGGCATTTATTGAGTAAATTCTGTTGGTTTCCATACCATTGGCCAAAATAAGTCCCATAACCAAGCCCCATGTCAGTGGAACAAGGGAAACAAATCACTTCGCAATGGATCGGAATATGCCTCAGCTTAAAGAAAGGGGGAGAGTGAATAATTGGGAACAATAATCCAAAATACTCATAGTCCTCCATGCTGATGACATGCATTTATTCCAGAAGTTTTTAGGGTTATCTACAAATGGCTTAATTACCAAATGTAAAATAAATAAACAAGAAAAATTCTAAGATTATTATGAAAGCACAAAAGACCCTGAAGAGCCAAGGCAATCCTGGGAAAGAAGAACAACACTGGAGGCATCACACTCTCTGATTTCAAACTATATTACAAAGCCATAGTAAGCAAAAGCATACGGTATTGGCATAAAAACATATAGATGAATGGAATAGAATGGAGAGCTGAGAAATAAACTGACACATATATGGTCAATTATTTTACAACAAAGGAGCCAAGAATATACAATGAGGAATGGACAGTCTCTTCAATAAATAGTGTTGAAAAAACTAAGTAGCCACATACAAAAAGAAAAGAAAAGAATGAGGAAGAGAAAGACTGGACCACTCTCTTCCACCATACACAAAATCCAACTCAAAATGGATTAAAGACTTGAATGTAAGATTTGAAACCATAAAAATCCTAGAAGAAGACATAGGCAGTAAACCCCTTAATATTGATGTTGGTGATAATTTTTTGGATTTGACACCAAAAGCAAAAGAAACAAAAGCAAAAATAAGCAATTGGGATCACATCAAACTGAATGCTTCTGCTCAGCAAAGGAAACCATCAACAAAATGAGAGGCAACCTATTGAATGGGAGAAAATATTTGCAAATCATATATCTGGTAAGGGCTTAATAGCCAAAATATATAATGAATGCAAAAAACTCAATAGCAAAAAGTCTGATTAAAAAATGGGCAGAAGATCTGAATAGACTTTAAAAAAAAAGTATATGGATAGTCAACAGATACACAAAAACAACATCACTTTTGCATCAGGGAAATGCAAATCAAAACCACAAGAAGATATCACCTCATGCCTGTTAGAATGACTATTATCAGAAGGACAAGAAATAGTTATGTGTTGGTTGATGAGGATGTGGAGAAAAGGGAACCCTCATGTACTCTTGGTGGGAATGTAAATTGGTGCAGCCACTGTGGAGGTATGGAGGTACTTTGAAAAATTAAAAATAGAACTACCTTAGATTCCAAAAATTCCACTTCTGGGTATTTACCTAAAGAAAATGAAAACACTAACTTGACAGGTATATGCACTCCTATGTTCATTGCAGCATTATTTCTAGTAGACAAGATATAGAAACAACTTGAGTATCTACTGATGGATGAATGGATTAAAAAATGTCAGAATAGGATTTATACATGGCAGAATAGGATTCAGCCATAAAAATAATGAAATCTTACCACTTGTGACAACACAGATGGACCATGAGGGCATTAGGCTGAGGGAAATAAGACAGGGGGGGAAAAAACATAGGATCTCACTTATATGTGGAATCTAAAAAACAAAAACAAAAAACTAAGCTCATAGATACAGAGAACATATTGGTGGTTGCCAGAGGTGGAGGTGGGGCAGATTCAGCAAAAGAATTGATAGGGCAAAAAGGTACAAACGTACAAACCCCCAGTTATTAAACAAGTTCTGCGAATGTGTGTACAGCTTGCTGACCGTAGTTAATACCATATTGCACATTTGAAAGTTGCTAAGAAAGTAGATCCTAAAAGTTCTCATCACAAGAAAATAACTGTGTGGTGATGGATGTTAACTAGACTTCAGGTTGTAATTATTTTGTAATATATACAAATATCAAATCATTATGTTGTCCACCTGAAACTAACATAATGTTAGATGCCAATTATACCTCATTAAAAAAGTATTTAAAAGATTGTTTAAAAAAGAAAGATAGAAAGGAAAAAGAAAGCTAGTTTCTCCAGTAATAACAATGTTCTTTGAAAGGACAGTCTTTGGGAAATGTGCTCAGTTAATCCCTGAACTTAACTTAGAGGCCAAATTCTGGCTTCAAAATTCTAAAGATCTAAAGATCTTGATAAATCTTTTACTTACTCTCTTGTCTTGAGACTAGCAATGGATCCATTTCTTTATAGAAAAATAGATCCAAACAGTACAAACTTGGAAGAGATATTGTAGAATCCTTAAATCATTTAATAGAAGAGAAACTCTAGAAATTTCCCAAGATAAAGTTATGTTTCACTTACACATACTCAGTCTACTAGGAAATTACAAGTCTAAAAATAGGTACAAAGTCCATCTGAGGAGGCCACTCTTTATGAAATCCTTGTATCTGTAATTCTTTGGTCCTACCCTAAATCGAGCTTCCTGCAAGTCTAGGGTTCCTTTTGCCTGAATTCATATGCTTCCTGTAGTCTGATCTAAACGTCTCTGCCCTAGCTCCTGAGAGACTGCTATTTATTTTTTTTAAATAGTTTATTGTCAAATTGGTTTCCATACAACACCCAGTGCTCTTCCCCACAAGTGCCCTCCTCCATCACCACCACCTCTTTTCCCCCCTCCCCCTTCCCCTTCAACTCTCAGTTCATTTTCAGCATTCAATAGTCTCTCAAGTTTTGTATCCCTCTCTCTCCCCAACTCTCTCTCACTCTTCGCCTCCCCCTGGTCCTCCATTAGGTTTCTCCTTTATTCCTGTTAGACCTATGAGTGCAAACATATGGTTTCTGTCCTTCTCTGCCTGACTTATTTCCTTAGCATGACACCCTCAAGGTCCATCCACTTCCCTACAAATGGCCATATTTCATTCTTTCTCATTACCATATAGTACTCCATTGTATATATATATATACATCTTCTTGATCCACTCATTGTATATATATATACATCTTCTTGATCCACTCATCAGGTGATGGACATTTAGGCTTTTTCCATGTTTTGGCTATTGTGGACATTGCTGCTATGAACATTGGGGTACATGTGCTCCTATGCATCAGCATTTCTGTATCCCTTGGGTAAATCCCTAGCAGTGCTGTTGCTGGGTCATAGGGGGGTTCTAT
>NC_043711.1:50580406-50582053 GCF_006229205.1 Suricata suricatta
CTAACCACCCCCACCACCAAAAAAAGAAGAGGAAAAAAAAAGTAAAGAAAATAATAAGGAAAAAACCCAAGACACACTTCCTATGGGAAAAAAAAAACAGCATGTAATTTCTGTCCTTGACGGAATGTATTAAATAAGCAATGAAGGTGTAGCTTCTATGGAAGAAAAGATCCTCAGGAACATGGAGAAGTTAGCCTGAGCCCAGGAGTTAAAGCTGTGAACTTTTTATAAATAGCAGTCTCAGAGGAGGAGCCAAGATGGCGGAGAGGAAGGGAGCTCTGTAAACTTCGTCCGCCCCATCTATCGAACTGAGAAGGACATTACTCTCATCTGCAAGAGCGGAAGGAGAAAATACGGAATCCAGAAAGAAGACAACCTCAAGGATACCTGAGTGAGTGAGTGCGAACTGGGGAGATTGGAAAACGGGCCAGCCCAAGACGGGCAGGGAAGGCGGGAGCCCCAGCCCAACACGGGCAAGCGTGCAGAACCCGAGAGATAAAGGGAAGAGACAGAGAGACTGAACACACTCTTAGTACTGTCTCTGGGGAAGAGGTAAAGAACGCTTAACCGCACTTGGAAAGAGAAGCTCACTCCATAGATAACTGCTGGGTAGCCCAAATCCTAAACCCAGGTGGAGCAAGGGAAAGAACAGCTTCCAGCCCTGTGCCGTCTTGGCGGAGAGTCAGTGGCCGCGACAGCGACAGCGGCGGTGTCAGGGGCACTCACTTCGACCTCGGTGTTGGGAGTGGGAACACACACCTCATTTCCATGGCGCATCTAGCCCCCAACATTGGCCGTGTGAATCCTGAATCCCGGGTGCCAACAGGGAAAAAATAGCCCCCACCTCTGTGCGATCCCAGCAGGGAGTTGGCAGCGGTGGAGGCCTGGGTGCGCGCTCAGGCTGCAGGAGCTCCCAGCTCATTTCCAGCAGCTCCCGGCACCTCCGGCAACAGCTGTGCACTCATTCCTCCCCCAACGCGAACGCAATCCCAGCTGGGGGTTGGGTCTGTGACTCGCACACTTCACCTCCTGCTGTGCATCTCGCCTCAGGCAGGGGCAGCCAAAATCCCTGCCTGAGCCACTACAAACCGATTCCTCCCCCTAAGAAGCCAGCTATCAAAGCAAATACATCTCATCTGTGGTAGCATAAAAGTGCACAGACTGGAACTTTGAACCGCGGTGGGCCTGGAAAATACAACTCGGCTCAACCATGGCACAAGGAGATTGGATTCATTAGAGTGGCCTACAGTGCATAGTTCAGTGGAGCTTGGCATGCCGCCTATCTAATCTCTGCAGACACCAAGGCAGAGCCTCTGAGAGCAGCCTCTGAGACCTACCACACCAAACCATGCCTATTCACAAAGGGGAGCTGCTGGGTTTTTTAAATAATTTTTTTCTTTTTCTTTTTTCTTCATTTTTTTCTTTTCTTTTTCTGTACATATTTTTATTATTATTACTTTGTTTTTTACTTAAATTTTTAAAAATTTTTACTCCTTATTTTCCTTTCTCCTTTCTCCCTTTTTTTTACCTTCTTGCAATCCAGATATATTCTCCTATATCTCATCCCTACCTCTCCCCTCAACTGGTCATACATTTTTAGACTGTCCACTGTCCTTTGTTGTCTCTGACCCCCTTTCTTTTTTTTTT
>NC_043711.1:50582153-50719395 GCF_006229205.1 Suricata suricatta
CTTCATGGAGTAGGTGATATTTGAGCTGGGTACTGAAGGATATCCATGATTTGGACAGGTAATGAAGATAAGAAAAATAATTTGGGGGGAGGTAAAGATCACCAAAAAAACAATAAAGTGAGCATATAGAGCAAGAACGCAAAAACAAGGACAGTGAAGTTTACATCAGCTTATCTGCAGCTTAATAGGGGGCAATAGGGTGGAAAAACAGTAATATTGATAAATAAAATGTGTTAGAATCTTTCTTACATGTGTGAGGTATCTGCACATAGCACTTTCCATGTATTATCTCATACATATGAGGTATTATAACTACAGTCGTTACAAGTAAGGAAACTAGGGTTTAAAGAGGTTTAGTCATTTGCCCAAGGTCATACAGCTAACAAGTGGTAGAGAACCCCTACTGAAACCAGGTGCGTCTAACCCCAAAGCCCAAATACTTAACCATTAGACATAATGCCTACCTGCTAAATTGAGGCCAGACCTTAGGCGGGCTTAACTACTGAGATAAGGAATGTGGGCTCTACTCTAACTGAAAATCCACTGAAAGATTTTGATGATCACAAAACTTAAAACAAGTGTACCTGCAGAAATAGGCAAGAGGTTGAAACCCAGAAGACCAATTAGGAGTCTATCACAATAAGAGGCGTGAGTAATGGCTATGGAGACAGAATAGAGGAAGAGTTTTTAAGAAGAAATCATCTTTTGACCTCTCCCTACTAATATCATAGTGAGAAATTCACTGTTTAGTGTTAAATATTCAAACCAAAAGTGTCTTTAGATCCCAGATGTTATATTGTGTTAGCTCAGTGTAGCTCCAAAGGCAAATGAGCAGCACAAATGTCATTCCGCTCGCCAAGCCATGTCTCAGGATTGGTTTGAAGGTCTTCAGAGTATGGATAGGTCAGGTTTGGTTGAGCCATCTATAGGGCTTTTTTGGACATTTTTTAAAACATTTTATTTCATTTTTTGAGAGACAGAGAGATACAGAGCATAAGCAGGGAAGAGGCAGGAAAAGAGTGAGACACAACATCTAAAGCAGGCTCCAGGTTCTGAGCCATCAGCACAGAGCCCAATGTGGGGCTCAAACTCATGAATCATGAGGTCATGAGCTGAAGTCAGCAGCATAACCGACTGAGCCACCCAGGCACCCAGGCACTTAAGTGTTTCTTTTTTAAATCAAAATTCACTCCCTAAAACAATGATTCTTAACTGTTCTTTTGTCTGTGTTGAGGACCTGCCAAAATGTGCAATATACAGGACAGTCTGCATGTGAATTTGTATTTTCCCAGGTAATGAACTCCTGATCTTCCAAGAATCACAGAACTTCAAAATTTGAGGGTTACAGATCTGAAGGGAACCATTAACTGAGCATAAGCAGCAGGCTTGTTGGAATACACGTTCAGGCTCCCAAAGGAATTGTTTGAAGGCAACCACACCACTGTAGGAATGATCACATGGTATGAGTGTCTAAAAATTAGCCCATTACAGTCACCTGGGGTTTGTGTTGTCATTTCCAGAGCTGCAGTGGTTTTGGCTATGTGTGTGCCTGTGCATGTGTGCGCGTGCACGCTCATTGTTAGTGGGAGGCCTAGGGCAACAGCATTTGCCTCATCAGGTGTCTACCCTCAACTCAATATAACCAAGTTAATCTTAAAAAAACATAGCCCTAGGAAAAGGCATCGAATGGGCTGAAATTTCCCTAGAGGCCCACCTGGTTACAGGAGATGAAGAAAGGCATGATTGACATTTTTTAAGCTGCTCCTGGAAGAGTCCTGGCCAAGAGGTAATTTAGAGCTTCCATTGGTTCTCTTCATAAGACAAAGAGGATTTCTTGTGATCCTCTCACATGCCAACCACTGTTAGAATAGACTTTAGATGAATTAATTCATTTTTTTATTCAAGTATAATTAATGTACAATATTATATTCATTTAAGATATACAATATAATGATCCAACAATTCTATGTATTTTTCAGTGCTCATCAGGATAAGTGTACTCTTAATTCCCTTTATCTATTTTGCCCATCCTCCCAGCTACGTCTCCTCTGGCAACCACCTGTTTGTTTTCTGTATTTAAGAGTCTGTTTTGGGGTACCTGAGTGGCTTAGTCAGCTGAGTGTCCAACTTTGGCTCAGGTTATGATTTCACAGTTTGTGAGTTCAGCCCCTCATCGGGCTCTGTGCTGACAGTTCAGAGTCTGGAGCCTGCTTTGGATTCTGTGTCTCCCTTTCTTTCTGTCCCACTCCTGCTCTCTCTTAAAAATAAGCATTAAAATTTTTTTATAAAGTGACTGTTTTTTTGTTGCTTCTTTTTCCCCTTCATTTGTTCATTTGTTTTGTTTCTTAAATTCCACATGAGTGAAATCATATGGTATTTGTCTTTCCCCAACTCCCTTTTTTTAAATTTATATATTGTGTGAGACAGAGAGAGAAAGCGAGCATGAGTGGGGCAGAGGCAGAGAGAGAGGAACGAGAATCTTGAGCAGGCTCTGCACTATCAGTGCAGATGTAAGCTTGAACCCACGAATTGTGAGATCATGACCTGAACAGATATCAAGAGTCAGATGCTTAACCGACTGAACCACCCAGGCGCCCTTCTCTGACCCTTATTTGACTTAGCATTATACCCTATAGGTCCATTCGTACTGTTGTAAATGGCAAGATTTCAATCTTTTTTATGGCTGAGTGATATTCCATAGTATATATAGATGACATCTTCTTTATCCATTCATCTATCAATGGATGCTTGGGCTGCTTCCTTATCTTGGCTATTATAAATAATGCTGCAGTAAACATAGGGGTGCATATATCTTTTGAATTACTGTTTTCATTTTTTAAGGTAAATACCCAGTAGTGGAATTGCTGGATCATGTGGTAATTTTATTTTTAATTTTTTGAGGAAACTCTATACTGTTTTCCACAGTGGCTATACCAGTTTGCATTCCTATCAACAGTGAACAAAGTTTCCCTTTTCTCCGCATCCTCGACAGCACTTGGAATTTCTGGTTTTTTATTTTAGCCATCCTGACAGGTGTAAAGTGATATTTTATTGTGATTTTAATTTGCAATCCCCTAATGATGAGCAATGTTGAGCATCTTTTCATGAGTTTGGCCCTTTGAATATGAAAAATGTCTATTCAGGGCCTCTGCTTGTTTTTTAAAATTGGATTGTGCGTGTATGTGTGTGTGTGTGTGTGTGTGTGTGTGTGTGTGTGTGTGTGTTGAGTTGTGTAAGTTCTTTATATATTTTAGATATTAATACCTTATGGGATATATCATTTGCAAGTATCTTCTCTCATTCAGTAGATTATCTTTATGTTTTGTTGATGGTTTCCCTCGCTGTGCAGAAGCTTCTTCTTTTGGTATAGTGTCACTTGTTTAATTTTGCTTTTGTTTCATTTCCTTTACCAGAGGAGGCATATCTAGAAAAATGTTTCAGTAGCCAATGTCAGAGAAATGACTACCTGCTTTCTTCTAGGAATTTTATGATGTCAGCTTTTACATTTAGGCCTTTAATCTGTTTTGAGTTTATTTTGTGTACAAGTGTAAGAAAGTGGTGCAGTTTCACTCTTTTGCAGGTAGCTGTTCAGTTTTCCCAGCACCATTTACTGAAGAGATTTAGCTTACTGAATTTTTAAAATAATCTCCTCAAAAAAGGCACTTTAGTTATCATTTTTTAGATGAGAAAACTGAGACACAAAAAAGCTATAATCAAAGTCAACTAGCTAATAATTAGCAAATCCAGGATTTAAATCCAGGTTTGATTCCAGGCTCTTCTAGTAGCCAAGCACTCTCTCTTCCCATTTTTTCCCTGGCCTCTGAAATACTCCGTAAGTCTCTCCCTCCCTGGAGGGTTCCTGGAAATGAAACCCATTCATTTATCTCATGAAGGATAGTGTCTCTAAAGGCCCATTAGGCACCTAGGACTGAGAGTCATGTACTGCTATTACTAACTTCCTCCATGACCTTGGCTAGCTCCTTAAGTGGCCTGGGCTTCAGTTTTCTCATCTGTAAAATGTGAGGATAGAACTAGATGAAATCTCCAGCTGTGCAACTCAGGGACTGCTTTCTGTGTGCTCACCCCATGTCCCCAGTGGGCATGTCTCTTCATCCTGTGGGCTGTTCTCAGCTCACTAGTAAGGTGCCCCCTTCTCTGAACACCAAGCTAAAGGTATTCTCCTCTTCCATAACACCAATTACTTGTCCATTTTACTCTTATTTCACTCATCTTTTTCATTCTCCTTCCATATCTCACCTGAACTTAACTGAATTCCTCAAACATTTTTATTTCTGTAACTTCTATACCAATTTATGAGTATTCAGTATCACAGTTTATGTTCTAATTCCCCCATGACAGACAGTTGGTTGTTTCTTTTTTGCACAAATGGTGCTGCAGCTAATATTCTTTTACTTGCCTATTTGAGTACATCCACAAGAGATTCTCTAGAATGAATATCTAGAAATTACTGAGGAATGTCAGGAATGACTGAGTAATAGGGTTTGTGCATTGGATATTGCCAAATTGTTCCCCAAAGTGGTAGTACCAATGTATGTTCCCACTTGCAATGTGTAAGAGTTCTCTCTCTCAATCCTCACCAATACCTACCAAGCTTATTTTCCCCCAAACTAACATTTTGACTACATTTGTCACATGGCATTGACCACTTTCTTCCTTCTATGATATGAGATATGATATGCTATCTATGAGATAGATATGCTATCTCCCCTACTGGATTGTAAACTTTATGAGGGCAGAATCTTTGCCTAACTCATTTTTATATTCTTCCTACAAAATGTATTGAGGTTAATAAGTATACAATACAGAGTTGTGAAAAATAAATAGGCAGAATTAATGCATCTTGACCCAAGGAGATGGTAAGTTCCATGTGGTAGGCATGAGGTGTCCTATCTCTATTAATCTGGGGTAAAGATGTGGGTAGGGAATTCCCATCAGTTGCAGGGACAGCTGCAGAGTGGTCACAACTGGCCTGCAGACAGAAGGCTTCAAGATCTATAGTGGACTATCACCAACCCTTAGGTCATTTTTTTTTTTTAAATCATGGCATTCATCAAATATGTATTGATTGTCGTGAGTGGCAAATTTCTCCATCTCTGGGGCCAGCTTTATTACGTACCAAGAGGAGTGTTTCAGAATGGAACTCCCCCACCTCTGGCCCCACCCCATTACTAAGGGTTGAATAGAATCCATGTGTCCTTTGGACTAGGGTGCTACATGACCTATGGTAAATGCCTCCCCTTTTTGTCACCCTAGCAGTTCCTGGCTGACTCATTTTCTAAATAAGCCACTTGTGGTTTTTGGTCTGACATCACATGTGAAAGAATGAGTAATTTTTTAAGAACCAGACTATATTCAATCAGAATAAGATACATTGTGTATGTTACTCATGGTTCTAGGATGAGGGGTCAACACTGATGAGTTCTCTGACCTACTCCCACCTCTCCTCTCCCTGGAGCCAACCAATAGAGAGAAGGTAAAGGAAGGAGGAAGGTATGGGTGCAAAGAATTTTATTTTGCTTTCACACTATATACAATTCAATAAAATTACATCTTGTTTCCTTTGCCAGGTTAAATAAAAATCATACAGCAAAGCTGTCGAGGCCATGAGTTATGCTGCTACATCAGGTGGGTTCAAATCCCAGCTCCACTGTATACCAGCTGGGTGAACTTGAGCAAGTTACTGAATCTGGATGGGCCTCCATTTCTTCATTTGTGAAATATTAACCGTACCTATAATATAGGACTGTTGGAGGGCATAAAGGAATTGATATGTTAAGTATGTAGAATTGTGCCTGAAACTTAGTAAGCACTATGAAAGTGTTAGTAAATATTTCTTTGACTCCATCACAATATTTATGCTCACAGTAAGTGTTCAATAAATGCTTTCTGATGAAATGAACGCATGCTATGAAACATTTCTAGAATTGGGAGAGGCAGAAGTGGCAGACTCTTTGTTGGATATAGAAGGAACTCTGAAGATCAATTCCCTAGAGCACAGGGAGGTTCCCTGCCCCCCATCTTTCTGTTTGGTTTGTTAATAGTTTGTTCCCTAGTTATGTGTGTTGTCAACAGAAGAGGACTGCCATGGCCTGACACTCCCAGAAGTCACTCAATGGGAGGTTCTATTTCTTGTTTTTTAAGTGTAAGAAGAAGGTAGAGTTTTGGATCTTGAACCCTGTAGTCATGGGCTGAGTTAGAAAGGCGACCCTGGTGTCAGACAACTTCACCTTCTGCCCTCTCAGCATCTACTGCCTGTGAGGAGGGTTAGCAAGATAGTGACATTTGGCTGAGTGCTATTTTTGCTCAGTTAGGATGGGGATGTGTAGGAAATTATACAGACAGCATGTTAATATACTGATTTCCATTTTTTAGTGCAGATGTTGTGTTTATCTTCACATACTTGTGGTCTTTGGGAAACACTTTTGTTGAAGTAGCCAGAGTGAAGTCCCTCAGAGCCCACCCTCAATTGCAGGCCTCTTTAGGATGCCTGGGGCCAGGCTGGTGGGGCTCCACTTATCAGAGCCGATGGGTCCAGCCTTGTTGGCTCTGCCACGTGGGCTCTTGCTGAGAAGCTTGATGGGCCAGACAAGTAGGTCTAACTTGGCCAACTAACAAGTTGGTCTACTTGTTAGAAAGGTTGAAAATTCAGTAAAACTGCCACGCGGAAACGCTGAGTTCCTGAAGAATGTTCAGTTGTCCTGCAGGAAACATTCACCAAGAGGTGTCAGGAGGCCCAGCATAAGTGGCATCTAAAGGATAGCCATATTCTCAACCACTTGCAAACAGTCACTCGCATGAACACCTTCACAAACATACTGGCACAAATGGCTTCATTCTCCGTGGATCTGTCCCTTCCCTACACTTGCAAGCACATACATATACCTCACATACACACTCTCAACCAAAAGGGTGGCCTAGGGGAATCCTCATGGCTGAATCAAATGCTGGTTAATGCTGCTGCTTTTATTACACCAAAGGTCTTAACATTTATTTGGAGATGAACACAAAACTCGGCATACTGCTGTTACAGTGGCATGCATTCTCTACAGTGCAGCTTCAGAGCTCTAGATCGCTGCAGCACACACGTAAGAACTGCTCTCCAGAGGAGAGAAAAGGGGTGGGGGACACTGCAGATCCTTATTCTCTCCAGTATCAACAGACTAAAATAGTGGTGGAGGAATGTTTTGTGTTGGGCAGGTGTGTTTCAAACAGCTGAACAGGTATGACAAGGGATCCAAGTGTGGGTAGGTTCCTAACACTTAGAGCCAAGCGCATTTTTGGGTAAGTATATGCTCCCTAAACAGGTGGCACTGACTAAAGCGGGGGGCATGCTTAGCAGTGCATCTGAGCTGGGTTAAGCTACCAAGAGTCCTCAGTGAAGGGAATTCTGGTTTCACGAAGAAGAGTAAGACATGATGGCGCTGTCACAGTAAGGCCACTAAAATCACAGCAAATGATGAGCTCAGAGGAAGCTCTCAAGACTACAGGAAAGCAGCTCTATTCTACCTGAAGTCAGGTGCCCTTTCCTGGCTAGGCACCTGCCCTGAGACTTTCACATCGTCTTTTCTACGCTGCACAATAGCACTTAGCACAACGGAGCAGAGGAAGGGGCACACACATCAAGGTTATGGGACATCACCACCAAGCATGGCTGACTATTGTCAAATGTCTCAGATGCCTTTCCCAGTTGGGCTAGGTGCCCCCGTGTATCTGGAGAGCTAATCTGAAAAGAGGCTGGCAAAGGACTTCCTCAAGCTCCGGATGGTCTCCGCTTTGGCTTCATCCTCATTGGCTGAAGACCGGAAGAAGGAGGACTCAGAGAAGCTGAAGGCATTTGTCAGGGACTGCGACTTGCTTGAAGATAAAAACCAGAGAGAACATGAGAGGGGGTGTTCCCAGTGAGGCAGGGAAAGACGGTGACATGAGGCTACACAACCGAACCCCCACGCCCCCCCGAGGGAGACCAGGGTGATGGAGGAGAAAGCCAGCAGTGGAGTGTTACCAGGACCCAGGGAGGCCCCTGTGCTAGTATCCTCACCTTAGGTGCTGCTAAAACAGGAAAGGATGGGGGCAGCATGGGAGAGAGGAAGAAGGGGGAAAAAGAGAAAGGAGAGAGGGAAAAGGAGGAAAAAGAGAGAAGGGAAAGGAGAAGGAATGTGACTCAAAGTCTGTTCCTTTTATTTAATGCTAAACTAAAGGGCCCACAGGCTACATCTCAGAGTCTCAACTTGGTAAGTACTAATCTAGGAATTCACACCCTTCCCTTCTAATGAAATATAGCAACTAGGGGATCCTAGACTCTACTCTCTTTCCCATCAACTGTCAAGTGGTGAAGCCAGCATCAGAAGACCTGGGTCGAAGTCTTGGATCTACCCTTCACTCGCTCTTGTGATTCTCTGGGACTCAGTTTCTCATTTGTGATGTGTAGAAGTTTTGTAAAATGATCTCTATGCCTTTTCGGGTCTTTATACTCTGTTTTTCTCTGATTCCTAATAAACTTAGGATAAACGAATGCCTCAATTTATCTGT
Organism: Suricata suricatta; assembly: GCF_006229205.1. NCBI lineage: Eukaryota > Metazoa > Chordata > Mammalia > Carnivora > Herpestidae > Suricata > Suricata suricatta. The sequence continues at coordinate 50,590,704 of NC_043711.1, forward strand.
TCTTAAAATGGACGTGACTGCCCTTGTGGCAGCCTTGCAAGAGCCCTTGGATGCTCCCAGATGAACCCTGAGGAGCCCTCATATGAGGTCTGTGGGGTTCAGAGAACCAGGGGCAAAAGAAATACACATCGTGTAGACACATATGTGGATAAATATCAGGTTTTCTAATTAAAAACTCAAATCATACATTCTAGGGACTTATTTTTCCCTTGAGAGACTGGAGATTCAGAGAGAAAAACTGTGAAGGCAAGAAGGCCAAGGGGAGACCAAGCCAAGCATTTGAGAAGAAGATATGAGGTCTGGCGACTCCAGTGATCTGTCATGTCTCCTTGACTTTCACCGAGGCCTCTTTCCTCATGGTTTTGGCTGCAGAACTCTTCTCCTGGTATCTTAGAACTCCCTCCCAGTCTTCCCTGAAATTTGGGGTGCAGCCCCAGAAACTCCCTTGTACAGAGTTGTGAGCAATTTTTCTCCTGCAGTGACTGTGAACAAATGGCCTGTCTCTCATTAAGGTTAGGGGTGAACCCCAACATGCTGGCCTCTGGGAGGAGGGCCTCTTCTGCATATACAGCCAGGGGCACCAGGTACAAGCCTCCTGCTTGTTGTCAGAGGCTGGCTCTATTCAACAATGTCAGCCCAAAGGCAGTGGCAGCCCAAAGATTTGCCCTCAGACTGGGGCCAGAGTCAGCTAATGAGAAGGTAGGAGAGATTTTAAAATGTTTTCAGCATGTGGAAAACAATTGTATTGAGGGAAGGTTATGGGGCAGGTGAGACATGAAATGTGCCACTGGCTAGAGCTGGGTGATGCCCCTCCAGTCATGAAGGCTGAAAGACCCAGAGAAAGTGGTTATCTGGACAACCTGAGCCCTAATCCTGGCTCTGCCACAAACTAACAGAGTGGTTTTGAAAAAGAAAATTAACCAAACCTCTCTGAGCAGTTTACTCATCGATGCAATGCCTAGACTATCTCTAAGTGTCCCCCTTTCCTCCCTCCCTGAAGATTCCTATCACCTCACTCTGAGCAGCACTGGTGGGTCACTCCCATCCCCACAAGGCACAGCTGTCTCTTCTGCAGTGATGACAGAGGTCTGTTTGGGGACAGTATGGACAGGTGTCTCTGGTTCTGGGGAAGAGGGTGGACCTGACCACCATCCACACCCAGATGCTGTCTATCCCAAGTACAGCTTTACTGTTTTCTAGGGACCCTCACAGTTCTTCCGCTGAAGCAGGACAGTGTGGTGGGGGCTTCTAGTGAGTGAGGAAGCCCAAGAAGATGGAGTTCCTCAGGGTATCTATCTGGGCCCTCTTCTGATGATCATACCAGAAACAGACCTCCTTCTGACAAAGCTGAAGGTAAAAAGTTGAAATGGATTTAACTACTTCCCCCTTTTCCTTCTGGGCAGACCTGCTGATTACACACCCTAAGCTGTGAGTCAGAGGCAGGAAAGAGGATTTTTTTTTTAATTTTGAAAAAGAGACACACACACAGAAAAGGGATGGAAAAAAGAGTGGGAGACAGGATTTTAAAAAAAAAGAGAAAGAAACAACAACCCTAAGCTAATATAAGAATAGGAAAGGGGGCAGTAACTCTGCCTTATTGGTATTCCCCAGGAAGAAAGGGGAGGCTTTGCACTTCTGGCTAGACCTTGGACTTTCACTTCCCTCTTTCCTACCCTCCCCGATCAACCCCAACCATGCCCCCAACCAAAAAAATAACCCAAAACCAAAACCCCAAAAATATCTGTAGAAGGAAGCCTGATTGAAGGTGCTTTCTAGCAGCTCTGGAGCCTAAGGCCTGCGAGGAGGGGCAGGAAGAGGGGAGGGGAAGGAGCTGCTGAGTTGTCTCTTACTTGAGCTGTGGGTGAGGCTGGGGCTTCTGTGGTGGAGCAGCCGGGGGTGGCTGGACCTCTGCCAGGGAGCTGCTGCTGGAGGGCGCATCTCCGTGGGTGGTGGAGGAAGAAGAGGAGGAGGAGGAAGAGGAGGAAGGTGGCAGTGATGGTCCAGGGGGAGGCCGGCGTGGAGGCAGCACCTTGCCTGGGGGCTGCATTCCTTGGGGTTGCCCAGGGCCCCCTAGGTTCAGTACAAGAAAAACTTCATAATTTAACCATATCAAAGGGTTTCCTTATTAGAATCTACATCTTAAAGGGTGGAGTTAGTTAATTACCAAAAGGAGAAGCTCTATTATGAGAAGCCACTCAGAGGCTCTGAAGGGCTCCAGAGCCAGTCCCTGGTTTCCCCCATTCATCCAACCACCACTCGCTCCACCTCAGAGACACAGCACCTCAGGCACAGCAGAAGTGAGGACAGGGAAGAAACCATGGCAGGGGAGGCCCTGATCAGAGGCAGGCTCTTTTACAGAAGGCCTCCCAGACCAGAGGCAGCCCAGCCCTCCTCCCCAGAGGTTCCTTAGGTATGGGGCACCCACCCCACAGTTTACTTGGAGGCCGTTAGTTCCACACAGCAGACATAGTACAGGGCAGTGGAAAGAGCACAGGGTTGGGCATAAGAAAGTCCAAGACATAGTCTACTAGTGACTCCCTGAGCAAGTCAGCAAACTCCTCTGCACCTTGGTGTTTATAGCCATACAACCATTAACAAGCAATCCCTAGTCTTAGTTGTATTTCAGATGGTAGATTTCAAAGATGTTAATGGACAAGAAATTTCTTCAAAAAGCATCCTGTGCTTATGATCATTGATGATCACATATTTGCAATGTTTTTAGCGAGCTGGCCTTTGTCCAGCTCTGGACCTGCACATGTTTGACTGCCATGACCCACCCTACCAGAGCTTCATTTTAACATTAGCCCATGCACATGACTAGGGGCAATCTTTTGTTTCCATGTGCTCTTTTGCCCCTCAGTACCATCCTCAGGGGGCCCCACTCCCTCCCAGGTGTGTGTGGTGGAAATTCTCCAGAAAGCCAAGCCCTATTCTCCCCTGGGAATGTTGTGGGCACCATCTGGCAAAGAAGAGCCCCCCACCTATACCCCCAAGTACCAGGATACAGTTCTCCCAGCATGAGACAGAAAACCATCTGGTGGCTTGGAGAGAAAAAAGGCCATCCTTCCTCTGGGGCTTATCAGGCAGTAAGTGTGATACCTGATTGCTCAGATTTTGCTAAGGGGCTTTCTGCACTTAAAAGTCAAAAGATGTCCCCATCAGTGCATACTGACTAGTGGAAATGATGCATAATTGTCCTAAGAGATCCACTTCCTCAGTCTCACTCCCAGAGTCCACATTCATGGGCCCGCTGGAAGGAGTGGGCTTCTAGAAACTCAAGAACAGCTAAGAGTTGTGTTGTAACTTAGTTTCCTAGAAACACCAGAATACCCATACCCTCTGGAGAGGCAGAATTATACATCTACATCATTGTGCACCCATGATCATCAGCCCATCTCCCTACTGCTTGGCATGGGCTCCACTTTATCAATTACCAGTGAATACCAGGGTTAGTTATTCATAAATAAATACACAAATGAATAAATAAATAGAGTTTTGCATTGAAAACTTAAAGTTCCAAGTTCAAATCAGATAACCAGTGAAGCTGAAGATGATAGATCAGCATATTCCATGTTAACCAGTTCTGCCTCTTCGAAAGTTTGGCATCGTTTGTAGTAAGCCTTTTCTTGTAAAGTACAGCAGGTTGATAGCTCAGCCTCTTGTACCAGGAACCTGAGTTCTTTCCCACTTGCACAGAGATGCTTGAATAGCCAGAAACTTTACAACTTAACACTGAAGACAGATATAACTTTTCCTTTATTGCACATTAAGCTGTACAAGAGAGTCACAAAAGAGAGGTACTTAAATCACTCTTCCAGCATTGGCTGAGGTTCTCCCAGCTGGATCGATACAAAAAAAGGGGACAACATCAGAAAAGAAATGGGTACAAAACACCTGAACAGCAATCCTATACTGTGACACAGATGTCCCCCAGGCCACAGAGTTGTCCCTTAGCATGCTGCCTGAGGGCACATAATAGTCAGGATACGATGCCTGCTTACATTTGGCAGTAGGAACCCTAATCAGTTTCTTCCCCACCTGAGAGACCTTGGCTAACACCACCACCCTGGAGCCTGACTGAATCCAAATGGCAACTTTGTATTCGTGGCTCACAAATGTTACATGAAAAGCACCTGGATGTTCACACTGATAACATGCAGAGAAGCAACACTACCATCAGCTCACTGCTTGGACAAAATAATAATAATAATAATAATAATAATAATAATAATAATAATAAATAATAAATAAATAAAGGTACTCCTCCATTCTGGGAAATGTTGCTTTATTCCTTTCCACCATTTCATTAGATTGGGAGATATTTAAGGACCTGATTCTTATGCAACCCGCCTGGAAATGCGTAAATGCATATGTGTATATATTTACAACAGATCAACCGCCACCATCATCTAAGGGAGGGGTCACAGATGAGAACACTCACACTCAGTGCATTTCCCTGTAGCCTCAGAATTTGCCAGCAACCAAAGGAGAAAGTGGGGCACAAGCCCCCAGACACAGAAATCATACTATCAACACTATTTATTCCTCTGACCTGGAATCCAGAATGGTACATGTCAGTGTAGAAGTGAGAGGAATATGGAAGTAGAGCCAGAAGCATTTCTCTAAAACGCAAACTGCTGGCATGGCCTCCCATGGACCATGGTGCCAGAGGAGACTACTCAGTGCCCGTCCCAACCTGGCTAGGAGATGGCAAGAGGAGGCACTGAAGCCAAGGCCTGCTTTAAACACCTGCCTCATCCCTGCCCAGCAACTGCATGTCAGAGGGAAGAGGGCAAACTGGTGATGTTTCTTCAAGAACCATGGCTGTGTGGAGCCTCTGCCCTAAACACACACAAGCTAAAATAGGAGACAGTTCTTCCCAGGAAAGAGAAAACTCCTCATTCTCTGGCTTCTGGAGGGCTCTTGCAACAGCTGAAAATGAAAGCAGGAATCCACCTTAGAGTTCTGTAGGCAGTGTACCCGCTCTGTAAAATGGGACAGTTTTGATTTGGTCTCATGATGCCAAGGGAGAGACCAAGAGCACAACGGTTGAATCCTTCTCAGACTTTCAGTAGCTCCCTGCATCCTATGTCCAAAATCACTACAGAATCATCTCTGTACATAGGTCACGCTTTGGGGAATAAAAAGCAGCCTCAGTTTCACAGAAGCGCATAATATGGCCAATTCAGAAACAGCAACAAAGAAGAAACAACTTAGGGGGACTGAGATCAACACACAGAAAATACTCACAAGTTCACTTTGATATTGCACATCAGCGGCCCCATTTTTTTTTGTCTAATCTCATAGCAAATTAGTCAATAATAAAAAAGAAGGTACACTTCGATGTAAAATACAGAACACATTCCTGGAAACAGCTTGTTCTTTATATTTCATGTCATCACTAAAAACACAAGAGCTCTGCAGGCACAGCCAGCCTATTCACATAAACTCAAACTGCACCATATTTTTAGCAAATGGAGAAAAAGGTGGATGCCTTCAGATTCAACAGATGAAGCTATGGAAATTAGACCCTGAAAATCTCTTAAACTTCTATCTATTTACCCTAGTCATGCAGAAAGGAAGCAAAAAGCACAATTCATTGAAGATCCCAAGCACACTCATGGAGGTAAGCAGGGGGTGGGGGGTGCTTTAATCTAAGTCTGGGGGGGAGGAGAAGAGAGGAGTTGGGTTTTATTTTTGTGGTCTTTGTTTCTCCCCTGTCCACCCCCTCAGTCCTATTTCACCCCACATTATGTAATACTTTAAAAAATACTATCAAACCACCCAGAAGATAGAGTCACACTGGACTTGGGAGAGGCACAATTCTTTTGTACACTGTTGACAAACAGCCCTGGAATCACAAGTTATACAGAGAAACGTAAGTGAGCATTACAAGCACAAACGGGAACAGGTAAACAACCAGACAGAGGAGCTGACACTGCATAGGAAACAACAGTCCAGTCAGCAGTGAAAACGCAGAAACGGCACCACTGGGGGAACGGGGGGTCTGTTGCTCCCCTCCCCGCTTTCCTTTCCTTGTTTGTTTTTGGCTTAAAATTTCTGCTTTGAAAAATGAACTACCAATCGCTTTAAGAAGCTTGGACTTGTTTGGGCCCTACTGCAATGCCATTACAGTCGAGAATATACTGTAAACAACCTTGAGGGGCTGGCCGCTGAGGTGGGGTCTTGCTGGAGTCTGGATCCTTAAATGTTCCACTCTGGAAGACAAAATTCAAAAGAGATAAAAACAAAACTCTGAGCAGATTCCAAATAGAAACCCTGTGGCTCCATGGCACAAGTGTGGTGGGATCTGACAGGATCCATAGGATCTGGCTAGAGGCTTCAGCTATTCCAGAAACAGCTCAGGGGAGTTCTCACCATCTAGGGGTGGTGCTGGGGCACAGGTCTAGGGAGTCTGGGCCTTAGCCCCACACTGGTAGGCAGTGCCTGAGACCTCCAACCCCCACCCCCGCCCGCGTTTTCATTTCCCTCCCTTTTAGACGTATTCTGTTCAGAAGCTTTGAATCTTCTAACAGCATCTGGTTTCTTCTCTGGTGGCTGCCTGCTGTCCAGTTCCCCCTCATATTCGTGGCCCTGCTTCCTGAGGGAAAGGGAGGATCCACACCAAGCTCCAGAGAGTGGATTGGGCTTTAGGCGATTCCAGAAGTCCTGAGAACAGGGGCTGGACTAGGTGACTAGCCTAGACTTGCTTCAGTTCTCCTGTTAACTCTGGGGTGGGATCAGCTCTGGGCTGGCTCTGGGTCAGATCCACTCTTTGGGCTGCACTGGAACCCCCATAGGGAAGGACTTGAAGGAGGGGGCAGTTGTCTGTTCCCCCACCGCCAGAAACGTTCTTATCCAGAGGGAAGGAGTAAGATGTTAATGGTAGTAAAAGTGTCCAAGGCCAGGCTGTTTTCCCTTCTCAGACAGCATAATCACATTTTACCCAACAACATGGCTCCATTCCCATGCTCCCTCTCCTCTCAGCTGTGATTCTGATTATGCCCTGACAGGATCAAAGATGCATGTGACTTCAGTTTGTCTAACATTTGAAATAGAGGCAGTGAGCACTTGGAGCCTAAATTGAGTACAAGGGAAATGCTCTGTAAAACCTAAGTGTGCTGATGGTGATGTCACAGAGGGAGCTGCAAGGGCAAGGCTGTGAAATGGGCTGAGCGAGTCATTAGCTTTCTCCCACTTCCTCTTTCAGTGCCCCTCTTCCTCGTGACGTGCTCCTCAGCCCTACTCCCACATGAAAACCACCTCTCCTCTTATTCCCCATTTCCTATGGGCCTCTGATTCTCACCATCAGTCTTTTCTGCCTATTAAGGCCTGTTTTCAGCTCCACTCAAAAAAAGTCAAAGTGTTACCCTTTCCAGTGTCATGGTCTTTAACAACATTGCCTATAACTGTTCTACTAAGAGGGTCTGAGGGAGTGGGAGGGAGCAGGCCTTTGAAATGTCCTTAGCATGACCACATCAGAGGCTGTGTGTTCTATCTACATTCCCCACCCTCTCACAGATCACAGCAAGCACACCAATACTTTCCCTCCCCTTCTTCCAAGCCCTGTCATGAGATCCATGCTTGGTCTGAGCTCTGGCACCAAAATACCCACACCCAACACACTAGCTAGAGACCACACCATCCAGTCAGCAGCAAGACCATCGACTTTTCTCTCTCAACATGTAAGATTCACCACCTTCTCCTGACTAATGCTGGTCAGTCCTGTACCATTTCTTGCTTAAATTACTAGATTACTAGTACTAGACTCTTAGTACTACTTGACCACTACCAGAATAGTCTCCTCTCTCTCCACTCTATTCTCTCCATGCCTATCTGGTGTTCTCCTATACTCCTTTCCTAACTGTGTCACTTTACTGCTCTAAATAATTTATAACTAACACTACATATGTGCCAGGTAACATGATGGGCACTTTTATGCTGTATTGCCATAAACCTCCTAAGACCTCTATGAGGTAGATGTTATTATTATCAACATCTCTAATTTTTAGATAAGGAAATTGAGGCCTAGCTAAGTCAGGTATTTTGCACAGAGTCACAGAGTAGAGACTGATGCAGCTGGTCTGTGAGGCCAGGCAGTCTGAGGCTCATATTTTCTTCCCATTACCAGCAAGATGACAACCACATCCATCTGGCTGACATCGAAAACTTGCTTCAGCATGGTTGGAATTGACCTTCCTAGCCTTCTCTTTGCTTCATGCCCTAAACACACCTGCTCCCTCCAGGCCTGACCCCTCACTGTTTATTCTCTAGGCTAGGCCACACCATTGTTTGTGCTGAGTACCTTTTCTCCCATTCTACCAATCCCTTCTAACACATCCTAGAGGTTTAAGTCACTTTCTATCTCATCCATGAAATCTTTCAACTTTGATCTCTAAAATCCTGAAATGCAGCACTTAGGAGACTCATACTACTGAAGAGGGCCTTTGTTGTTATCCTGAAGCCTGGGGATGATGTTCCCAAGAAGATAGATCCTTCAGAGAACAGACTAGTGTCTTCATCGTCTCATGAATTTTCAACAAATACTGCCCATTGTTTTCAAAGAAATAGTGGGATATAAGGCCTGGTACAGAAACTATTTATTTAAAAAATTAAAACAGTTGGAATCAGGAATATTTTGGAAAATTCAAGACTATCAAAATTTTACCAACACCATCAAGCACAGGGCTGAGCATATTAAGAGATCCTTAATAAATGCTTGTTAAATAAGTGAACATGAAACACAATAACAGTGAAAATTCAAAAAGGACTAGAGTATGTCTTTAGAAGAGAAATGTTAAATTGTAGAAGTTAAATCATAATGTATTTGGTATCAACTCCAGTGAGCAGCTGTGAAAATTCTCAGGTTAGGGAATTAAAACAAGTCCAGCAGAGGTGTCTGCCTGTATATCAGGTACAGAAGATAAAGTTAAAACAAGCCTCAAAGAAATCAGAAATTGGTTCCATTAAGACTGACTAGCCCAGCCAAAGTCAGGGACACTTTAAGCCCAAGGGTTCTTTCTCACTGTGATCTCTTCTTTCTCTTGACCTGGCTGCCAACTGGAGAAGTCTGGGGCCAGGATATAGTTTCTATAATGGTTGCCCGGGATAGCAGAGTGGCCTTTCTACTTGGGCTTCTGACATGCTCTGACTGGGCTGTATGCTGCATCAGCCCCATACCCCAACACACACACACACACACACACACACACACACACACACACACACACACACACTGCTGCCTAGTCTCCAGCAGCAAGTCTTTGATATTGGGCAGCAGAGTGATTGAGGAATTTAGGCTTTTGGGTTGGGAAGACTTTGGGTTCAATCCAAATCTGCCACTTACTAGCATTGTGACCTTGGGCAAGTTATTTCACTCCTTTGCACCCATCTTTCTTCAAAAGAAATGAGATTATCTATCTTTCTATCTATCTGGATATCTATAAGCATTTGAACCTAGTAGGTGACTAGTAAATGTAACAGATGATGGTCCTGGTGATATTGATAAGGCATTTCCTCTGAAACTGTCTTACTCCCATGATGGAATACCCCCTGCAGTGCTCTATTCCTATGCTTTGGCGAACTCTATTCAGTTTTGATAATAAAATCTCTGGGGTCCCTGACAAGCCATTAGTGTTATGGCCTCTCATTGCCTGAGAAGGATACTCAGATGAAAGACACCAAAGTCATACAGTTTGTAGAGCTACTAGATTGGCTCTTGCCAGTTTCTTCCCCCCAGGGCCTCACCTCATACCACTGATGGTTGCCAATCTCCTCAGACATTAGTCAAGAACAGCTTAAGATGTTCTCTCTGAGAATTGTTACTTTCAGACAGGGTTATGGAAGACCATATAATAAGAGAGCAGAGCCAGGGCCAACGGGCAAAAGCTCTGGAAAGGTAGACTTTCAGTTATACGAAGAACTTTCCGTAGTAAAAACAGTAGAAGAGGCTATCTTGGGAGGTGGGTGTGTTCATGCAGAGGCTAGAGAATTACCTGACAAAGATATTGTAGAAATATCCCTTCATTAAACATGAGATAGATTAGGTAAACACCATGGTTCCTTCTATCCTGACAGTTTATGATTCTGGTGGCAGGGTGTATGTGTGTGTGGTAAGCGGGGGGAGGGGGCAAGGGGAGACTTGACAAGGGTAATCATACCAATGAAGATTGGCCCTGGCTCTCCTCAGCCTAAGAAATATATAAATAAGACACCCAAGGATAAACTGAGCCCAAAAGTTCCCTTCTAAAAGTTTCAGAGGAAGAGCTCTTAGAGGCGGTCCTTTGCATTGGAGCCTGGGAATATGCTTTGGCCACCCTTGTCTGGCGCCTAGGGAGCTTCTCCCTTCCCTGGCTCCACTGAGATGTGGATTGAAGACTTCCCAGGGACTAGGGGGGGGGGGGGAGAAGCAGGAGGAGAGTCCCCTAGGACTGTCCCTTGCCAGGCTGAGACTCTCTGGCTCCTCCCACAAGCCTTCCATCTGTTGGGGCTGAGGGCTACTCCCTTGGGGTTTGGCTACCATGGGATCTGTCTCCAGTCACCAAGAACTGCTTGGGATGCTGAATTCCACAGAAGTCTGGCCACTCTGGCGTCACTGCCAAAGTCTGGCCTATAGCCAGCCTGGAGCAGGAGCTCATTGCCAGACTAAGCTGCAGTTTCCCTCAGGAAGTTGAGTTGATTCAAACAGGTAAGAATGTGTAGTACAGTGCTTGTGCCCAGCTGCATTCAAAAAGAAAGGGGAATAAATGGCCTTACAGCCCCATAAGAGAAAAAAACCAAACAACACTGGGCTTATAGAATGACAAGCTCAGAGGTTGTCCATTTACAATGTCACTGACAAAAATTTGATGCTAGAGAGGCTTCAGTATCTCAAGAAAGGGAGGTCACAGGTCCAATGCTCTTTTGACTGATAAGCCCCACAAGAGAGCACTGCAAACAATTCTGGGTACTTCTTTAAGGGGGACACCAGTTAAATTAAATGGGTACATGGAGCACACAGGATGGTGAAAAGTGTGGAAATGACATCTTTCCTCATTTGACTTTGGGAAAGTTAATCTGAGTCTGAGTTTTTCAAATGGGCCAACTGGAAGCACTAAGTAAGGTAACTGAGGAAACACCTAGGACTGACTAGAAGAGCAAAGTTAGTAAAATGTAAATCTAATCAAGGTCAAGGACTGGCTTGGGTTGTAATGACCTTTCTGGCCTTAGGGGTATTTAAACAGGGCCAGGATAAACTCTGGTCAGAGATACTGTGGAGGATGTCACCAAGTTGCAGGGGTTGTAATGACCTTTCTGGCCTTAGGGGTATTTAAACAGGGCCAGGATAAACTCTGGTCAGAGATACTGTGGAGGATGTCACCAAGTTGCAGGTAGAGATCTTGTACAGGCTTTTCTAGCTCTGGGCTTCCATTAATTCTTTCATGCATTTTTCACTTCTTTAGGTGTCTGAGATAAGAGACAAGCCCTTCTTAGCTGCAGTGTCTTGAGCCCAGCAAGAACCCAGGGCTACTGGGCCTGAGCAGAGGTATCTGCAGGCACAGGCTTTGAGGGGCTTGGCAAGTAGAGTGGTGCCACTCTCCATCAAAGCTGGTTGGGCTGGTATCCCACTCTGCCGAACCCTCTGGGCTTTAGTAATCCAAGAAATCAGGGAGGCAGGAGAGAGGCAGGTAAAGCTCAGAGACTCCTCTAGGTGGGCAGGTTTAGCACTTGGTTGTCAGGAAAAGGAAAGCAAGGGTCTCCCTTACACAAGGTCACAAAGGCCCAGCTGTCTCCATTCTTACCTTGGCCTGTGCTGGGGGAGGGTGGGGGGATGAAAAAGGCATAGTGCATTGTAGTGTAGACCACTCCCAGAACTGTGGATCAGAAGATCTAGCACTCCTGTGTGACTGTGTGACTCTGGAGAAGTCATTTACATTCTCTTTGCTGATGTATGAAACAGAGATAGAAATACCAGCCCAAACCATCTCACATAAGGGTGGTTAGGCTCAAAATAATGATTGTGCTTTGTGAACTATACAGTACTAGGCAAGGCATTGATATATGTGAGCATCATTACTATTATTTAGATAATAGATATAAACCCAAAGGAATGCAGCTCTAATGAAGCCCTATAATTTTACATGTCAATGGAGAAAGTACTGTTGGGTGGCTTCCGTTCACCTGCGGCACAGTAGTTCAGTATGCAAAGGACTATAGGTTAGGCTATACCACGCCCTCTGTATTATCACTGACTTGTTCCAGTGAGGTCTCTGAAGATGCAGAAAAGTCATTTCAGAAACAGTAAATATTAGCTATTGAGGTAAATGGACAGGCAACCACTGGGCTAGGAGAGAAACCAAGCCCAGGGATGAGGGTGTGTGGGGTCTTGTCAAAGGCACCTTTAATTTGCTATCCTATGGCTTTCAGCAGACAAGCTGGGAGACAGGAGCTCCTATCTGAGGTCCCAGGAGGACGGGAAGCTGAGGAAGGAAAGACACTGAGTGACTCAACTCTTCAGAGTTTTTGGCCCAGGTCCAGCTGCCCCCACCAAGGAGGAAGGCCTGTGCTTGCTCAGCATATCTGAGACAGGAAATTGGGAAAGGGTCTCAGGGTCTGGACCGAGGAAAGAGGCCAGGCCAAGCTGCTTGCCGGACACGCCACAGAGCTATTCTGATCAGCTCCCCCAGGCTCCGCTCCCGGTCTAGGACCCCAGGGGGAATGAGGCAGCAGGAAGGAATGTGGTCTCGAGGTTGTAGGTTCAGTCAGAGCAAAGGGGACAGCATGTTTTCAGACACCTTGGGATCTTTCTGAGATCACCCCAGCAATCACCAGTGCCCACCTTCCTTCCTCTGCAGGTTATAAAAGGTTCCCAAGGATGAGCTCCTCTTCCTTCTCCTTTCATGAGAGAAATTGCTACTCTGAGGGCAGAGCTCATCTCCTGGATTGGGGCTCTCCCATAATCAGTGATTTCCTAAGGACATAAGAAGTGTCCCATGGGGGCAATCCACAAGACCTATGGGGGCACTGAGGGCCAGGTCACCCGAGGTCAGAATGTCAGATTCAAGTGATTAAAGATGTCCCTTAAAAGTTAAGACAGCCCGAAAATAGTCAGTTTCCCTTAATAGTCTGCTAAGGGATCTGGTCACTAGTGACTTTATCTGAACCTGCTTCAAATCTCACATATTCAGTTTATACTCACTGGGGAATTAATTCCCTAAAGCCAGTCCTACTGTGGGAAGCAGGAAGACCTTCCATTTGTCCTAAATTTACTTCTTCTAAGCTATGTGAGTCCCTCTTCGTCCCCTGTTTGGGATCTGAATTGCGTCCCTTCCCTAACTGCGTGGCACTTTAGACCCTATTGAAACCCCTTCTTAGTCTTGGTGTCCTTGTACTCAAGAAACTTCATCTTTTTGAGCCTTTGTGGCTAGAAAGACCTGGCTGCAAATGTTTTCAGTATCTCTGTAGTCCAGAGACTCAGTAAAAAGGACTGACAGAATGTCCCACCAGAGGCCAGAGGTTTGTGGGCCTCAGTCCTTCAGTTCTGAAGTCTTATCACTGCTGTTTCCAGGTCTGTGGCTAGTGCACTGCATCTCAGATCTGGAAATGGATTTTAAGCTACCTTCTCTAACAGCCCTACATGCCCCACCCCCCCAAACTTTTACCATAGTCTTGACAAGTAGCTCATCTTGTCCCTGCAGGAACATCAGAAGTGATGTGGCAGCCATACACCACTTTCCAGGGCAGCCATTTCCTCTGCTAGTGTGAGAGACTTTACTCCTGTCTTCTAGCAGGTTTGCCTTGGGCAACAGGCACCAGAGAGCGGAAGGTACTTGTCACAGGCTCCTTGAGAGTATTGCTATTCAACTGGAGCTTCTTTAAGTTTGAGTTACAGATTTGCCAAATGCCCCAACCTCCTGATTCTTTCCTCTGGGCACATTCTTGGTAGTCAGAGGTTGTCCTTGTTTATACTGTGACCCTCAGACTGGAAACCACACTGCAGTTGTGGTCTGATCAGCTCAAGGTAGGGGAAGAGGCTCATTTTTCTCCTGGACACCCTATGTGAACTAAATACTTCCAAAGGCTGAATCTTAGAATCACTTTTCATGGGTATAACCCACAAGCCAAAGAGAAAGCCCATGGGTGTCTGAAATCCCTGCATTATCAATTCAGCCCTTTGGCTCTGGAAGACTTTACAAGAAATTTTAAAAAGTGGAAGCAGTGTAGTGGGAAATAAACAAAGATTCTCCACCTGAAGGAAAGCACCAGAATCCCACCTCTGCTGGCATGACCTGATGCTTTGTCTACCTGAAGTTCTCTCCCTGATTCCCAGGAGTCTCAGGAGGACCATACACCTCTCCAGAGCCACAGGACGTAAGCCCAGCTCAGAAGACAGACCCCAAGGTTGGTGAATGTGTGGAGAGGATGGGAGAGCCGGGCCTATAGGAAGGTTTCAGAAGTATATAGCCTGGAGGCTTTGGCCGTCATTGGCCACCAGGTGTCACTGCCACTTTGAGAACAGTCTCCAAAAAGCACTTAAGAACCTAGGGAGTCACTTGCCCTGGCCAACTCTTAGGGCAGATCCGAAGCTGACAGTCCAGCCAGGTTGAGGCCAGGTTGTCAGTAGCTAGATAAGGCTTTGCCACTCACCTCCCTGCTCTCAGGAACATAGCCAGGGCCTCTTATACCCCTGTCCCTATCCCTTTGAACTGGGTACAGCATCTAGCCTGAGTCCACTCAAATGACTTTGCTTTTTGTTTTCTATAATCTGTCTCAGGCTTAGGGCCTGACAACAAGGCAAGGTGTGCCCTCTATTCACCTCCCCCTCAGCCTCCTTTAGGTGCTCTTCTAGAGTCAAATGAGAGCTCTAAGGGTGGAGCTGCAGACAAGGATAGAGAAGGAGAAAAAGAAAGGTAGATAAATGGCTAGTCATTGTCTGTCCTGGTCTTGACCTAGAATACTGGGCAAGAAGCAGTTCTTAGGGCTTGTGACTCAGGCCAGAAGCTCTTTCAGCCTGAATTACCACAGCCATGGAAGAAAGAGGCCAGCAAGAGAAGTCGGACTGTGAAGAATGGAATGTGACTTAGTGACAGCACCTAAGGTCTCAGTGTACTATGCAGAGTTGTCACTGGGACCCAGGTAATGTCCCTTGGCTTATAGCCCTTCCATTTGCACACTACTAAAATCATTCACAAGATACTGACACCGACTCCAATATGCTTCAGGGGCTGTTAAAGACACTTATTCCATCTGGGAACTCACTCCACAAATATATACTGCAATACCATATCAAGGGGAGGAGGAGGAGTGGTTTGCCTAGGTAGGAGGAGTATTTTCATCACTATAATTTGCATAGAACTGCTATCACATAATGATAATAAAGAGCAGACCGACTTAGTTTTGTTAACTTTTCTATGACGACTGACTGCACCTGGCCAGATCACTCTCACCCATGCCTCAGTATACTCATGATCTATACAGTGGATACAAATTGCTAGCTACTCTGCAAACCCTAGATATACAACAGTGAACAGACCCCTACGTTCCAGATGCTTAATTCTAATGGAAGAGTCAAAGACATAAGCAGATGAGAATGATTTTAGCCGACAGCAAGTGCTATGCATAAAATTCAAGAAATGGGGGTGGTAGCCAGTGGTACCTTTGGATTGGATGGTTGAGGCAATTTTAGTTGTATTGTAATGAAGGAGCCAGCCATGCCAAAAAAAAAGGGGGGGGGGAGTATTTCAGAGAGAGAACACAGCTCATGCAAAGGTCCTTACCAGTGTGGCTGGGGCACAGTGAGGAAAAGCTAGGATGGTATGAGGGCAAAGAGGCAGGTAGGGGTCTACACGAGTTGCTTGGGAAAAATTGGAGAGGGAGACGAATTTAAGAGGAAGAAAAAGAGTTCTGCTTTGGCCTTGTTATATTGATGATACCTTTAGATGCAAATAAAGATGTTAAGCAAGAGTTAAAAATCTGAATCTGGAGTTCAAGGAGCTTAGGGCAGGAGACAGATGTGGGCTGGCTGAGATCACCAAGGAATGTACACAGACCACGTTCTAGGGCACTGACATTTGGAGGTTTAGCCCAAGTGGAGAAGCCAGCACAGGAGGTGAGAAGGAGAAACCAGTGAGGTAGAATGAAAACCTGGCAAGAACAGAGTCACTGAGGCCTGGAGAGAAAAGTGTTTCAAGAAAGAGGGAGTGTGGGCAACTGCATCAAGGCTACTGAGAAGTCATGTAGGTTAAGAAGATGGGAAGATAAGAACTCATTGAGATGGTGGAATTGGTTATTATTTTATTTTTCTAAATGAGAAATGTTTGTGGGTGGATGTGAAAATCTAGAAGACACTGATCATGCAGAAGAGAGGGATAACTTGAAAGCCAAAGGAGGTGGCATCCAGATCACCAGTGAAGGGTGGGCCTTAGAAGATCATGTGGCTAAAGACACAAATAGTGGGAATATGGAAGCAACCTGGTCTGACACTCCACAGGCCTGAAGCCAGGATAAAGAAATGTCTCCTCAATCATGACCAGTGGAAATACACTATCATCAGGGAGAAATGGGAGGTGTAAATATGACCATAACAGTCATGATCTTAAGCCCAAGTAGCAGCATTTTGCCAAGTGTGAACAGACTGTGGTATTTCTGACTTGAAGGTAGCGTGGGGTCAAGGCACTAAGTTCAGGAAGAAATTAACATAGAATACAAGAAGGTACCATCTGACGAATGACCTCTGTAAATTCAGTCATGATTTCAATTTAGAATATAAACAGCTTTTGGACAGGGACTGTATCTCATTCATCACTGTAGCCTTAAGTCTACTGACTAATTTTAAGCACACTTTTTGGGCTAGGCCTGTGCTAATCAGTGGAAACACTGATGAATAAGGCATAGCCCTTGCCCACAAGGATCTAAAATATTTGAGAAACATTTGCTAAGTTGATTTAATCATGTGTGGAGTAAAGAATTTGGCCTTGCCCAAAGAGAAATCTGGCCTTTGTCTCTTCAACTCCTGGGAGGTAAGAAATCTAGCCTTTCTCCCCCCACTTATGGAAGGTAAATTCTTGGAATTTCCTGAATGATAGGAGTGTCTTTGTTATTTGCAGCAAGAGCCCTTCAGATCACATTTGATATTAATATATGCTGATGAGGTGACTCACAGTGGCCCCTGGGGGCCACATGGTATTAATCTGACTTCCAGGGATGGCTATGCTGGAGACCAAGTTTAAGCAGGTGATCAATCAATCAAGCATTCCTGTGACATGAAAACCAATAAAAAGTACGAACACTGAATCTCAGATGAGCTTCCCTGATTAGCACTTAGCACTACATGTACTATCACATAAGGATGCTGGGAGGTTAATGGGTCCTTCGGACAATGGAATCTTCATGTTTGGAACCTCCCTCTGCCCTGTACATTCTTCCTTTGGTTTGTTTTTGACCTGTATCCTTTCCTATACTTGTGAGTGTAACAGCTTTCAGTAAGTTATGTGAGTCCTTCCAGAGAATTCTTGGGAACTCTGAACTTTTGGTTGGTGTCAGGAATGAAGGCAGTCTTGGGGAGGACTGTACTCTCAGATGTTGCAGTTGAGCTGACTCCAGGTTTCATGTGACTTTAGAATTCAAAGGGATCTAGACATCACCTGATTCAACTTTATTCTTTTTTTTAATTTATTTTTTAACATTTTTAAATTTTTTTCTTTTTCTTTCTTTCTTTCTTTTTTTTTTTTAGTGGCCAAAGGACAGAACATTTATTTATTTCTGAGAGACAGAGAGAGACAGTGTGATCAGGGGATGGGCAGAGAGAGAGAGGGAGACACAGAATCCAAAGCAGGCTCCAGACTCCAAGCTGTCAGCACAAAGTCCAACGCGGGGCTCGAACCCACGAACTATGAGATCATGATCTGAGCTCAAGTCGAACGCTTAACTGACTGAGCCACCCAGGCGCCCCTCAACTTTATTCTGTAAGTGAGGAATTAGAGATCTAGAGATGGGGAAGGACTTACCCAAGGTCACATAGTATTAGGATAGAGTGGGATAACCCCTGAGTGTCCTGGTTCCTAGCACAGCGAGCTTTCACAATATCCTAGTGTAGTTCTGAATGTGAGCCTGAGCAGAAAAAAGCTTATCCTTGAGCCAGTCTGGCTTTGTTACAACAGATTTTTATAGGAGCCCCTAGATTTAGGAAAACTCATTCCTTACTATGTTTCTTGCCTTGATATTCTAGATTTTTCTTTAGAATATTTAAGTTCCAATATGTAATGTTTGCAAAGTAAGGAGCTTGTACCAAAAAAGAGCTAATGCTTTCTGTGGGGTGGATAATTTCTTTTGGTGATTTACCTCTGTTACTGAACTTTTATGCTTCAGATATCATTTCTGTATAATCTAAATTTCATTGCTAGAAGACATTAGCAGATTTTTGTGCAGTCCTTCATTTTACACATGAAGATGCTGAGGCACAGAAACAGAAACAGGAAGATATCTACCCCAGGTCACTTGGTGAGTCAGTAGCAAGGACAAGGCTGAACTTAGGTCTCCTCTTCCTTCTAGTCCAAAATGACTTCCCTGTAGAAGTCCAAGAGAGTTTTGCACACTTCTATTTACAAAAGTACTTCAGGGATCTTCAATCTCAGAACAGCCCATTTTCATCTATCTTGCCTGGGCAGCATGAGGCTATCTTACTCTGTCATAAATTCTTTAAGCTACAGACAGATGGTCCCTGTATTTCGCAGGGTTAAAGGGAATGAGGAGGCTACCTGGTACTGTCCCTCTAGGGCAGGGACAAGCAACAATCTGCTGATTCACAGGCTTTTACAAAATCATAAAATCTAACCAGAGACCTGATATTTTTTAAGCAGGAAAGTCTTTTTTATCACACCAAATTAAGTATAAATTTTAAATAATGGGATTATATTTCTAACAAGCAATTAATCTTTGTTCTTTTAATTACCCTACTCTAATTCTCTAGTGACTAACATTCCTGAGGTACAGAAATAGATTCATGCACTTGCCCAGAGGTTTGACACAGCATGAGCCCACTACAGAAGGTTCGAGACACCCCTAAGAGCTGATGTATGATAGCATCCCACTGCAGGCGGCTACTCTCAACTTGGACACCAAAGGTAAGTTTATTTGCCCAAAAGCTCCCATTTATCCAACATCAGCAAGGATAGAAACATTCTACTCAACTTTTCAGAGCTAAAAAGGTATTTATATCTATCTAATATTATAGGTGGAGAAACTGAGATCCAGACAAAGAACTGACTCACCAATGTCACATTGTTTTAATTTAGTCATTTCTACAGAAATATTTCTTATACGTTTCTAGCTTCAGCATGTGGAATACTGACTTACATGTAACCAATTCTTGATGGTTCAGGTCCATTACTGTGAATATCAATCATGCTCCTATGCTATGATTCTGTGATATCCAAATGATAAGAAGACAAATGTGGAGTAATCTGCTTCTATCCCAAATAATCCAGGCTGGTTTATCCTGTTTTTCCCTGCCCCACTCCTCTTCTTCTTTCTTTCTGAAGGATTTTTGAGAATCCGATTACTTGGCTTCTGGGTGCAGTATAATCGCAGTGAGGCACTAATCTTTAGGAAAGGGAGCGATGATCTCAGAACCTAAAGTTGCAGGGAACCCAAGCCCAGAGACTACTTAGTTACTTAATAACAGCATGAAACCTTTATTGAGCACTTATGATATACTACGTATGCTATATTTTAGGTTATTTACTTCATTTAATTCTCATAATAACCCTAGGAGAGGGGTGTCATTTCTGCTGAGCCACATATAAGTACAGATAAGTGTCCAAGGTCACAAAGCCAGATAATAAGAGGATCTAGGATTTAAACTTGGATAGTTCTCTCTTTAAAGCCTACACTCTGAGATCCCTATTTTATTCTACTTCCCTAATTGTTTGAAGTATGATTTTGAAAGAATGATTTCTGAGTAAAATGTACAAGTGATAAAACTTGAGTCCTAGAAAGGATAGTAATTCCCCCTCCCCCTACTCCCCGCTGCCCAAAGTCACAGAGCTGTTTAAGGGAACAGCTAGACTAGGATTTAGTTCTTGGATTCATTGTCCCAAGTTCTTACCACTTCTGTATGCAAAAATTCATTGGAAAGAAGTCAGGGGATATTGTTGCAAAGTGAGGTACCTCCTAGATGAGACTTAACACTCCTCAGCCCGGCCTTTGTTTGGCCCATTCTACAGCCACAGGACCCGAGACACAAAAACTTCAATGTGGATTTCCCACCAGACCTGTGGCTTGGATTCTGTCACTGTGAATGTGATTGGTCATGAGTCATATACCATGATCAACTGAAAAAAGCTGTCTCCTCTCCCTTAGGAAGGAAAGCAGATTTGTAATTTGAGTTTTACCTTGTTACTCTCTTCCAGACTAAGGAAAGAGAATGAAGTGACCCCCTCTTCTCTCTAGACTGACAGATTTCTTTCTTTCTTTCTTTTTAAAATTTATTTATTTATTTGGAGAGAGAGAGAGAGAGAGAGAGAGAGAGAGAGAGCGCGAGCGAGCAAGCACGTGAGTGCAGGGGAGGGGCAGAGAGAAAGAAAGGAAGAGAGAGAATTCTAAGCTGTCTCCATGCTGTCAGCGCAGAGCCCAGTGTGTGGCTCAATCCCATGAATCAAGAGATTACGAGCTGGATGCTTAACTGACTAAGGTTACCCAGGCACCCCTAGACCAGCAGATTTCTGATAAACACCCTTCTTTCTCTACAAATGTGGCAGACCCCCTCATAGACAGTAAACAGCTGGTGAGAGGTCAGACACAGCCCTCCCTCAGAGACCTTCCATTTAAAAGTGGGAGTATCCCAAGGGAAAATGGGCTCTGGGTCCCTTAGAGACTTCAAGTTCAGAGAGAACAGAGCCAGTACTCCATTTCTGGACAGTCCTATAGTTGATATTGCAGACCCCTAATGAGAAGCCTCCTCCACCATGGACATGCTCCATCATGTCTAGAACAGTGGACTTGGGAATGGTTCTTGGTTCTCCCGTGTCTCTTCCTGCTGCTTACCTGTGGCTGCTGGGTGGTTAAGGGTCTCTGAGGGGACAGGACAGGGGTCCTGGAGAGCAGCTGGTTCATCTTGCTGATGACCAGTTCGGTGATGAGTTGTCTGTCTTCCGCCTGGTGTTCACCAATCAGTGGCATACTGCAGTCCATGACCTGGTAGAAGATGGAACCCAGGTTAGGAAAGGGTCTAGGAACATCAAAAGCCTGGTAGAGACTTTCAGAATGAGTAGGACATAAGGCATCAGAGATAGGTTGGGATGAAACTGGTGTTCTTGTCTTCATCTGGAAGCATGTTTCTTTGCAGAAATAGGGCCTGTGTCCCTTTCTCCAGCAAACCTTTGCCTAAGGTCCTCCCCACGAGACTTCACCCAGGCAAGGGCTCAGTGAGGCTGAAAGATTGGTAGTGAAGGAGAGAGTGTGGCTCTAGGTCTCAAGGTTTGCAGGCAGGACACATGAGGTCATTCCCTTAATTTTCTAGTTAGGAATAGGCAGTTTTCATCTCTGAGACTTTCCACCCATGCAGTTTCTGTCTCCACATATATTCTGCCCATTAAACAACAAGATTTCTGCTTTTGCTCATGACCTGGGATCCCTTCCCTTTCACCACCATCCTGATTCTTCCTGTACTTCAAGGTCCAGGTACATGTTTTCCTCCTTTAGGAAGAGTCCACCTAACCAGGATCATAGACACTGTTGTCCAGCTCTCATTTATGATGAGAAAACCACAGCCCACTGAGAGAGGGGAGGTATGATTATTCAGAATGTTACATGCCAAGCAGATCATGGAGTAGATTTTGAAGCCCACTTTGGGATCCTGATACTAATCCTCTGCAAAACCACTAACTCCTGGCAAGGAGCCTTTCCAGTTCCCAGAAAGATTGGGCAAGAACATGTATCAAGGATTCATACTGTAACTCACTTTTCCTTTAATATGCAAAAAGGGAGTCAGCAAAGTTGGGTTAGAGAACTAAACTGAATAAAGTATCTCTAAGTTTCAGAGAGATGCTAAGAAGAATCTCTTGCATCCAGGAGACCTAAGGTCTAGCCCAAATTAAGACACTGATGGACTCCATGGCTTTGAGCACATGCTCATAGCATCGGGCCTTAGTTTTCACATCTATAAAATTATATTGAATCAAATGATTCCCAAGTCCAGCTTTCTGAGACCAAGAATAGTAAATCACTACAGTGTTCCCAGAGGAACAGCATTAGACTAGGACTCCAGGAACCCAGATCTGGCATCTCTTACCGTTGGTGTGGGTCAGCCTAGCTGGCTGCAAACAAGAGCTCCCTCCTGGTGGAGATGTTTTGCTATGCACATCCATTGGATGTGTTGTCTGGAAACTATCCCCTGGCCCAAGCGAATAAACTAAATGCAGTTTAGGCAGCCCACATAATTATCAAGCCAAGAGCCTGGCCTCCAGCCTTGGGGGTTGTCTCTTACTGAGATATTCCTTAGGCCAGACTTACCTCAAAAATGTAGTCTTTTCCATCTTTACCATGTACAGCTTTGACAGCACAGATGTCTAGGCCACCAAACATCTCAGAGCAGGTATCCACCCACAGCTTGTATCTGGAGGTGATGGGAAGGTGTTCTGAGTCTGGAGTGTTAACTGATATCAAACCTGCTTGCTCTCCTTGCTGCCTCCAGCTCTCCCATCCCACCTCTCTCTGTTTTCCCTCCCTTTACCCCCATCAGGCACACTGCCTTCTCTATAACGCCCTCTCACTTTGCTCTCCAGATCCCACCCACGTTTCCAGGCTCAAAGCAGGTCTCACACACTCTAGGTGGTCTTCCTTGGCTATTCCAGTCCACAGTAACTGCTCCTTTATTGAAGCTTCTACATGGTGTCCAGTCTTTATCTTTATAACTTAGCATATAACCCAGTCCTGCCTGATCTCCTTACCTGGCTGTCCTGTTTAGAGGCTCCCTCTGGGCAGGGCTCACTTTTTACACGGCTTCATCTAGGGACTAGGGAAGTTGGGCTGGGAGGTGGACAACTTCTCTCACTCACCTGTCTGACATGGCAATCTGCTCCAGCATTGCAGAGCCAGTGTTTGTCTTCCAGTTCCCTGAGATGGATGTCCTCCTGTAACAAGGTCCCACCAGGACAGGACAGGCAGTGAGCCATACCAGCAAGATGGCGACAGAGACTTTCCAGAATTTTAGCTCACTGCTGCTTCGTCCCCCACTTGCTTCTTGTGTCAGTAGCCAAGGCACCTTTCTGCTGAGCCTATAAGCTGGCTGCCTCTGCCAACTCAGTGTCCTCCTCCTCCTCTCTATAGTCCAGCTGGGGGTCGCCTGGGTGGCTCAGTTGGTTAAGCATCCGGCTTTGGCTCAGGTCATGACTTCACAGTTCGTGAGTTCGAGCCCCGCATCGGGCTCTGTGCTGACAGCTCAGAGCCTGGAGCCTGCTTCAGAATCTGTGGCTCCTCTCTCTCTATGACCCTCCCCTGCTCATGCTATCTCTCTCTGTCTCTCAAAAATAAAATTAAAAAATATATATATAGTCCAGCCGGACCACTAGACATCTGGCTCCAGGGAGGTTTCCCAGATCTTTTCCATCAGATGAACACTTACTCTCCTGAACCTCTAAAGGATGTTGCCTGTACCTCACTTCCCATCCTAGATCTACATTATAGATTAGTTATTTGTGCTAAGTCTTATGTGTACAAGTCTGTAAACCACTTGTAGCCCACCCACTTAGTATCTGGGCTGACTTGGTATACTGAATTCTGTTCATCCTAGGAACACTCTCAGGGTTCTTGTGAATATCTCCCTGTGGCTTCCTTACTAGCTCACTTATCTGTACACTCAATGGTTAATTTCTGACAGACTACAGTACTAACAATGTGACTGTGGGCAAATCAGTTCACTTCTTCAGGCTTAAGTTGCCTCATCCATCAAATGCAACTGAAAGAATCAAGTCATTGACCTGTAGCTTCTCTGCTGTGCCCTCTGCACCCTCTCCATCCATGAGCAGGGATTAGAGTCAACTGGGCTTGGACTAAATAGGAGGTGGATGACCTGGTTTCTGGCTCTGGATTTGCTCTTAACTGGCTGGGTGACCATGGGCAAGTCACTTCACTTCTCTGAGCCTCTTATTCCTGTGTAAACACAGGGTTGTCATGAAGATCAATTGATACGGTTTTAAATGAATTGTAAAACACCAAAAATAGGCCTTCTTAATTATTAGTCCTCACTCAGACACAGTCAAGAGGAAGGGGATTGCCTAAGGGACAGAAAAGCCCTGCTCACACTACTGACAGAGGCATTCATGTGCTGTCTTTGTCACTTGCTACCATTTGGAGACTGGATGCATGTGGCAGTCTCCACTCAGCAGTTCTCAGGAGTACCTTTCCCAGAAGTCTGATCTCAGACAGTGAGAAACCTAGACATATGGCTACTTTTCAGATCCTGAGGCAGCCTAGTTAGTTGACTGATGTAATACGAACTCCTCACATTTGTACAGTACTGATTACTTTCCAAGGCTCTTCCTCTGCAACCCCCTCACCAGAGCCTCAGTGCAAACCCCTGTTGTGAGTAGGCTGACATCCTCACCCCATCTTTACAGACAAGGAGATTAGGACCATAAAGGTTAAATGACTTGCCCAAGGTTTGTATCTAGTGAAATTAGACATCAGATTTAAAAATCCAAGCCTCTTGGTTCCCTCATTGTGCTGGGCTTACCCTACACCCCACTGCCTAGTTTGGAAAAAAACAAACAACTAACAGCCAAGTGACTTGCAAAATCTGAGGAGAGACACAAAGACAGATCATAATAAAAGAAACACTGGTGGTTTACAAGTGTGTCCCTGTGACCAGGCTGAGCTCCTTAAGGGCCAGGGCAAGAGTCATTCACCTCCATGTCCCCAGCACAAGGTCATGGTATATAATAGGGTCTTGGAAACTTTGAGGGAGTAATCATGTCCCTTACACTTCACACCTTTCTCTAGCAATGCGATGCAGGACATAGATCCATACAGGCTACCTGGGGGTGGGGGAGCATAGGAGCACCCAGAAGCCACTCTGTGACAGCTCAACTACCTCTCAGGACTTGTAAGTCATCTGACCTCCCCAGAGAGATACACATTATTGCTTAGAGTACAGTGGAAACAGCACCCTCTTTCCACCAAATTCAGCTGTCTCTGGATCTTCAGGGTGAGAGCTAAGGGAGAAGGGAAGACTCTCAAACCTTATCTTGGCTATTAACAGGCCAATTCCTTCTGAAAGCAAGGGGATAACTAAAAGCTTGGGGAAGAGGAGCTGAGAGCACCTGAATATTCCCCTAAATAACTGCCCCTTGCAAATAAAAAAGTAAATAAATGTTTTCTAAAGCTTCTTTGGTTGTCCACCCTCATATATATTAGAGGATTCTCTTTTCTTATGCTTCACTGAAATTGCTTTTGGAAACCTTAACCTTTAAAAATGTGGTGTCTCCTTTAAGGATCAAGATACTCTTGCTTTACTGTCATAAACATTTTGTGTTTATTTAGTGGATTTTAAAAGTAAAGGATAGGAAATCTGCTTTCCTAGGTACCTACACATATCGATTTTTCTGCTTCTTTTAGCTACTTTTTATAATGATCTTTAAAATGATCTTGTCTTACATTGTGTACAATTTTAAAACAACCCTCAATTCCTTTTGGAAGCAGCAAGATTTTTAAATAAAAAATGATAAACATTTAGTAATCTAGTCTGTCCAAAAAACTAAAAAATATCTATGCTTCAGTTCTGTACAAAGGCTCTTCCCTGAGTACTTACTAGCTGCCTACTCTGGGCCTGCTGCCGTACAAGCAAACGGGGCTACAGAGAGGATTCCCCTGTTCCTCCCCAGGGAACTCAGAGGAGGGTGACAGAAATTCTTGTGTGTTAAGAGGGCTAAGCTAGAGGTGTGTGCAGGGTTCTGAGAAGGGGGTGTAGGGAAGGGTTCCTAACTAATTCCAGGTGTGGGGAGGATAAACACTGAAGGGAGAGGATGACAGAAGAACAGTGGAAATAAAACGGTGAGGGAAAGGGGAACTGCTGAACCTTCAAGTCTGCTCAAGTGCTGAGTAGCAAAGTCAAATCTGTATGTTACAATGTTCTTGTTTGTAAAGGAAATACTATGCTATATTTATGAAAAAGTGAGGGGCTGATATTTCCAAAACTGGAATTGTAATAAACTATTTGCGGTCTTATGTATATTGTAGAAGATTAGGGCATCCTGAAATCTTTTCTTTCTCTAAATTCAAATGGAGGAAACTTCTAACTTTCCTTTCTGGCAAATGGACACAGAGTTTCTTAACCTTTTCTGAGTTCTGGCAGCCTGGTGAAACCTATGGATTTCTTTCAATGTATAAAAATACATAAGATATGTAAATGTATATAATAAAGTACATAAGAAAGTTAATTATTTAAAATAATTATAAAAATAGGTAACAAAATATTAAACAAATCTGTGATTGTAAAAAATACATTCCTTTGTAAATAACAAAAGTATTTACAGGTACAAATGCAGTGAACTGTCTGATAACTACCATGATTCTTAACTAGTGATAAAAATAACTGGTATTTAGAGATATCTATGACAACTGTAATATGAATCAAAAATCTCTGTGAACCTTACGTCTAAAAGAACTAGAAAAGGAACAGCAAATAAAGCCTAAAAAAAAAAAAAAAAAAGAAAGAAAGAAAGAAAGCAGAAGGGAAATAATAAAGATTAGGGCAGAAATAAACAATACAGAAACAAACAAAAAACAGTAGGAAAAAAAAAATCAATGAAACTAAGAGCTGGTTCTTTGAAAGGATTAATAAAATTGATAAACCCCTACCCAGACTTAAAAAGAAAAGATAAAGCACCCAAACAAATAAAACCATGAATGAAGGAGGGAGAGATCACAACCAATACCACAAAAATACAATTATAAGAGAATATTATGATAGGCACCTGGGTGACTCTGTTGGTTAAGCGTCCAACTCTTGATTTTGGCTCAGGGTTCAAGCCCCTCATCGGGCTCTGTGCTAAGAAGATATTAGCAAACCAAATCCAACAGTACATTAAAAGGATTATTCACCACAACCAAGTGGGATTTATTCCTGGGCTGTAAGGTTGGTTCAATATTCACAAATCAACCAATGTGATGTACCACATAAATAAAAGAAAGGATAAGAACAATATGATCCTCTCAACAGATGCAGAAAAAACATTTGACAAAATACAGCATCCATTCTTGATGATAAAAACAACAACAACAACAACAACAACAACACCTCAACAAAGTACCTCAACATCATAAAAGCCATACATATAAGAAAGACCCACAGCTAATATCATCTCAATAGGGAAAAATTGAGAGCTTTTCCTCAATGGTCAGGAATACGACAGGGATGTCCATTCTCACCATTATTATTTAACATAATACTGAAAGTCATAGCCTCAGCAGTCAGGTAACAAAAAGAAATAAAAGGACTTCAAACTGCCAAGAAAGAAATCAAACTTTCACTACTTGCAGATGACATGATACTCTATGTAGAAAACCTGAAAGAGTCCACCAAAAACT
The DNA here is from genome assembly GCF_006229205.1 of Suricata suricatta. Taxonomy (NCBI): domain Eukaryota; kingdom Metazoa; phylum Chordata; class Mammalia; order Carnivora; family Herpestidae; genus Suricata; species Suricata suricatta. Next base: position 50,618,265 of record NC_043711.1, read on the forward strand.
TGATAGAACTAATACATGAATTCAGCAAAGTTGCAGAATATAGTATCAATATACAGAAACCTACTGCATTTCTATAAACCAGTAATGAAGTAGCAGAAAAAGAAATCAAGGAATCGATCGCATTTATAACTGCATCAAAAACAATTAGATACCTAGGAATAAATCTAACCTAAGATGTAAAAGATCTGTACTCTGAAAACTATAGAACACTTATGAAATAAATTGAAGAGGACACAAAGAAATGGGAAAATATTCCATGCTTTTGGATTGGAAGAACATTTTTTAAATGTCTATACTGTCCAAAGCAGTCTACACATTTAATGTAATCCCTATCAAAATACCACCAGCATTTTCCACAGAGCTAGAACAAACAATCCTAAAATTTGTATGGAACAATAAAAGATCTCCAATAGCCAAAGCAATCCTGAGAAAGAAAAGTAAAGTTGGAGGCTTCATAATTCTGGACTTTAAGCTATATTACAAAGACAGTATGGTACTGGTACAAAAACAGACACATAGATCAATGGAACAGAAGCGAAAACCCAGAAATGGACCCAGCTATATGGTCAACTAATCTTTGACAAAGCAGGAAAGAATATCTAATAGAAAAAAGACAGTCTCTTCAACAAAGGGTGTTGGGAAAACTGGATGGCAACATATAAAAGAATGAAACTGGACCACTTTGTTACACCACACACAAAAATAAATTCAAAATGGATAAAAAACCTAAATATGAGACAGGAAACCATAAAAATCCTAGAGAAGATTGACCTCAGCCATAGCAACTTATTACTAGACATGTTGCCGTAGGCAAAAGAAACAAAAGGAAAACTGAACTTTTGGGACCTCATCAAGATTAAAAAGCTTCTACAGAGCAAAGGAAAGAGTCAACAACACTAAAAGGCAACTAGAATGAGAGAAGAGATTTGCAAATGATGTATCAGATAAAGGGTTAGTATTCAAAATCTATAAAGAACTTATCAAACTCAACATTCAAAAAACCAATAATTCAGTGAAGAAATGGGCAAAAGACATGAATAGATACTTTTCCAAAGAACATATCCAGATGGCTAACAGACACATGAAAAGACACTCAACATCACTCACCATCAGGGAAATACACATCAAAAGCACAATGAGATACCACCTCACACCTGTTCAGCATGGATAAAATGAACAACACTGGAAACAACAGATGTTGGCAAGGATGCAGAGAAAGGGGAAGTCTTTTTACACTGTTGGTGGGAATGAAAACTGACGAAGCCATTCTAAAAAAGAGTATGGAAGTCCCTCAAAAAGTTAAAGATAGAACTACCTCATGACCCAGCAATTTCACTTCTAGGTATTTATCCAAAGGATACAAAATTACTGATTTGAAGGGGTACATGCACCCCAATGTTTATACTAACATTATCAACAATTATCAAACTATGGAAAGAGCTCAAATGTCCACTGACTGATGAATAGATAAAGAAGCTGTGGTACACACGCATGCGCGCACACACACACACACACACACACACACGAAATATACTCAGCCATCAAAAAGAACAAAATCTCGGGGTGCCTGGGTGGCTCAGTCAGTTAAGTGTCTGATTTCAGCTCAGGTCATTATCTCATGGTCCATGAGTTAGAGCCCCGCATCAGGCTCTGTGCCAATAGCTCACAGCCTAGAGCCTGCTTCAGATTCTGGGTCTTCCTCTCTCTTGGTTCCTTTCCCACTTGCACTGTCTCTCCCTCAAAAATAAAATAAAAACATATAAAAACTTAAAAAATAGAATGAAATCTTGCCATTTACAATGACATGGATGGAGCTAGAATGTATTACACTAAGCAAAATAAGTCAGTTAGAGAAAGACATATACTGTACGATTTCACTCCTATGTGAAATTAAGGAAACAAAACAGAGGAATATATGGGAAGGGGAGGAAAAAAGAGAGATGGAGGCAAATCATAAGACAGTCTTAACAATAGAACAACAGAGAACAAACTCAGGGTTGATAGAGGGAGGTGAATGGGGGATGGGCTACAGGGGTGATGGGTATTAAGGAGGCACTTGTTATGATGAGCACTGGGTGTTATATATAAGTGATGAATCACTAAATTCTACTCCTGAAACCAACATTACACTATACGTTAATGAACTAGAACGTAAAAAAAATTGGGGGTGGGGGAAATACCCCAAAACCCCAAAATCTGTGATTACCTTTAGTGCCAAAGTCACATGTGCTGTTACAACTACTGTAGTTTGTTGTCTTGGTTTATAACTGAAAAGATGCCAACTTTCACTTAGAGGCTAGTGAAAATAAATATTAATTCAATTTCTTATCTTAGTTCACGGGCCCTTCTCTGATGTGAAAGGAACAGGGGCTAGGCGTCCCTGACTTGTATGGCACCCTCTTTCCGTTCTCTGCCTTTTGGGCCAGATGAAGTTAAACTCAGAGTTGGCTGCTACCTGGAGGCTCAGATTTTCTGTTGGGCTGAGGAGAAACTGAAGAGTATCTGCTGAGACCCCAACCCCACTCACATATAAGCCTTGTAGTTGTTGCCTATCTTCTGGACTCGGATGTCATACTTGGCGTCAATAAAAGGCTCTGCTGTGGCATATGTCTGGGTGAGAGCCACCACACTAGCAATGTCCTGGAAGTCGTAGTGGTTTTCCACTTTGACCTAATGTTGAAGCAAGGCAGAGAGGGAGAAAAGGAGACAGACAAATGCAGATACTGAGAATACTGAGGTACAAGAGCCCTGAGCCTCTAAACCCACTGAGATGTTGCCCATCTAGTTGCAGACCTGGATGCCACATCTCTGGAGGAAGCCCTTCCTCTCTAGTTTCCCCTCCTAGAACTAAGGAGCCACACTTGCTACAAAGGGTCCAAGGGCCCAAGCCTACATTCTGTTTGTTGGAAGAGGTCTGCTTGGGTAATACTCATGGCTTCAGAGGAGCCAAGTCATCTCCTTGGAAAGAATTCATAGAGAAAGGAGGCAGAACAGTCCATAACCAGGCTTTCTGAAAAGTACCTTTCTTGGCCTCAACCCCAAAGCGCAGCAAACCCTGGCCTTACCTTGCCCATGCCTGAATGAGCATGGCCAATCTTCACCACCACAGGGAACGTAGGCAGTGTCAGCTGAAAGCAGAGGAGAAACGAATGAAATGGTAAGAGTATGCCTCACTCTCTGTGGAATCTTACAAGTATTTTTCTTGGTAATATCCTTGGAAGGGCCCTTTAAAGAACTAGCCTAACCTATTTACTTTACAAATTAAAAAACGAAGGTCCACAGAGTGACAGTGATTGGCGCCTCTCTGCCACTCAATACTCTCTACATCTTTAAAATTCATTGCTTCAATCTTCTCTGCATTAGATAAACTCTGGGAAAGACCTGTCCTTAGCCAAAGAGAAGTAAGTAAGTAAGTAAATAAATAAACAAAGCCTCTTTGAAAGGGTGAATTTTGCTGTATCTTAATAAACCTGAATTGAAAAAGAAATGTACTGAGGCTACTGGGTGGCTCAGTTAGTTAAGCATCCAACTTCATTCAGCTCAGGCCATGATGTCATGGTTCCTGAGTTCAATCCCCACATTAGTCTCTCTGCTATCGGCACAGAGCCCACTTCAGATCTTCTGTCCCCACCCCTTCCCACTTGCTCACTCTCAAAATTAGAAAAGTAAACATTAAAAAGAAAAAGAAATTGTATCTTCATCGTTAAAATTGTTTTTAATGTTTATTTATTCTTGAGAGAGAGACAGAGTAGGCGCAAGGGAGAAGTACAGAGAAAGGGAGACACAGAATCCGTAGCAGGCTCCAGACTCCAAGCTATCAGCACAGAGCTGAACTTGGGGCTCGAACTCACCAACTGTGAGATCATGTCCTGAGCCAAACCCTTAACTGTCTGAGCCACACAGGTGCCCCAAGAACCATAACTTTGGAATCTTAATGCCTCTTTCGTCATGTACCTTTTAGTACCTTCCCCTCCCGCTTCAAACCTCCAGCTTTCCTGTACTGAACGTGGCTTTTCCCCCTCTCTTTCACACTGCCTGCACTGCTCACCAATACCCCAAACTCACCACCAAACATAGCTTAGTATGTGAAGGCCTCTTTCTGCCCAGTTTGGGGTTTGGAAGAGAACTGACATAAGAATTCAACATGTTTGGGGCATCTGGGTGGCTCAGTCGCTTAAGCATCTGATTTGGGCTCCGGTCATGATCTCGAGATTCAGGAGTTCCAGCCCCATGTTGGGCTCTGTGCTGACAGCCCAGAGCCTGGAGCCTGCTTCAGTTCTGTGTCTCCTCCCTCTCTCTCTGCCTTCCCCCCTTTCATGCTCCCTCTCTCAAAAATAAACAAACATCAAAAAAAAAAAAAAAAAGAATTCAACATGTTTATCTTTTGAAAAATATCCTTAAACTCTATCTTGAAGTAGCCATATTTTAACAGAGGTACAATAGAAACTTAAAAGAGAACAACCCCCAGCAGGATTTCAAGTGGTTACAAAGTGAGGAGGTTTGTAACCATGTTAACATCATGGTGGGGTGCTCGCCCCATGTGTCAGGAGACTTGCATTCTAGTCCTCTCTACTGGCTTTCTGCAAGTCACTTTACCTCACTGAGCCTCTGCCTTCACATCTGCCAAATGAAGAGACTGGAACGGATGCTTTCTGGGGTCCGTCCAATAATAAATACATACATCAGGCTGTATGGTCCGTGTGTTGTATGAAGAACCAACTCGGTCACCAAATCTCATCTTTCTCAGTCAGACTCAGCTCTCCTTCAATTTCCTTCTTTCCAAACATCACTACCCCACCAAAAATAAGAAGCTTTTTGAATAAATTAAGGTGGACTCTGATGAAAAGTCAGATTCCCATGGGAATCCTAAGTGTGACCAGATACTGGAAGTACCCGACCTGAGGGTTTCAATATTCCTGGCTGAGGCCAGTTGAAGCTGGGGCAAAAGGGTCTTGGAAAGTTCAAGCCTATTTTTTTTATAATAGTTTATTGTCAAATTGGTTTCCACAAACCTATTTTATAGAGAAGAAAGTGAGGCACAGAGAGGCAAAGGCTGCAAAGCTACCTAGTGACAGATTTGGAACCAGCCTCCACCTTCTAGTCCTGCACTATATGGAAACATCCTGCAAAAATCTCACAGATGTCTTTCTATTTGGAGACTTGGAGCACTGTGCACTGTCAAACAGAGTGGGCAAGGTTCTAGTCGAAGTGACCCCATGTGCCTTGTTTCTTTGTTTTCTAAGCTGCCCCGCCTTCTATGACAAGACATAGTCTCTCCAGTGAGTAATGACAGAAGATAGCAGCAATGAGTGTAGCCTATGGTCTGGAGAGGACTTTGAGGTCGCAGGTATGCCATAAGTGATGGGATACCCTGTGCTTTGAGCCCCCACCAAGAGCACTGCCCTCAGCCATCTTCGAAAAGGTTTCTAAAAGCACTGGTTGCTTTCTCTGACATCTCTCCCCATCCCCCAGCTGACAGAGCCAAGACACACACACACACACACCCCAACTTTCTCTGTCCTATTCCATTACTGTTTGCGGTTGCTTTGGAGCCTCATAAATAGGGCATTGAAAACACTTCCTGCAGCTGAAAGAAGCCCTGAGTAGCTTGTCTCATTCCCAGTGTGCAGCTCAGCAAGGGATCCGTCCTCTCTGTCACTGTCTCTTTTGCCTGTTGTAATTCCGTCTGCCTCTCTCTGACTCTGACTGTCTCACTTTCTGTTTGTGCCTCTCCTCACTCTTGTTTCTTCAACTTGAATCACAGCCCCTCGCTCTCTGCCCTCATGCATTTGTCTTTGTTGTGCTTTCTGTCTTTCTGCCTTGACCATCTTCCCTTTTCCCAGTGCCTTCTATAAGGCTTAATTGCTTAGCCAGGGAAAGAGAGGCTAAGAGCTTCTCTTCTGGCTTCCCTCTTCATTTTACTGAGCCTACTTGTCAGGAGGGCTGCGGGTACTGCAGCCGTGGGTGGCCTACAGCCAAAGGAGGGAGGAGCCCATCCGGGTGGGATTGGCCCTAGGTCCACCTCAAAAAGCCTGGGCGAGGGGCGCGACTTGTTCTGGATGAGCCCTGGAGGGCCTTTTTGGTCCGACAGACCCGCAGACTCAGCAGGGCTTTGCAGTGTCATGCCCTGGAGCCCCGGGAGCGCGCCGAGCTGGGCGCTGTTGCTGAGGCTGCTGGCACTGCTGCGGCCGCTGGGGATGGGCGAGGCGTGCAGCTGCGCCCCTGCGCACCCCCAGCAGCACGTCTGCCACTCGGCGTTTGGTGAGTCCGGAGGCCCGCGAGGTCCACAGCGGGGGGTGGTTGTGTGGGGTTGGTATGGGGCCAAGCTGCAGACCTGTCCTCTAGAGGGAGAAGGAGGAGTTCAAATACTGCACCAGTTGCCTCCTACTGGGGCTGATAGGTCGGGCAGGGCCGGCACCATAGCAACCTTGCAAGTTGCAAGGAAATGAAAGACAGTCTTAAGGGACCCCCATTGTGTCCCCTGGCCCCTGTCTTCCCTTCCCTGGATCCCAATAGTTTAGAATAATCACCGCATAGCTCCTGTGATTTGTTCTTTAGTGACACTCCATAATTGCAGTAGGCAGGGGTGAGGGGGTCTCTATGGGGGTCTCTTAAGACTGTCTTTCATTACTGAATATTGAAAACGAGCCATGGACTGAAAGGGGAGGGGGACAGTGGGAGGGGGTGATGGTCAAGGTGGGGGGCACTTGTGGGGAGAAGCACTGGGTGTTATATGGAAACCAATTTGACAATAAACTATTATTTAAAAAAAAATAAACATCCCACTGTTTCCAAGCCTATAAACTGATGTTGCCTCCATGCCACCCCCCCACCCCCCCGCAACCCCCAACACACACCTTTTGCCCTTTCTCTTCCTGGAACACCCTGCCCCACACCCTAAAATTCCCTGGAAACTCCTATTCATCCTTCAAGGTCTTATTCAGGTATCTTTTCTCTGAAGACTTACACACTCCTTGGTGCTACCACAGTATCTCTTACATTTTTTGTGCTTGCACTATGCTGTGCTGTTGTTCTTTGTAAGTGATCTACAGGAGACCAAAAGTCCTGCAGGACTGGGGGACCCTTAATCATGTGTACCGACCTAGTATCTAGTGTTGGGTCAGGCACAGAGGAAGACCTTTATAACCAGTTTTTTACTAATGACCACATGGCAAGAGACAAACTACAGTGCAGGGTCAGAACATACTTATTAATTCAATAAACATTTACTAATGTCAGCTCTGTGCAGGCTCTGTTGAGGCCTCAGGCTACAGAGAAAGAAGACTGCAAACTCAAGGGGCTCCTCCTCCCTCCTCTACCCAGGTGCCCACCTCTGACCCACTGCAATCTGGGCTATGGAAAACTAGACTCTCAAAACTAGCAGGTAAACTCTAGAGATTGTAGGACCCAGCAGGCCTGAGGGGTTTGCAACTTTCAGCAACTACAGAGGAGCTGTTTCTGGGCCCCCACTCTTACACAAAATGGTCTCTCTCACAACCCAATGAAACCTAAACTCAGAATTCCCCTATAAAATTCTCCAGGGGCCTCAGGTCATTCAGATACCAGGTGGATTGCTTCCACAGGTTACTGAAGGTCCCCTCTTTTCTCTTTTTATGCAGCCATACGGGCCAAAATCTCCAGTGAGAAGGTAGTACCTGCCAGTGCAGACCCTGCTGACACTCAAAAAATGATCCGGTATGAAATCAAACAGATAAAGGTACATGGGGGCAGGACAGGGCATTAACCCCCTTGGGGTGCTGGGAGGAGTGCGGTCTATGTACTGGGAGTTGGGATGGTAGGTCAGATGATCTGGCTCATTGATTCTGGGGTACTGATGCTGGAGTAGAGGTGGTTGATATGTTGGGAGCAGGGTCCACAGACCCTCAGCGTCCATCTAGTCCTACAGCTGCCTGTGCATGGGTCTCCTGGAGGTATTCTCATTGGAATAAACCAAGGCTTAGATTTTTCTTAAGATAGAAATGACCCAGTTGGGCCACCAAATTTTGAACTAGACTTTTGTCTAGTGTTTTTGGATTAAGAAATGAGAAGTTTTTCCTGTTAAGATATAAAGAATACTCCCTAACCCAATACTGCCTTTTTTTTTTTTTTAATAATTGCCTTTCAGATGTTTAAAGGGTTTGAGAAAGTCAAGGATGTTCAGTATATCTATACACCTTTTGACTCCTCTCTCTGTGGTATAAAACTAGAAGCTAACAGCCAGAAGCAGTATCTCTTGACTGGTAAGTTAAAGACCAACAAGCAACCTTAATAGTCTGTCCTAAGGAAGGCAGCCAAGGAGGAGTCAGGACTGTCCTTGGGCAGCAAGCTGGGCCAGGTGGAATTTTCTTGGGCATAAAATAGAGCAGTGTTACTAAGAGGACTGGGGAGGAGCTGTGTTAACCTTTCTTTCAATGCAGAAGTCTTCACTACAATGATCTTGGCTACTGCTTCACTATTTTAAGGGCAGATTGCTCTCCCAGCATAGGGCAGCTCGTTTTATTTTTAAACAGTTTTAACTGGTGTAAGGTTTTTGATACCTTGAGCCAAAATTCTGCCTCTTTAAAACTGCCCTTTGTGGGTTCAGCTTTGCCCTCTGTTCTATGATGATCCTTCAGAGTCTAGAGGACCATAGATACATGCATTCTAACTCCAGGCTTGCTGGCTGTGGTTCCCAGACTCCTTCCTATCCTGGTGACATTCTTAAATGGGATATAGGCTGTCCCTCCTCTAGCACAGGACCCTAAACTGGACACTGCACTATAGATGACATCATGATGTCACAGAGTAAACGAGGATTGTGCCTGTGAAAACTCACCCCCCAACACACACATTATAGTTATCACAGTAACTTTAGATAACCACATTGGGTCATGCTCTTGGCTTATAATGAGCCTTTGTGACTAACTCACATCACAGGCCTTATTCTGGGGGTACAGTAAAGCACAGGTCCTAACAGGAGCCTGACTCTAACATGGTTATAAACTCTATGAACTTGGTCCTGGGCAGGTCTCCCATACTCAATTGGTTGGGACAGTTAAGGAAGCACACAAGGATATGATTTCATAAGTGAATGAATGCAATATTAAATTATGTTGTAGTTTAGGGAAAAGAGGCATTTGTATGGTCATAAACAATTAGGGAAGCTAATTGCTGGTGGGACTTAAATTGCCCCCAAAGGATGAAAAACATTTGAAAAGAAGGCAAGGAAAAGAAAAACACAGCAGGTGGGGAGAACAGGAGGAATATTCATTATCTGTCCATCCATTCAGCAATAATGACCACCTACTCGCTGCCAGGCCTTGGGCAGGGGGATCAAGAGTCAGTGACAAGTCATAGTCCCCAAAGAATTTTCAGTCCAGACTTGGCTCTTGAGAAGTCTTACCCACTGGAGGAGACACTGATAGGGGCTCCCCAGATCTAAGGGTGTGGAATGGTGTTGATCTGGGAGCTTCTGGATGGGAGAAACAGGCAGCGCATGCCACTGAGCCCTTAAGGCCCCAGGACTAGCAGATGAGGCCACCTCATTCCTTCTGTGTGTTAGCCCTCTGCCAGGCACTGTGGTGTATCAAGGGGAGGAGGAGATATGCTCTCTCCTCTCAAAAATGTCACCTCTAACGGAGGGTGAGGATAAATGACAAACACAAGCCTGCTGAAGAGTCATCATGGTACACGTGCTCTTCAAGAGAAGGCACAAGCTCTTTTGCCTGATGTTGAAAGTCCTTGTGATCAGAACACTGCCGATATCTCCATCTTTGTCTCCTGTCATGTGTGAGTGACAGTTCCTAGCCCCTCATTTCCCTTCAGAGCTGAATTAAACTACTTGCAGTAGCAGAAGGTGTTCTTCTCGGCTATGCCCCACCACCCTGCACAGGGTAGTCCCAATGTCCAGAAGTCCTTTCCCTCATGTATCTTGCAATTGAACTTCTACCCATCCCTGCAAGGCCGGCCCCACAGAAGCATCATCTCCTCTGAGACACCTTCCTTGTTCCCAACCCCTTCCACAGACAGAGATAATTATGCTTTGTTTCATTCTTGAGCTACATCTTGTATATAATCATATAGCAGTGTACTTTTTGCCTACTTCTCTGTCTGCCCTACTGCTTGTTAAGCTCCTTGGGGGCAGAGATTCTGTCCTATTTATCTCTGTATTTCTAGTACCAAGTCATAGTACTTGCTCAGTGAGCAAATGAATGACTGAAGTTCTAAAAGAGGTGTGAGCTTGGGTGGCCAGAGATGGCCAGGAGGATGAGGTAGTACTGAAAAGGGTCTTTGGAAGATAGGAAAGAGTTTGATAAGTAAAGAGGGGGAACTTTCCTATGGGGAATGAGAGAGACTCACCGAAATAAGTATCAATAGGGCAGGAGATTAGCCTATGTAGATACTGGGAAGGGTTGGAAAGAGGAAGGACCTATTATTTATGGAAACTTCTGTGGGCCCAAGCTATGCTAGAAACTTTACAGATATTCTCTAATTTAATCCTGACAACAACTCATCTTCCAGCTGAGAAGTTCTACAACTTTCTTAAGGTCACAAAGCTCTAAATGAGAGAAAAAAAGGCGGTTACATCTAGAGTCTGACCTGAAAGTCCATGTTTTTCTCTCTGTACCTTGCTAAAGGAAAAAGCCTTCATCCCACAACTTTCTCTCACACAAACATAATCTGTTAATATCTTCAATATAAAAATTATAGAGGTTTTTTGGTTGTTTCATTGAGCCCCATGTCACCACTGCCACCAAAAAGCTATTAAAGAGGCTGTAATGACAGTGTCTTTGAGGACCTGGGCTCCTGGTCTCCATGAGTAGATTCCTCATGCTAGGTTTTCCTTCATTCCCCCTCGAAGGTCAGATCCTCAGTGATGGAAAAGTCTTCATCCATCTGTGTAACTACATCGAACCTTGGGAGAACCTGTCCTTTTTGCAGAGGGAAAGCCTGAATCACCACTACCATCTGAACTGTGGCTGCCAAGTAAGGGGATGTCCATTTCCAAGGTCTTTGGGGTGAGGGGGAGGGGTCTTGAGCCTTGCAGCCTCATTCTTCATGTGTTCCTTCCTTTGTGCATGCATTTATTCACTTACTGTACTATATTTGAAATCTGCCATGGATCAGTCACTGTATGAAGTTGGGGATGGGAAAGCAAGGTGGTCCATAGTCCATGATCTCAAAGTACTTAACATTTTGGCTGGGAAGATGGCCATCATCTAAAGACTGAGATAATATAGCTATCATTTAATGAAAGTCTACTTTTGCCAGGCCATGTAATGGTCTATTTATTTAAAATATTTAATTTAGCCTTTATAACAAATTTATGAAGAATTAAGATTTTCATGTTAAGGTGAAAAAATTAATGATTTAAGAAGTGAAGTGATTTGCTCAAGGTCAGTGGTGGAGTAAGGACAGTCAGGTCTGTCTGACTCCAGAAACATTATTAGAGAGGCAATACTGTATATTAAGAGCACAGGGGATGGGGAACTCAGGAGGAAATTTGGTGACTAGGAAAGGCTTCATAATTCAGGGGCATTTGAGCTGGGTTGTACAGATATGTAGGAGTTTGAAAGGCAATAATGGAAAAAGGACAATCTACTCACATTGATGTTATATGGCTATGACTCTAGATTACCACCTGCTATACAGTGCCCTGTACCATCTCAGCCCCCAATGAGTGCCTCTGGACAGACTGGCTGCTGGAACGGAAGCTCTATGGGTACCAGGCCCAGCATTATATCTGCATGAAGCATGTCGATGGCACCTGCAGCTGGTACCAGGGCCGCCTGCTCCTCAGGAAGGAGTTTGTTGACATCATCCAGCCCTAGTAGGGGCCAGTGACCACGACATTCTTTCAAGAGTCCCGAAGCCTAAGCCAGTCCCTGTGGAGCTCTGGGTGTCACCACCCGCCTCATCACTGCCAGCCAATGGGAAGTACCAAGTGGATGATCTGGCTAGTGTTAGGGTAGGGATGGGGTGTGTTACAGTTTGTGTCCAAACGCCAGCCCAGAACCTGTCAAGGGCCAGGAAAAGTAACTTGACTTTTCTAGCCTGCCTTCAGCCCATCTCCCCTGCCTCCCAAACCCTTTCAGTCTAGCTAAACCCTCCTACTCAAAGTTCTGATTCTGGCTTAGTTTGTTTTCTACAGCCAGAACTATTATTCCCTTTTCTTCCCCGGAGAGTATGTTTTCTCTTACCGTAATTTATCTGATGGGAAGAAATGGTGATTATTACACATATGAGATGATATAGCCTTATGATGTACAATACCAGAGATGGGCTGACAGAATCAGAAACAAACTGATTTGGAGGAGTGAAAAGAACAACACACTATGGCTGTATGTCCTCTACTCATGTCCCCACTCATCCTAACTCTCTCATATACTTCCATCTGTTACGGGGAGAGACTTGGGGGGGGGGCAGAGTCACTCAGTGTGAAACCTGCAGTGGCCTAACCTCCCTCCACATGGTATAATCCTCTACACCATCCCTGGCAGAGGATCTGGCCCAGTTAGCATACCTCTTCGGACAAGAATAGACGTAGGTATTACCTCTCCAGGTTAACTATCCTTAATGCCTTCAACTGATGTCCATAAAGCTTCTTCTGTTTCTTTTAGAAAGTCCTTCTCTACTCAATTACTAATGTTTTCATTCCTAATTCAGAATTTTTTAAGCTCCCTTCTCCAAAAAAAAGCCTTTCTCTACAGTTGTAGAGATGATATTCCCCTTTAGCTTTTAACACCTCAGAGAGATCTTAGGAGTCCTCTCTTGAGGGCAAATTTCAGGATAGAGGACAGGAGAGAAATAACACAAAACCCTTGGGGGAAAAAGATGGTAGATGGGGAACATACTTTGTAACTCTTACAACTGTTTTCAGTGGTCAGCCCTGCTAGGCGTATGGCAGGAAAAAGCCAGCTTTGTTCCTTGTCTGCTCCTCAGCTCAGTCCACTCACCACTCCTGTATTAGAGTCCCTGAGAACTCCAAGCACAGACCCTTTAGGGTTCCTTAGACTGTGCAAGACTTCCTGGCTTGCCCTGAAAGGGAAAGCCCTTATGCTCATTTCAAGAATTTATTAAGGATGAGGTCTTAAAAGTTCCAGAGCCTCACCCTGGCAAAGATGAAGGACGTAGTTCTTTTCATGGCTCAAGGTTGCTATTCATCTTTTATGTGTGGTTTGGGCCATGTGCAATAAGCCAGATGAACATTCTTGAATCCCAGAAATGGTCCAAATGGAGATCCCTTTTGGAGTAGGGAGTGGGAGGGGAAATAAACACGATCTCTGCCACACAGTACAATACTGGAGTGCTATGGAAGAAAGTCTCCATTGGTGGGCTAAGCAGGATCACCAACTGACCATGCAAGCCTGGGGCAGAGGATGTGGGGACAGAGAGGAAGAAGGAAGTTAAGTTAGAGCTAGAAGTTGTCATGAAGGAAAAACATTAGCAATAGCCTGTGCACCAGCCAGCCAGGCCATCTCTCTGCTCCTCTGATATCCTAGCATGGCCTCAGTAAAGGCATAATGTTAATCCAGTCTTATTGTAATCTTGAGGAAGCCAAGGGAAGGACTTGGTGAATAGGAACAACACCTTACATCTGAGGAGCGCACCACACTTTTCCAGAAGACTATTATTTAAAGAATCTCATTCACATTTTGTAAGTACCATATTAGATATTGTGGTCAGGAATAATCATGTACATTTAACTTTCCAACTGGGAAACCAACAGAAAGGGAATCTAACTAGTCCAGTGACTTGTGGCAGGGAGATCTTCTGATTGTTGATCCATAGGTTTATTACTTTCTCAGCTTGATAAAATGCCCTTGTTTCTGCTCTTCACTATGCAGTCTTCAGATTTTGGAGACAAAAGGCTATCAGCTAAAATTCAGCTGCGAAAGCCCCCAAAAGCAGGTCTCAACAGTTCAATCCCAACAGAGTCTCTAGGGTTGAAATGCTGAGACACTCTTTTGAGCCCCATAATCACCATGTGTCTAAGCTCATAATGTAAACATGAGAGGGACTAGAGTCCCCACTCAATCACCTACCATCTCTTTGTGATTGGGGTAGTATGTCTGCTCAATGAGTGGGAACTTTTCTCCTCCCAAGGTCTTGTAGATGGCAACCAGCTGGGCAAACTGCAAAAGAGAAGCAAATGTTTCAGCTTATCTAGACAACTCAGACAAACAAACAACAGTCTATATAATAAGTATTTATTATTTGCTCTGTTGGGAGCTTTGTGCAAAACACTCTGAGGATATAAAAGAGGTGTACAATTCTTATTTTTAAAGATATGTGTTAGTTGGGGAAAGGAGAGAGAATGTAGTAACAACGATTACTGAATGAATTTTACAATTATACAGTTTTAATGATATTCAGTCCTCATATCAAATCGATAAGCTAGTATTCATTTTCATTTTACGTATGAGACTCAGAGAGAGTAGAAAAGTTGCCTAAAGTCACAGAGCTGCAAAGAGGTGAAGCTGGGATTGAAATCTGGGTCTCTAACTCTAAACACTCGAGGGATGGCAAGTGATAAAGCTGGAAAGGTAACATGGGGTCAAGTCTTGAAAGTACAAATGCTAGGAAAGGAATGGTAGCTTTTTCCTGCAGGCAGTATGGAGTCACAAGAATTTAAGCAGTGGGTTATGAATAAAGCTGTTCTTTAGGAAGATTTTGATGCTATGGTATGCAGGATAGACAGACCAGTCTCTCCAGGATTTCCTACTCCTCTAAGAACTAAACTCGCTGGACCCTTTACCTAGAAAAACCAGAACAGCTCTATGAAGAAGAGGTGAGGTACACATTCTTACAGTGTGAGAGTTGAAAAGCCTTTGGCAAACATCTTAGCACCTCCTAGAGTGCCTTGCTCCCACATTTCATAAGTGAAGAAACTGAAGCCCAGTGAGGTCACTTGCCCAAGGTCACATAATACTTGAGCTGGATTCATAACCAAGCTATTTTATTCCCAATATATAACACTTCCTACTCCTTCACGTAGCTGCCTTTTAGACTCTGCAGAGACCATGCTCTTTCCACAGGAAACACACAGGAATTTTCTGCTCAATCCATTCACACACACCCACCTACATACCTATCCCCGGTGCACTGGCTGCAGGGGTAATCCAGCATCTTCCCTCTAGTTCCATTAGGTTAGTTTACACTCTAAGCCACTGATACCTGGAACTGCTAGAAGGAAAAGTTGCCAGATCAAACTTGTCTTCCATTTATCAGAGAAAGGAAAGCTAGAAAATTTTTCAAAAGCTCAGGTCCTATTCTGTGTAGGGATGTTGGTACATGAGCCAGTGAGGATGTGGGGGGTGGGGGTGGAAGTGGGGGGAGGAGTAGAAGCTCAGAAAAGAGTTGTCAGAAAACTGGAGGCTTCTGGTTCTTGCTCTACCTTGAACTTGCTGGGTGCCCTTGAGCAAATGATTTCTCATCTCCACGCCTCATTTCCTTCATAGATAAAATGAAAGGAATGAATTCGATCAGTTCTTCAAACTTTTTACCATAAAGGAATATCATTTTATTATATTTTCTCCCAAACTCCATTACCAAACTGCAGCTTAAGTGATCATATGTTGTGGTCCTTTTGTTGGTAAAGACAGAATTTTTCTATTACTTTTGAAATGCTGGAAAATGTTGGAATTTCTGGGTCATTCCCCTTTGTGACATGGCTAGTGACTCTGGATCTTGAAGGCCTCTTCCAGGACTGAAAGTATGATTCAGGGACTCCCAAGCCCCCAAGATTTTATTATTGAAAGACACTTGACAGAGTCTCTGAACCAGATATCCCATTTTACACATGAGAAGACTGAGGCTAGAGAAGCAAAGGAAAGCATAGGCCGCCAGATGATGTCTGGAGCTGGGACTTCATTAGGACAGCGCCCACGTAGGCCTCTTCCTGCTCAATGCATTCTCCACTGTACCCTGCTGCCCTTGCTGTTCTTCGGTTTTTCAACTTGCTTTGACTGTCAAGACCAACCCCTCAGACTTTTCCTGCCTTCTATGATTCTTTCCATCATCCCATCTGACCTTCAAGTCCGACCTGCCCACCCTGGCCAGGCTGGATTCCTGTTCTGCCTCTGGATACCTGCCTAAGCTCCAAAATCTCTAGCATTGCCAGCGAGCTGATGCCAGCTCTACCTAACAACCTCTGTCCTGCTGCAGCCCACGCACTGGCATGAAACCAAGGCATGTGGGGTTTTATCTTTCTAGCATGTGGGAGAGTTACACAGACACCACAGCAATGCCAGGAAGGCCCAGGGCAGAATCCCAGAGTCCTGGTACAGCATGACTAAAATGGCAGCCAGTTCCCAGGCACTAGTTGGGTTCCTGGGAGCTCACCCCACCCTCCTTCACTTTATCTCCAACAGTCCCTGTCTGCTCAAGGTACTGGGCTTGGCATCTAACCCCTGCCTCCTTGGAAACTTAGATTAAGTCACAAGCACACAGTTACCAATTAAACAAATGTAATATCTGATAAGGGTTATTTCCTCTATGCATAGACAAAAGAATGGATTTAGGTGCTGGGGGTGGTATTGACAATGAATAGGAAGATAATGTTAATTTTAATCAGTTCTTCAGAGAACAGGAAAGACTTTTTAGAAGAAATGAGATTTCAGGATCAGTCCGAATTTAGTAAGTTATCCTTAGCCCTTCTAGAAATAAATGCTTTAATTCAACTCTTGTGCTTCTGTGTCTAAAAAAACTTAGATGGAGTGATAGGATTTTTAGATAAATTTACAGCAATATGGGATGGCGGCATTCTGGCTTCCTCTGGAATGCTACCTTCATTGATAGGGCTACTTCTGTTTCCAAAATCCCATTGTGCCTGCTTTGACCAATTTATAATAGCAGATGGGTTCAGAGACATGGTGATGCAAGGTAGAGGAGCCTTGACAACCCAACTGAGGCCTCACACCAAAAGTAGCCTGAGCTCCCAACGCAATAAAGAAATATAAAAATGATGAACCGAAGTCATCATTTCAGAGGGACCTTCCCTACACAATCACCAAATTTGTTCACTCCCATTAACAGGCAGAGAACAATATATAAAATGCCATTAGTGTGGCAGTTGCTTAATGAAAATGAAGGGAGAACTTGGTATCTGGCCAGGGAGTCTTGCTGTTCTCATGTGATGCCAAAGGCAATGTGCTGGGATTATGAATGGGTGAGAATGTGAACCCTCACCAGATCCCAGATCCCAGGAGGGGCAAAGTCCTAGGCACAGGCTCCCTGATCCTCCCACCCTGGCCTCTGGCATAGTTTTGGAACATAAAGCAGGGGACTACTTTCTTTAAGAGATCCCAAATACTAGGGAACTGTAACAACCAGGTTGACAAACTGGTGACAGGCACTACTATTATTCCTACTTCACAGACAAAAAAGCCAGGCACAGAGAGGTTTAGTTAGAAGAAAAAAAAACAATAGCAGAATTACCTTGTGTGGCTATGAGGGAGCCAAATTCTAACAGGCATTGAAAAGGTGGGGAAGGAAAGAGTTAGGGCTTATTTGCAGTTCAAAAGGTTGTGTGGTAAAAAGGGAGGTTCCCAGAAAAGAAACCTGAAGGCCTCAAATATGATCTTCTGTGATTAGCAACACATTCAAATCATAAACTCTTTTAGCCTGCTTCTACAAAACTCTAGGATTCTTAGGTATCTCAGGCCAGACAGAAAGGCTGAATGCCTGGTGATCAAGAACCCAACCCGCCTTCCTCAACCACAGCAGCTCCCAGGTTTTCTGACTCCTCATTCATTGGCTTTCCCTTATACTCTCAGGTCTCCCTGGTTTGCAAGGGATTAGGAGAAACTGTGAATTTAGGTGTGAGGAAGAGATCAAGAGCAGAGGTGATGCCTCCACCTGGTTAAAAAACACCCCCTCCAACTCCTTGGGTGGTGGAGAGGCTTGGGGTCTAAGAACTTCACAGTGACCCTTGGAAAGCCAGTGTGTGATAGCTGAAATGATTTTTGAAAAACAAGAGGAAGAGGATGTGATTAGGGGCAGGTGTTTCCTTCTAAGAGGGCAGCTTGAAGCAGCAGTTCTAGGAGCTAGGTCCCCACTGGCCTCAGGCCTTTCTCATAGCCATTCAGAGGCAAGAGACAGATATTTTTATTGTTGCATCTACGGCTGAAGGCACGGCCTATAGACCCATAAAGACTTCTTTACAGAATCTTTGTGTGACTTTGTTGTGAGGCCAAAGGTCCACTCTGCAGCAAGGGCGGCTCAGCCCTTTTATTGTGAGAACCTACCCTATCCCATGTCGCATCTGAAGCTCCTCCCATATCCTCACGGCTCTGCCTAGTGCGCCTTGATTACTAGTGGTCCCTCCCTGGGGGACTGGGAGATACAGGACCTGGGGACAAGGGGATCTCACTCACCACCCATGGCTTGTCACAGAAGTTGTAAATGGATTCCAGTGAGTTGATGCTGGGGAGACCTGCATACTGCATGCCAATAATCAGGTGCCGGAAGTCCTCATTCTCTGCCATGCCAAATGCATGCTGCCGGATAAGCACAAAGTCTGGCCGGAAGGACCTGGTGAAAATGTAGAGGCAAGTTTCCCATCAACCAGCACCTGAGGACATATATCATCTTATCTCCTGTTACCAAAGCCCTAGACAGAGAAGGGATATTCGAGGCCACCAGGAGTAAGCCCCTCATTTTATTATTATTATTATTCTTTCATGGACTAGGAAGTGAGGTATTACGGTACTTCTCAAAGGAGATTTAAGGAAGAGGTGTCTGAAGTTTCCTTACTCCTCTGAATTAAGCACTTTCTCTTTCTAAGGTACAAATTCCCTCAGGAGGGAAGTAATACGTTCAGACCCATACATCTTAAATGAGCAAGAATGTGGGGAAATGTGAGAGCAGAAGCTTATTGTGGCTTCAGAGTTCGTGCTCCAAGAGGATCCCAGCAGACTCTAAAGACAACATATTTGGCACCACCCTGCCACACAGATCCCTGATACCAGTGCCCTAGTCTGACTGCGTAAAGCTGCTCCTTAAAATAGGCAATGCCCTCATCAGGCCCCCAAGAGAGTAAGGGTCCAGGCTGGCTGAGAACAGATGCCAAACTTCCCAATGTTATTCTTCCAAAGTGTATGCTAGGGAGGGGTGCAAATATTTCTCAGAGAACCGAGGTTGAGCAAGGGCTACAGGAAGCACAAGGAGTACAGAATGTTCCCAAGCATGGGAAGGCTCCCTGTGTTTCCCCTCTAGCCAGCAAAGCTCCCAGCCTCAGCTGCTCCATCTTCATACCCTGACTCTGGAGGAACCCTATCTTCCCAGAGAGTCAGTTGTGTGGCAGCATCCATCCTCAAGGCTCTAGAGCTTGTCAGTTTCACACCATATGCAATGACCTACCTGGTTCTCTGCCCCGGCCACCCATTCAACTTCCACCTATAGCTCCAGTACCACCTGGCCTCTGAGACCAGTCTTTTTAATGTGAAGATGGAAGAAGCACTCCTCAGTCACTCAGGGGACTTAGCATCAAGTCAGTATGGCATGTGCTAGAGCTGTTCTGACTTCCTTGTGCCCCAGTTTTGGGAAACTGGCTCCAGCTATATGCCCGAGATCAAGCTTTATATATCAGTTACAGGAACTGAGCTTCAGACTTCCTGCACTGGCCAGCTCCCAAGTTCCTACACTCACACCTGGAAGGGCCTAATTATTCTTGCCAGATCCCTCCTGACACCCCGCTATGGACTTTTCTGTCAGCACCCGCTTCTGTGCATGCATCCCTATGACTCACTCTACCTGCAGCTGGGGGAGCCCATCATTCTCTTGAGCTACTCCCTACCTGAACAGACATTTCTTTTTCTGTCCTCCTCAGTCTCCAGTTTGCACTTCCCTGAGGTTAGGTTCCCGATACCTGAGTTTTGCCTTCCTTGTCACTGAGCCAGTTCCTGTTGGACACTGGAGACCTCAGTGTCAGGATGCTGTAGACGGAGGCAGGGAGGAGGATAAAGTGAAGATTCTTCCTGGAGCAAGATTCTGAAGTCTAAAAACCTGACACCATGCTGAACCCCTGGGAAGAATGACACTGTGGGAACTATTTTCCCTCCATCTGGAATTCTAATTACCTCTCCTCACCGAATGGTTGCATTAGATTTGATCATATCTGTAAGTGATGTGATCCAGCACACCACCTGGCATGGAAGTGCCCTGTAACTACAAACTTTCTTCCAACCACAGTGTCCCTTACAACCTACACTTTCTTATCAGACTTATGAATTCCCAGGAGTGGGGAATATAGAAAGAATACAGGGCTGGGGGTTAAGAGATTTCACAGAGAAACACAAGGCTCTGCTACCAACTCACTAAGTAAATCCATGCAAAATAGAAGGCTGAACTAGATCAGAGGTTTTCAAACCTTTCTTTGAAGCAAAGGAATCCTGTTTTCCAGGGAAAATATAAAAGCACAAAATCACACTCGTAGAAGTGAGGCTGGAGTCCTAGAAACCCTCTAATAGGATTCTAGTTACCTCTAAATGAGTCCTGAGTCCTTTCTCTACCATTGGACTAAGAGCTCTCTGAGAGCAGGAGCCGGTTTTCTCTGCCTCCCTCTACCACTTCTACACAGTACACATTGTTGACTTCTGTACAATACACAAGACATAGCAGTGCCATCCCACTCCGACATTGACTTTGAAACTACCGCTGCAAACCAGAGACAGTAACACTGAAGACAGTGACAGTGACCCTGAGGACAGAAAGGACCTTACCGGACAACCTTGGTGCCATTCCGGAGCACCTGCATATCCACAGCATATGTCCCATCTGCATGGGCCACCAGGTTGAGCTCTGAAAATTCTGCCTAGAAAATAAAATAACAGTAGGGGATGGAGAGGGTAGATTTCATGTTATATGTTTTTTTTTTAACTATAATTAAAATTGTAAAAAAAAAAAAACAACTTAAAAATAAATAAAAGTAATGGTAGGGAGGGGCGCCTGGGTGGCTCAGTCGGTTGAGTGTCCGACTTCGGCTCAGGTCATGATCTCACGGTTCGTGGGTTCGAGCCTCACATCGGGCTCTGTGCTGACAGCTAGCTAAGAGCCAGGAGGCTGTTTCAGATTCTGTGTCTCCCTCTCTCTCTGACTTTCCCCTGCTCACGCTGTCTCTCTCTGTCTCTCAAAAATAAATAAAAAACAGAAAAAAATTTTAAAAAAAATAATGGTAGGGAAATAAGATCACAATCCTTTGCCAGGTTCTCCACAGATCAGCAACAGCTCTCACCAAACATTTATTCAGTTTTCAAAGCATTTTCACAAACTGACCTCATCTAACTCTCATAGTAACTCTGTGAGGTAAGGACAGAGAGAATTCTCCCCTATTTACCAAAGAAGCAGTTAAGTGACTTTTCTGCACAAATAAAACTTATTGTTGGCAGAGATTGGTGCAAGGCTCAGGTCTTCTGACTCCTCTGTACTGACTTTCTACAGAGCAGGAAACTGGGGCAACATGCCCTCTGTCAGTTTCAACATGAAAACACTAGGTTTTAGTTTAGGCAACTGAGTTTTACTTCTGCTCTGCCCCCAGTTAGCTCCATAAGATTTTAGGTAAGTCGCTTCACTTCACAGGGTGGGGGCAAGGAGGGTTTCTTTCATCTATGAAATGGGAATAATTTTAAATCAACCCTGCTTGTCTAACAAGTTGTTTTAAGAACTGAATGAAATAATGCATAGGAAAGTACTCTGTAAATCACAGCATACTGTGTAAGTTCTATTATTATAAAGAAAATACATGCATGGTTTCAACTGGACATCCTCCTCTCCACCCAAATGGACTTATCATCTCTATCACAAAGCAAAGGGTAGAGGAAGATTAAAAAGCGGGGGCTGGGGGGGTGCTTTCAGGACTTTACTATACTGCAAACAAGAAACTCTCTCTGTAGTTAGCCTCACACCTAGAATAGGCACCACTGGAGGCTGCACAACTGAATGCCAGATATGTGCCAACCCAGGAAAATCATGCAACCAACAATATGGAGGTGTGGCCTGTGTCCCAGGAATACATTCCCCTAAGGTTTTCTTCAGGCCTGAGAACTGTGTACTGCAAGAGGGCCCAAAAAGCCACACTCCTCGCTTCTTTACAGATTTCAGCACCATGAAAAAAACTCAGGAAAGTTGAAATGCAGCCTTCATGACCATATCTCATAGAGAGAAAAGCCTCAAGGAGAGGGTGAGGAAGGGGAGTTGTAGAGCTGAGAATCCAGTGACAGACACTGTACTCTATCTACTCTGATGAACTAGACGGTTCGCTGTGGGATGTCAAGAGAGAGAATAATGATGATGCAGATGTAACTCTGGGTTTCAGGGTGATTACCTGTTCAACTTTGATATCATAATCTCCAAGAACTTTTTTGCCCCGGAAGCACTTGGCCCTGGAAAAGGGAGGAAAAAAACCCACACAAATTAATATTGTTTAAGTGCTTGAGATCAGAAATTTACGATCATGAGAAGAAGACTAGAGCAGCCAGAACCCCAGAATGAGCGGGTTGGACCCTAACTCAGCTAGTGGGTCATCATGAGAGAGCCTCAAGCAAACCACTTCCTCTCCTTTATGCTCAGCTTGCCCACCCATAAAATAATCCAAAGCACCTTTCCACTCCTAGATTTTGTGATTTTTATGATAAGATCCTTGGTCTTTGTGCTACAAAAAAAGTCAAGAAGTAGGAATTTCCCTAATGTTATTCCTCGTAAACAGCACGCCAGTCTTACACATTTCTATACATTCCTTATCTTTCCCCATCCTACAAGTCACTCTGATTTTCTACTCGGACTCCACTCTTGGAATTTTAGTTTTTAAAGAAACTGTTATTCTTTTACCCCTTTATACCCATACTTCCAAAAAGGATTTGAGGCGATTAATGGTTTAAAAGGCAAATATAACCAACAAAATAAAGATTAAAGGACAATCAATGAATGACAGAGTTAATTATACCAGAAAATAAATTTTAAAAGGGAGTGGGCTGAGGAAAGCTACTACTATAAGTAAACACAAAACCTCTCCTGTATTTCAGATTTCAGTCAAGAAAATTAGGCTGAGTTTTATAGTACTTGTTATCTTCCTATCTTGTCATGGATCTAGAGGAACCTCACGTTAATGCATCAGTGGCTTCAGAGCCCCTTGTAAGTGGACTGTGTTTACGTTTTTATTTCTATGCATTCCTATTTTGCTCTTAACTTCCCATCCTCACCCCTGTAAGATTTTCTTGTCTGTCCATTTAGGCTAGTTCTCCATATGTAAAAAGGGTCTTTTCACACTATACCTGTTAGCTGGGTTGGTCCTGTTTTCCCAGTGCTGGAAATTTTAAATTAGCCTGTTTCACTAGTGGGTTTCTATAAGTCCCTCTCCAAAATAAAGGGATGAATTAATACTTGTTCGACATCAGGTTCTAGGAATTGTGTGCAAGTTGCTTCTAAGAAGATCTCGTTTAATCTCATTAATCTTCCAAGAAGATTCATAACAACTTGTGAGACAGAAAGGTATTCATTTCTGAGATGAGGAAAGCAAGACTTAGAGGAGGAAAATGGCATATTCAAGGTCACGTGGCAAGTTAGTGACAGAGCCATTGTGTATGCACACCTACATGTGAGTTCAGTGCCCCTGGGACTATACAGTAGTCTCTCTCTCTGCTGATTCATTCTCTCCATCTTTACTCCCACAAAACTGACTTGTCATTTGTGCTACATTGCATGTTTTCCCCACATTTTCCTTTTGCTGCTTAAAAGGGACTTGATGTTGTGAGTACTAGTTCTACTACAAATACTTCCTACCCTGGTTCCTGTGAACTACCCAGGATGAGGCAGGCTATTTCCTTTCCTTTCTGGATTCTGGAACAGTCCGTTCTAGGAAGTTATCATTTGTCCTATCCAAGTCCCTGGCCACCTTTAAATTGCTCCCCAGAGGCACTCAGCCATCCTGGAGCTGGGTCACTGAAGCCCATCCCCCCAACCTTTGCCCCAATACCTTACTAAGCTTCATCAGCTTGCTTCCAGAACACTGTTCAACATTAGTAAGTCAGCAAGCCCCTCCAGCAAGCTACTGTCCCACCTTATTTATGGATTTAAATGATAGTCTATACATGGCACTATCACTGCTCTGTAGATTTTGGACTCTGTAGGTCTTTTCCATGACTATAAAAAGGAGAAACAGAGTAAATGACCCTGGAGGTTCCTTTCTTGTGTAGATGAGGTGTGTCTACCTTGTTATCAGCAATGCTTTTCTGATGCTTCCTCCTATCTTCCGGTCTCAAAATAGCTCCTGTTCTGTAAGTCTCAGAGCCATTAACAATAACCTCTCATTCAGTATGATACCTTGCACTTTCTAAGCACATTCCTTGCCTTATTTGTCCCTTACAACTTAGTGAGGCAGCATTTGACCAATGAGGAAACTGAAGCCCAGAGCAGTTAAATAATATGCCCAAACCACAGAAAAGTTCATAGGAGTTAAGCCTAGAACTAAGAGTTTACATCTCGGTTCTTACGTGTTGCCAAGTATTTTAATTCACTTGCTAATTTTGTGAGTTTTAAACACTGATACTGAAGTATATTTATAGATTCTGGCTGGGTTTATCTGCCACTTCCTGCACCTGCCCAGTGACCAAGTTGGCTAATGACAACTGTTTTCATGCCTTCTCCCCACCCCTACCTCACCAATGATCTTAATGCTTTTTCCTTAAGGTAATTTGTCCTGTTGAAAAACTTGGTCTGTGTTTCCTGGCTCTTGGTAACTGACCTCTCTTGGCTGAGCCAATCTTATAGAAAAGGGGCTTAGATGGCAAGAAGATGGGGTATGGAGACTTTTTCTGGAGAATGAACACATTCTCCCCGCTCTGGCCCTTGAAAAGTTTGGTTCCAGATATTTTCATGAAGAATTTTGTAACTTACAAGCAAGAGACAGAAGTACCCCCTGATATTAAGAGATCACTGTTAGGATGCAGCGTGTTAGAATCCAGAGAAGTTGTGAATCACAAGGCTCTGAAATCCTAGCTGTAACCTTTCCTGGCTCTGTGACCTTAGGCAAGTAGCTTAAATTAAACAACAAAAAAGGTATGTCATACGGTGAAATTAATCAATCTACCTTCAAAAACACATAAAAGAATAAGATAAAAAATGTTCTCCTTTCCCATTTCTTTTTCATTACACATAATCCTCATTTTCAGTTGCAAGCATATCCTTCCAGTGTGGGGAAAATGTGTGTATGTTATCTGCATATATATGTGTGTGTGTGTGTGTGTGTGTGTGTGTGTGTGTGTGTGTGTGTGTATGTGTGTGTGTGTGCTTCAAACATAGATATAGTATCATGCTACATAAACTGTTTTGAACCTTGATTTTTACTGCACTCAAAAATATATCTAAGTGATATGCTTTCCATTTGAAAGTCATACGTAATTTCACCAATATATATTGGTGAGTGTTTAGATTTCCAGTTTGGGGGTGGTTTTTGACAGTGCTATAATGACTAACATTTAAGAATATATCCATAGAGGGGCACCTGGGTGGCTCAGTTGGTTAAGCATTTGACTCTTGATTTTGGCTCAAGGTCATGATCTCAGGGCTTCTTGAGACTGAGCTCTGCCTCAGGCTCTGTGCCAACAGGGCAGAGACTGCTTGGAATTCTTTCTCTCCCCTTCCCTTGCTCTCTCTCTCTCAAAATAAATAAACAAACATTAAAAAAAAAAAAAGAGACGCTATCCATAGGATAAAGAATTTATTTTTTCTAGCTGTACTGAGATAGAACTGACAAATAAAATTGTATATATTTAAAGCATGTATCATGATGATTTAATATACCTCTACTTTGTGAATTGGGATTACCACATTCAGGTTAATTAACATGTCTGTCACCTCACACAGTTATCATTTTGTGTGTGTAGTGAGATCACTTAAGATTTACTGTCTTAGGGGCACCTGGGTGGCTCAGTGAGCGTCCGGCTTCAGCTCAGGTCATGATGTCATGGTTCGTCGGTTCGAGCCCTGCATCAGGCTCTGTGTTAACCGCTAGCTCAGAGCCTGGAGCCTGCTTAAGATTCTGTGCCTCCCTCCCTCTCTGACCTTTCCCTGTCTGCACTGTCTCTCAAAAATAAATAAATGTTAAAAAAAAAAAAGATTTACTGTCTTAGAAAACCTCAAATATACAATATTATTAACTATAGTCACCATGTTGTACATTAGAAGGATAACTTACTGCAGAATTGCTCATGCAAGGAACATACACAGTTACAGTTTTACTGATATTGTCACATTGCCCTCCCCCACCCCCCACTCCCAATGCCCCAAGAAAAATACACCCCTCTCCTCAGTGTTTGAACGTTTGGGAAATTACTTCACCTCCCTTAGTTCCCTTCCTCCCTCCCAACCCCCACAGTCTCTTGCATAAACTGGGCACAGAGAAGAACTTTCTGACTGGCAATCTTGTCACATCAACCCAAATTCACCTCCTTGTTCTCAATCCTAAACAGAACCCAAGATGTACATCCTTGAAGCACAGACTAAAAATATCTATGGTGCCTGTGTTGTCAATTTCCCCCTATTGTACATTTTCTTAACAAGCCTAGCAGCTGAGGATCTATGTGAGTTTAATGGCTTGCAGCTTCCTTGATGGGCCAGGCAATGAAGCACCGTCCCTTATTGCTAAAATGAGTAGAGGCTTCTAGATTTAACTCTTCTTACTCAATTCACCAATCTCACCAATTCCTATGCAACTAGGGCTTATGAGGCTAAGGAACACGATTTTAAGATAATTCTCTGCTAAGGCTGCCTCAAAACTTGTTGCCCCAACATAGGCAAGCCCAACTTAAATTCTCCCTTTTTATGCATGGGATAATGGAGAAAAGGTTAGAAATAGAATGAAGAAAGGTCTAGAAATAGAAGCCAATTTTGTTGGGTTCAGGCCTAGTTCTACCACTCTTTAGCTGACTTGGGCAAGTAATTGCCTCTCTGTGCCTTAGTTTCCTCATACATAAAACAGGCCTGATAATAACTGTAATACTCATAGCAAGCATTGTGCTATGTGTATTACAATGTTTTACTATGTGCCAGCAATGCAATGTGCTAGCAACTATTCTAAGTATTTTATGTATTTTATCTCATTTATTAATACCTTACTCACAGGTTGTCATGAAGACTTAATAAAGCCAGATGAGAATAACTGACATGAAAGTGTTTTGGAAGCTCTGAAATGCTATGCAAATATGAACTACCATCAGCAAAATGTAACAAATATTTATGTACCAGCTATTATTGCTGTTTTATTATTATCACAGAAGACATGGTGTCTTTCTCTTCTGAACTTTTCATTCCATTTATTGTCTGCTAATCATATGTGGCTCATAGCATCATCATCCAATACCACCTTTCAAACTCAGTTGTCTAATAATCTGGGATACCCCTCTCCCACCTTTAGCCCTACACACCCGGATTATGTAATAATGCTTGGAGCAAGGGCCACCCACAAGTGAGCCCTGGATTTTCCAGAACACTTTGGATTTTAAATAATCATTATGTCCTGTTGTCAGCTTATATGCTCTGAGCTAAGGCCTGTACAAACATAATCATTGTGTCTAAAAATTTCCAACTCCTTCACTGAGCTATGTACTTACCTACGTTCACAATCAGGGCTTGCTTATTGACTGGATATGTTAGGAGTAATGGTTTTGGCTGGACAAATGGAGAAAACCAGAAGGGGCCACCTTCAGGATTGAGTGAAGGGAGCCTGCCTCTGCAGGTCCAGGATCCTCCTTTCTTCCTGCATGCACGCATCTGAGGGTGTCAGGTTCTTTCTTCCCCACATGAAAATCTGTTCTCAATCTTCAACCACAATGGAACTAAAGGACCTAAAAACAACCTAAAGTGTAAATCATCCCTAGGTGCTTGAGGTTTGTATAAGTATCAAAACCCCAACCTAGAATATGAAAGCACTACCAAGCACTCTGAGAGCTCTGGAACCAGTCTAGCACTTAGTAAATATCTGGCACTGGTCTTGGACACTTATCTTTACCAAGGTGCTTAGTTTCTGGCACTGACTGTCTCACTGGCCTTGTTCTTTCAACCAAGCATCTCTAGGCATCAAGAAGTTAGAAAATAAACTAGAAACATTAGAGGATCCCTATTTCCTACCCAACACTCAAAGGGTGGCTAGTCTTGGAGAGGGTTTGTGAGGTCCTGCCGCCACCCACTGGCCAGATGTGTACTGCAGACACACCGTGGTCCCAGCTCACCCAACCACGTGGCCAGTTCAATAGCCACCAACCCCACTGGCCCAGGAATACCCCTCCAGGTGCTCATTTGCTGCCTTAACAAACCATGCCTGAAAATTTACTCTTTCTTCTAGAAAGTGTGTGTCCATATACTCCAAGCTAGATACCTGGCTTTTGGCAATCTCTAGAAAGAAAGGCTATGATTTGTCAGTAAATTCAGCAACAATTTACTGAGTACCCAATGGTAGATGCTGGAACTGTAAAAATGCATCAGTAGTTGCTAAGTAGAGAAAGCACAGTCTAGAAAAGGAGAACGATGTCCATAACCAATATGGGTACTTGCTAAGTTCCTTTTCAGTTCTTAAGGTTTATAACAGGTATTCACACGCCCACCTTTCAATCCTTTCAATCTTTCCTTAAAAAATACGTGAAGTGCACAACTAAAACAACAGAAGTTTCATATAACTAAGAAACATATACAGTGAAAGTAAGTTCCCCCTACCTTCAAGAAGCTTACAGGTTAATGGAGAACAGAAACATAAATAAAAGGTATACATATAAATTTATGGTATAAGCTATAGCAGGAGTACAAACAAGGTATGTTTCCTAACATGCCTTTTCCTCAAAGGAGGAAATTCTCTTTGCCTGGAGAAGTCTAGGAAGGCTCCAGAAAGGAGTCTTAAAGTTTTAAAGAATGAGTAGGAATTTGTCACATAGGAAGGAGGAAGCAGAATTGAATGGCTGAGTATAAAGGCACAGAGGCTATGAGAGCACAGAACGTTGTAGCAACCCCCCTGACTGCAGTGAAGGACATGTAGGCTGAGCAGTGAAAGCTGTAGGTCCAGAGAAAGGGAAGCATCTAACTAGCAAAGGGTTTGGATGTCAGGTTGGATAGTTGGGACTTCATTGTCAGTTTCCAAAAGTTTTTAAAACTTTTTATTATGAAAAAATTACCCTCAACAGTTATCAACATTTTGCCAACTGTTTTCAACTATCACCCTCACTGTTGTTGAGACTATGGTTTGAGTGTTTTAAAATAATTCCCAAATGTATTATTTCTTCTATAACATTTTAAGTACTATCTCTAACTGGTGACAATTTATTTTTTATTGTAGCAGAATATATATAACAAAATTTGCCATTTAAATGTTTTTAAGTCTAAAATTCAGTGGTGTTAAATAGATTCACAATGTGCAATCATAATCACTATTTCCAAAATTTTACACCATTCCAAATACAAACTGCAGCCAGGAAACAATATATGCCCAGACCCCCCCCACATCCCATCTCTCATTATCTACTTTCTATGAATTTGCCTATCCTGGGTAATAACTTTTTAATACTTAATTTAGTATTTAATAATTAATAATTTTTAACATTTTTACTGTCTATATTCAAATTTTCCCAATTGTCTCCAAAAATACTGCCAAAGAGGGGTGCCTGGGTGGCTCAGTCAGTTAAGCTTCTGACTTCAGCTCAAGTCATTATCTTGTAGTTTGTGAGTTCGAGCCCTGCATTGGGCTCTGTGCTGACAGCTCAGAGCCTGGAGCCTGCTTCACATTCTGCATCTCCCCTTTCTCTGCCCCTCCCTTGCTTGCTCTCTGTTTCTCTCTCTCAAAAATAAACAAACATTAAAAAAAATTTTTTTTAATGCTGTCAGAAATTTTAAGTAGGGAAGGGACATGATCAGTTGTGCCTAAGATTTGAGAAACCACTTATCTGGAATGTGGGAGTGATTGGAGGGAACAAACCAGGGCTTAAGATCATTTGGGAAGCCAGTGCAGTAACTGTATTTCAGGATTTGCTATTTTACCAGTACATAACAAACTGGTAACTACCAAGTAGCACTCATCTGGCAACTCAATTGATAACTTGATTGATTAGGCCTAGGAATCTAGTAGTTAGCTGGAAAACAACAATTATTTAAAAAGATATTTAAGAAGATATTAACTAATAGGATTTAATGAAATGATAGAAAGTGGTATAGGACTCCTACTAAAGATGCTCTGGAACAGAGACATAAATAAGATCTAAAATAGTCAGGGCTTTAATATTGGTAAAGGGTTTTTAACTCAAATTTGGACTTGTTTTCTAATCCATGAACCATAAAACTTTCAGTATGTGGAGAAATGTTTGTTATGGATAATTGGTTTGGGAATAAGAAGCAAACAAAAGGAATAAGTGAACACTTTTCTGGATAAAAAGTTCTGTGGCTAGTCCCTGATATTATTAATTCAGTGATTAAATTGTTCTGTCAAGTGCTCTGCAACAAGGCACTTCTTAGATAGAAAGCAAGTTGCATGGTGTCTTACTTAACATTCATATAAATGATCTGGAAGAGAGTACAAGGGGAAATTGCCAAGTTTGCAGATGGCATTCAGCTCTTCCAGGGATTAAAATGCCAAGCTGATTAGGGATAAACTGAAAGAAGATGTGGACGTGGGCAGAAAAGTGGCAGAGGAGTTTTAATGTGACTAAGTGTAAGAAAACACATTCAGGGGAAATGATCTTATCACAGGATCAGGAGTGTTCAACTACAATCCAGTAAAGGAACCAGAAATTATGGGGGCGGGGGGGAGGGGAGGGACATCAGTCCTGTACGATGTCACAGACAAAACACAAAAAGATCGAAAGATTTTATTTTAGTTTTTTCTGTTAGAGTACTTAAGGTTTGAAATTTATTTTTTCTTTTTTTTTAAGTTTACTTATTTATTTGTTTATTTATTTATAGTTTATTGTCAAATTGGTTTCCATATAACACCCAGTGCTCTTCCCCACGAGTGCCCTCCTCCATGACTATCACTTCCCTTCCCCTTTCCCCCTCCCCTTTCAGCCCTCAGTTTGTTTTCAGTATTCAAGAGTAAGTGAAAGATTTTTAAATGTTGGGTATCATATGAAAGTGTATTGGAAACCCAAGATCAAGAGTTTCTTATACTCTGACCTCATCTTGTACAAACCATAGGACATCCATATTTTCAGCCCAGCATATTAGGCCCACTTGTCTAAAAACAAATGGCATAATAAAAGTAGAAATGGCTCAGGGGGGGAAAAGAACAAAATGTAAAGGCTCTGATTTTAGGAAAGACTTCAATAAAATCTTCAGTCTGTAAAGGTAAAGATCCAAAGGGGACAGAAAGGTGTGAAGGAGAGAAAGAGAACACTGAATGATTATGTACGTCATTCATCCCATATAACCAATTAATCTCATGATATTTCACATCATAGAGAAATGTCATCTCAATGTTACTGGTTTTATAGGAAAAGGAGGCTCAGATAAATTAAGTGGCTTACTTAAAGGTAGCAGTTAGTAGGTGGCAGGGTTAGTAAAATTAAATTTGTGGGCTTCTGATGATCAAATTTAGAGATTGTTTACTTCCTCAGATGAGGACTGTGCTCTATTCATTTTTGTATTCCCAATATCTGTCCTACTATTTGGCACATTTGCTCATTGTGAAAGACTCCTGGGCTCATAGGTTTCTGAGGATACCTATAGAGTCCATTCCTCTGGAGTTTATATAATCCCCTCAAGTTTTCTGTGGGACAATTTCAACAATCTGCCTTAGGTGGCAGATGAGATCCTGTAAGAAAAACAGCAATCTCAAAGCTCTGAAGATGACCAATTTCTAAGTAAACACCCCAGTTGTGACTTTAGTTAGGAACACCAAATCACTTTTTCTGAGCAGATTTTCTGAAGATCTCTATTTTGGGTAATAATTAAATGATGCAGTATAACAAGATAAGATTATCAAATACAGAAAAAAAAAAGAATCCTGTAATTCAGAACACATGATGGGAAGATTAGATGCATTTGTCTATAATTATAGTCGAGCTACAGAGCAGAATGCTTTGGAGTCATGGGACAAATTCTCTTTCCATGACTGGCTTGTAAAATTAAATCAGGCTGATTTGATTTTGGAGCAAAAATGGGTCAGTTATGAAGTTTGCTTTAGAGAAACATCAAGCAAATACAATTTTCAAAAGATATGGATTTATTTTATGCTAGATAAACATGGTTTCTAGCATTGGCAAAGCTCTAGGTTTAACTCCAGTGCAGGGTCACAAATCATACCCACCAATACCATCAAAGCTACACATTTCCATCCATTTGTAGCAGTCTAGATACAAAGGAACATTCTCTATAATCTGGCCCCATCCTTCTATTTCACATTTATCTCCTACTATTTCCCTCCTTCAAGACAGCGGCAGAGTTTTTGTGTGAATTAGAAAAAGGTACCCTTTACTCCAGGTGGACACACTCCTGTATCAGGGTACCTGGATTGGCAAAAAGAAGGTGGAGCTGAGTTTCGTCCCTCACTAGTCTCCTCACTCAAATGCGCTTGTATGGTTAAAAAAAAAAAACAAAAAAACAAAAACCCTGCACAAGCATATGTAGGAGGCCGGTCCTACCACCATTAAGACACTATTATCAATCTACTACGCAGACACTTGTTTTCCAGCTACCTCTCATCAAACTACTGCCTCTGTACTTTGGTCTGCTTAGAAATCACCCCTTTCTCACAATAGCCAAGATATGGAAGCAAGATATGGAAACATCCAGTGACAGGCAAAAGGATAAAGAAAGTGTGATGCATACATACAATGGAATATTATTCAGCCTTTAAAAAGGTAACTCCATCATTTGCAATGACATGGATGAACCTGGAGGACATTATGCTAAGTAAAGTAAACCAGACACAAATAAATACTGCATAACGTCACTTACCTGCAGAATATAAAATAGTCAAACTCAGAAGCAAAGAGTAGAATGGTGGTTGCCAGGGGTTGGGGAGGCAGAAATGAGATGTTGGTCAAAGATTCCAAAGTTTCAGTTAGGCAAGATCAATGAGTTTTGGAGATCTAAAATACATCAGGTAACAACACTGTAGTGTATTCTTGAAATTTGCTCAGAGTTCTTACCACAAAATTTGCTGTGTGTTCTTAATACACACACATACACATACACCACACAAAAGGTAATTGCAAAGGATTTTTATGCATCTATTGAGATCATATTGTTTTTATTACATTTGCTGCTGTGGTGAATTACACTGATTGATACTGAAATATTATATGAACTTAGAGTTCCTGGGATGAACCCCAGTGAGTCATAATGATCTTTATTTTTTTTAATGTTTATTTTTGAGAGAGAGAGAGAGAGAGAGCGCCAAAATACAAGTGGGGGAGGATCATCGAGTGGGGACAAAGGATCTGAAGTGGGCTCTGCACTGACAGCAGAGAGCCCGATGTGGGGTTCAAACTCTCAAACCTTAAGATCATGACCTCTTAAGTTGGACATTAACCGAGCCACCCGGGTGCCTCGATGCATGATCCTTTTTATATATCATGGGCTCCAATTCCAAAAATGTTGTTTAGGGATTGTTGACTGTATGTTTATTAGGGATTTTAGTTTGCAGGTTTTCTTTTTTTGTGGTATTTTTGTCTCATTTTGATGTCAGAGTAATAATGCTGGCTTCACAGAATGAGCTGGGGAGTAAGAATGATTGTGGACCTTGTACTATCTCTACCACAAATGTTTAAGAGAATTTACCTGTGAAGCAAACATAGACTTTATCCTTTTCTTCCAGCTTTTGCATCCAGGAATAAGTCTTACTTTATTATATAATGTTCTTTTTGATACCTAACTGGATTCTATTAATTAATATGTTACAAAGAATGATTGCATCTAAATTCATAAGTGGGATGGGACAAAAATCCTTTTCTCTTTGCTCTTATCCAAATTATTGTCAAGGTTATTCTAGTCTCAACAAAATTGGATGGAGAGTCATATATTTTCTTTTCTGATAAAAGTTTTATGAATTATCTTTGCATGTATCCTAATACTTAAAGACCACTTGAAAATTAATGTTAAAAAAAGGAAGGGAATCACCTCTTCTCATTCTTGAAGGTCCAAAACAAGTTCTGCCTCCTTTATGCAGCCTTCCCTGTCCTCCTCTCCTATTTTTTTTTTCCCTTGAAAGCTTAGTCTGAAACCCATCCCCTTGTCACTTTAGGGAGACACAGTTGAGTATAACCCACAGATTTTTCATTTATGTGTGCCTCTTCCTACTGTATCAGAGCCTTCTGAGTATGCAGATGGTCTTATATTTCCTTCCTACTCCTCAACCACTCACTCACACACTCACCACTTCCTTAAATAAAGCATACCTGGGAAAGTTAATTTTATGTTTCAACTTGACAAGGCCATAGATGTTCAGATATTTGCCTAACCATCATTCTGGGTCTGTCTGTGAAGGTGTTTCTGGATGACACTAACATCTGAGTTAGAACTAAGTAAAGCAGATTGCCCTCCCCAATGTAAGTGAGCCTAATCCAATCCACTGAAGGCCTAAAGAGAACAAGAAGATGGAATAGGGGAGAATTCACTCTTTCCCTGTCTGTCTTTGAGCTAGGGCATCAGTCTTCTCCTGCCTTTGGATGCAGATTGAAACTTACAACAGCTACTTTCCTGGTGCTTAGGTCTTCAGACTTGGGACTATACCATCAGCTCTTCTGGGTTTCCTGTTTGCCCAGAGATCTTGGAACTTCTTGGTCTCCATAACTGTGTGAGCCAACTCTTTACAATAAATCTCCTTCTCTTTCCCTGTTTTTCTAATCTACCTCTCTCTCTCTCTCTTTCTCTCCCTTTATCTCTCTCCATCTCTCTCTCTCTATTGATCTAAAGATAGATAAATATATATAGAAATAATATATATTATCTATGTATTACCTACTTACATCATCTATGTATAATACAGATAAAGATCTATAGATACAGATATCTATCTCCTTGGGCCGCTACAGTAAAATACCATAGACTGGGCACTTAAACAATAGACATTTATTTCTAACAGTTCTAGAGGCTGGGTAGTCTAGATTAAGGTGCCAGCCTACTCAGTAAGACCCTCTTCCTGGCTTGGAGAGACTCACCTTCTTGCCGTGTTCTCACATGGTGGAGAGAGAGAGAGAGCTCTCTGTTTTCTTCTTCTTATAAAGACACATGGGGGCTCCACCATCATGACCTCATACAAGAATACACAGTACTATGTGTTCATCCAGTGCCAAAAACAAATAGCCATTTACATCTTTCAGCAGGGATATATACTCCCTGAATCAAAAGGAAGAAAGGGTACCTTTCCCACCTGTGTTACAAAGAAACAACTTATTCAATCCAACTCAAAAATTCTGCATTTCAATCAATTCCTGAGTGGAGACAGATTAACCTGGATTTAAGTCTCAGAGCCTCAATTTACTACCTGAAATTGGGCTCTTTATTTCTCTGTATCTTCATTTACAGGATAAAGATAATACCTATTTCTAAAATTTGTTAGATTTAAATGATTTTAATGTATTCCTCAAATGGGCTAAACTTACCATCTCCTTTGGGTTTTGCACCTGCTGCAGGATATATCCTCCTAGATCTTTGCACATTCTGCTGATTCTTACTATTAGAGTCTCAGCTTATGCATTACCTCCTCAGTTGTGTTTTTCCAGACTACCTGAGCTGAGGTAGTCCCCTTCCCTCCCAGTCATTCTCTCTATATTATCTTCAAAGACATTATATTCATTTAAAATTTTCTTTGACTATTTATTATCCATCTTCCCAATCAAAATGTAAGTTCCATGATAACAGGTCATGGTAACTGCTGTATCAATCCCATGCCCAGCTCTATTACAATGTCTGGTACATATTAGGTGCCCAATAAGATTTGCTGAGCAAATATAAGTATGTAAAGTATCTAGCACAGCACTCATCCACACATTTTAGGTACCTCTCTTCCTCTTTCTACGTAAAAATCACTGGATTAAACAATGTGCTTGTGTGAGTCCTTTGAAATGGAGAGCATTTCAACCAAATAAAATCCTTGTTTGAATGTTGATCAGGCATTTATAATTACAGACAAAAATATGGTCATTTGCTCTGTTCGATGAGACCATCTTAATGTTCTATTTTAGGTACAAGTCAGCAAACTAGTTATTAAAGTGTTTATAAGATTTAACTCACATATGAGACTTTAATAACATAATTCCTCAGCCTTCTGAGAGGGAAATTTTTGCTGAGAGGCCTTTTATTTATGAAGAAACAGAGGCCCAGAAAAGGGAAATACTCAACTAATTCAGAGCTAGATCATATTCCCTTTCCATTCCACCATGTTTCCCCTTTAAAGCAAGAAAGGCAACTCTCCCCCCAATCAAGGAACATTGGAACTAAACAGAGATCCCTAAGTGACATCGTAAGAGGAAATGGAGGACATGAATTCCATTCAGGGTGCTTGTAAGATCAAGTACGATATAGAATATAAATGGCTGTGTATTACAAAAGCGTAAGATAAGTTTTATTTATTTTTATCACTTTACTGATACTTTGATTCTGTTTGTGATAACTGCATCACAATTCATACAACAAATTGCTGGAAGGAAATAACAAAAGAATGCTCTCTTCATTCTGCTATCATTAGCAAAGAAGATTGACCCTTATTTCCTGGTCTAAAAGAAAACTGCCATAGCTGGTATTATCAGCCTACTCACCACCATGGCTCAGTAGAAACATCCTTGTACCTCAAGGCAACAATACTTTGATTTCCAAATCCAAACCCAGGTGGCACATTCCATTCTACGATTTTCCAACTGGCACCAATTCAGGGGGAGATATTACTCACAGAATAGGTACTAACAACTGAATTTTGGCAGGATGGGAGAATAACTGGCACTGTCCTGTAAGAGATGTGCCACATGTTCCCAGATGCACCCAAGTTTAGCAACATGGAAACACATATTCAGAATGGAAAAATGGACCTTAGATGGTATCTTCTCATTTTTTAAAATGTTTTTAATTTATTTTGAGAGAGAGAGAGAGAGAGAGAGAGAGCGAGCGCTTGAGCAGGGGGAGGGGTAGAAAAAGAGGGGAGAGACAGAGAATCTCAAGGAGGCTCCACACTCTCAGCATGGAGCCCCATGTGGGGCTTGAATTCACAAACTATGAGATCATGACCTGAGGTGAAATCCACTCGGATGTTTAACTGACTTGGCCATCAGATGCCCTGGTATCCTCTCATTTTTACAGGCAAAGAAACTGACGCTTAAAGAGGAAAAACGGTGGTCCAAGGTCATGCAGTGGGAACCCCCTGGAAAGTAGCTATGCTCACTACCATCAGTGCTCACAAGAACCCTGTGGGAATGTTCATCTTTTCTCAATCCCATGCCTTTTTCATTACACCAAGCTTAGTACAGAATGGATCTGGAAAGAAGTTCATGCTTTGGTAGAGACGTGCAAAGATATACGGTGTTATTCCGCTCTCTTTCCTCAATGAATTTGTCCATTGTTTCAACCACTTCTCATGATCCACTGAAATACTCCTCACATTTAACAAACCCAAAAGAGTAGTTTTAAAAATCAACCCAAATTGACTGAAAACCCAGTTCATTTTATTTAGTGTTAGATCTATTCCTTTGAAAAGAAGTTTATTATTCAGTGCTATTATAATGAAATATGTTCCATAAACCTTTAAAAACATTTTCATCATTCATTCAACAAAGGTTTATTAGATTAGGTACCTACTATTTGTCCAACAGTATGCAAAGCACTGGGTAGGGGGTAGGTTAAGGAAAGACTATCGACCTCACCCAACTCCAGCACAAATAATAAAAATAAATTGGTGTTAAAGCAGTAGGGCAGAGAGTCCAAGCACCAGAATTATATTAACTATAGTAAAATTAATAATAGCTAATACGTATTAAGTACAATAAGCACTAGTTACTATGCTGAATTTACACATCTTATTCAATTAACCCTCACATCAATCAGATAAAGTAGGTGGCCTATCTCCTAATCTAACAGATAACTAAGACACAGAGAGATTAATTAATTTGTGCAAGTCATGTCACTACTAATTCGTGGATTCAGGGTTTGTGATCATGATTCCAAAGTAGATCTTATTAACCATTTCATACTACTTCTAAAACATGAAAATATTCAAAAAGAATTTTTAAAGAGTATTCACTTTTGAAAAATCTCACAATTTACTAACATTTTCTAAGATAACTTGCTTTTATGCATGCTTTAAAATTTTTTACTTTTGATTAGATAAAATTTTGTAATAATAACAATTGAGTGTAAAAATTTCTATTATTATTTAAAAATAGTTTCCTAGAAGGGCGCCTGGGTGGCTCAGTTGGTTGAGCATTTGACTTTGGCTCAGGTCATGATCTCTTATTTTATGGGTTAGGGCCCCACCTCAGGCTCTCGGCTGACAGCTCAGGGTCTGGAGCCTGCTTCAGATTCTGTGTCTCCCTCTCTCTCTGCCCCTCCTCTGCTCATGCTCTCTCTCTCTCTCTTCCTCTCTCTCTCTCTCTCAAAACAAATAAACATAATAAAAAACTTTTTGAAAATTGGTTTCCTAGCAAGTATGATTTCTGTGGGTTTTTTTTTTTTTTTAGTGTTTACGGACTTATTTTGAGAGAGAGGGAGAGTGAGTGTGGTAGGGGAAGAGAGAGTGGGGAGACAGAATCCCAAGCAGCTATGCACTGTCAGTGCCCGATGTGGGGCTCAATCTCATAAACAGTGAGATCATAATGTAAGCCAAAATCAGGGTCGGACATTTAACTGACTGAGCCACCTGGCACCCCTCAAGTATAATTTCTGTAATAAAAATATAGCTTTAAAAGTAGATACTTATACAAGACAGTAAAGACAACCAATACCTTTAGATACAATTTGGTAACTTTTCTGTAACAATCAACCATTATAAATATTAATTCTCTTCATTTTTCCCATAGCAGATTTCAAGAGGAATATCTTTTGTTCATCAAGTTTCTACATAATTTTCCAGCTCTTAAAATTAAAGTTCTCAGTTTCTTTTTAGTTAAGACAGATATACTTTAAAATTTTCTTTATTTCTTTTATCACACCTTACATGATAAAACATCTCTTTAAAATTCCTTGTGCTCTGGGGTTTTGTTGTTTGATGGACATAGAGATTCAATTTTACAAGATGAAAGAGTTCTGGGAATTGGTTGTACAACAATGTGAATATACTTAACACTACTGAACTAAATGTACACTTAAAATGGTTAAAATAGTACATTTATGTGGTGTGTATTTTATCACATTAAAAATAAAAATTCCTTGTGCCCTTTAACGTCAAGATACTTAACCTTCATAGATAGTTAATTTAGAATAGATAAGGTCTCAAACATTCTACATGATTTTGTTTGTTCTACAGTACAGAAAAAAGAGTGACAAATTCTGATCACAGACTGGATGGAAAAAATTCTGCATAGTTTAGAAATTTGCCTGAATTACATGTTTTTTGTAAATGTGGAGATTTAATCACACAGTTTCTAAAGGCATTTTCAGGTTCTGACAGTACAGGAATTAAGTAATTAGGATTTCAATGTGTGATGCAGAAAGGCCATTTCAAGGAGAGACAGGATTCAAATAAAAGTACTGCAGCATGAAAGTGTAATTCACAAAAGCCTGCTAAGTGGTGATACAGTTATGGTATAATAGAGGATACACATATTTCAGAGAAGAAGTAAGAGGGCAGTAGGGATAGGCTGAAAGGTAGGATGGAGCCAGTTCCTTGCTTCCTGGTTTGCCAATGATCAGGAGAGGAGCCTCTAAAGACTTGTGAATCTAATAATTTGGAATTTGAGGAATAAAGAAACAGGCACCTTGATAATACTCTCTTAAAGGGAGACTTCTACTTAAATTTTGTTTATTTCCCGGGTTCCAGATTCTGTAATTTGGGGAATCTTCCTAAGATAAAGCTGAAATCCTGAGGCGAAGAGTAGTTTTCCTCTTTGTGTCAAAATGTATGCTGTGTGACTATGTTCGCTCGAATGGCTTAAAGACTTAATAATCTGGGGCACCTGAATGGCTCAGTTGGTTAAGTGTCCAACTCTTGATTTTGGCTCAGGTCATGATCTTACCATCATGAGATCAAGCCCTATGCTGGGTGTGGAGCCTGCTTAAGATTCTCTCTCTCCCTCTGCTCCTCCCTTGCTTGTGCATGCTCTCTCTCTCTCTCTCTCTCAAAAAAAAATTAAAGACTTAAAAAACTATCATTCATAGGTAGGGAGCTTAAAATTAGGTAGGTTATCACATCCCACTTCTACACCAATGTAAAAATCTGCTCTACGATATTCATAACAAAGGATCATCAAAAAATTACTATTTTTCAGTAAAATTACTGTTTTATTTTCAGTAATGGAAATCACTGTTACTATTTGTTTTTATTTTCAGATGGTTGATTTTTTTTTATGTCTTTATTTTGAGAGAGACTGAGAACAAGCAGGAGAGGGGCAGAGAGAGAGAGAGGGAGACACAATCTAAAGCAGGCTCCAGGCTCTGAGCTGTCAGCACAGAGCCCAATGCAGGGCTCAAACCTATGGTCTGTGAGATCATGACCTGGGCCAACGTCAGAAGCTCAACCAAGTGAGCCACCCAGGCACCCCAGACAGCTGATTTTTAAACTGAGCCAAAATCTGCCATCTTGGAGTTTGCTACTTGGTTTTTGTTTTGCCCACATAAAACCAGTCTGTTCCTTTCTTGTGCATGGCTCCCTTATCAGGGACGGTGAACGGGCCTCCTTATGACTTCACTTCTTCAAGCTACACTATCACTATTCTCTCAAAGAGCCTCAGCCTGAAGCCTCCGCCAATTTATGTTATTAGGGCATGATGACTAGAACTTAATGAAATTCTTCTGGATTGGTCAGATCAAACCTGAGTTAAACAGCAAATATTAGAAATCGGACAAATCTGAGATTTTATTCAATGCTTTTCTC
The DNA here is from genome assembly GCF_006229205.1 of Suricata suricatta. Taxonomy (NCBI): domain Eukaryota; kingdom Metazoa; phylum Chordata; class Mammalia; order Carnivora; family Herpestidae; genus Suricata; species Suricata suricatta. The sequence goes on from NC_043711.1 coordinate 50,659,231, forward strand.
TCTTGGCAAACTACCACTTACAGAAAACATGATTTTGGAAAAATGCAAGTCTGTTTATTTCTTTAAAGTTATACATTTTAATTAGGCACAGTGGTATCTGTTTAAATTTCTGCCATCACTTTGGGGCACCTGGGTGGCTCAGTCAGTTGGATGTCTGACTTCGGCTCAGGTCATGATCTCACTGTGCTGACAGCTCAGAGCCTGGAGCTTGCTTCAGATTCTGTTTCTATTTCTCTGCCTCTCCCCTGTCATGGCTCTGTCTTTGTCTCTCTCTCTCAAAAAACATTAAAAAAATGTTTCTTAAATTTCTGTCATCACCTTATATCATACCTTACTGTGAAAAAAGTTAACTAATTAGGATCCTCAAACAGCTATACACATTTCTCCAAATATAAGTTCATTATTTGCCTAAATAAAGATTTCAAGCATAGAGAAATATTTATTTATTCATTTATTTATTTGAGAGAGCATACGCATGTACACACACAAGTGGGGGAGGGCAGAAAGAGAGAATCTTAAGCACGCTCCACGCCCAGCAGAACCTAACATATGGCTCTATCTCACTATTTAATGGCCATGAGATCTTCACCTGAGCCAAAATCAAGAGTGCGATGCTTAACCAACTGAGCCATCCACGTGCCCCAGCCTATTGAAATATTTAAAGAATAACATAATAAATACCTGTTTATCCCAACACTGAGCTTTGCCAAATATTAATATTTTTCTATATTTCCCTCAGATTAAAAAAAAACAAGAAAATTCACTATCGAAACTTCTTGCAAATTTCTCTTCAATTTCATTTCCCTACCTCTTCTCCCCAAGGATAACTATTCTGAATGTTTATTATTTCCAAATACATTTTTATGTACATTTACTACTGTGTGTATATATTGATAAACTATATGAAGAACTCTTTTGCTTATTTCAGGGCTTTATCTAAGTAGTGTTATTCTCTATTTATCTGCCTATAAGCTGCCTTTTTCCTCTCAATGTTATAAATTTTACGTGTATTCATGGCAATGCTTAAAGACCTGATTCATTTGTTTTCATTGTTTGAATATATCAAATTTAACTCTCCTCCCAATGATGGAGACTTAAGTTATTCTGAATGTTTGCTATTACAAAGTATGCAGAGTTAATCTTTCTTGTGTGGGATCCCTGGTGCAAATCTTTCCCCTTTAATAGTCTGGCAATTTACATTTTATTTTTATTCTTTTGTATGGTTACCTTTAATTCTTCTTTTAACATGCATACTTTACTTTTCAAGTATAAATTTAATCAGTAGCTCTATTGTCCTCCCAAATTTTAGTGTGCTTTAAGACTGATCACTCCTCTTTTCTCTTTATTCCACTGCCATGTCACTTATTACTACTGCCCAGTATTTTAATTTCCCTTTAATATTCTCTAAATTAGTCATTGCTTCTACTGTTATTCCATACAGTCAAGATTTTTCTATTGTTTTGTTTTAGATTTACATGCTTACCAATTTCTCTGTTCACTACTGCCATTTTCGTGTTACTACTTCCTTTTGGATTCAATTTTTTGCTTCCTGAAGAATATTCATTCAGAAATGATCTCTGAGATGTAAACTTGATGTCCTTATCTGTTTTAAATTGTTTCCATTTCACCCTTATTCCTTTTTTTTAAATATTTGTTTATTTTTGAGAGAGAGAGACAGAGAGAGAGAGAGCGAGAGCACAAGTATGAGCAGAGGAGGGGCAGAGAGTTCTAGGCCATGGGCTGTCAACACAGAGCCTGATGTGGGGCCTGAACTCATAGACTGCAAGATGTCAGATACAACCAACTGAGGCATCCAGGCAGCCCTACCCTTATTCTTGAATGAAGGTTTAACTAGGTGGAAACTTCTAGACTGAGTGGGTATTTTGTCTCTCAGCTTTTGAGAATGTCATTTCTTTGTTCATTTTGTCACTGTTCTCAGTTTGTGATTTCTAGTAGGTTATCTCTTCTGTCTTTAGCTGCTCTTAAGACCTAATTTTTGTCTTTGCATCTATACAGTTTCAGTAAAATATGTCTAGAAGTGACTTTATTTAAATTTATCATTTGGAATTCAAAGACCTAATTGTGTGTGTTCTTTCATCAATTTTAGGAAAATATTAACCATTACTTCTGAAATTGTCCCTTTCCATTTTCTCCATTCTTTCCTTCTAGAACTATTATTAAACATATATTAGATCTTCTCATTCTATCCTTCTTGTCTCTTAACTTTGCTTTAATATTTATTCTTCAGTTTGACTCTTAAGGGGTATCAAGGATAATTTCTGCCTTAATTTCCAATTCACCAATTTTTTTCTTTAGCAGCATCTAACTCATCTAACTCCTGTTTAAACAATACATTATAAAAAAATAAACAGTACATTATATTTTTAATTTAGATGACTATGTTTTTTGATTTGTTTAAACAGTACATTATATTTTTAATTTAGACTATGTTCTTTGATCTCTGAAAATTCTATATGTCATATACACCTTACATCATGCTTTAAATTCTTTTTTGATCCTTAATAATTTTAAATATGTTAATTTTATAGATATTTTTATCATCTTGTTGTTTTAGATCTTTTTTCATCTTAAGAAAAGCTCAGGGTACCTGGGTGACTCAGTCAGTTAAGTGTCCAGCTTCAGTTCAGGTCATGATCTCACAGTTTGTGGGTTTGAGCCCCACATCGGGCTCTGTGCTGACTGTTAGCTCAGAGCCTGGAGCCTACTTCAAATTCTCTATCTCCCTCTCTCTCTCTCTGACCCTCCCCTGCTCATACAGTCTCTCTCTGCCTCTCAAAAATAAATAAAATACATTAAAAAAAAGAAAGAAAGAAAAGTTAATGTTTTCTTTTGCTAGGCACCACAGGGTATTATTGTTGGTTAGGCATATTTTTTGTTATTAATCAACTTGTAGGACCTCAGACTATACAGGTAGTATAAATCCAAACTCCACACCCAATTTAACATAGACCTATGGCTTTGAATTCTCATAGACTTTTTTATCTAGAGTATAGGCTGAGATAGACAACTATCTTGTGTCCACATATTGTTGAGATTTTTTTTTTTTAGTTTATTTATTTTTGAGAGAAAGACAGAGAGGCAGCAGGGGAGGGACAGAGAGAGAAGCCCAACCCCCAGACTCGGTGATGTCAGCACAGAGCCCAACATGGATCTCAAACTCATGAAACATGAGATCATGACTTGAGCTGAAACCAAGGGTCAGATACTTAACTGACTGAGCCACCCAGGAACCCCAATGAGATTTTTTTTTTTTCTATCTATCATTTTACTGAAAATGTAAGACTCACTGGCAGGTCTCAGCTTTAAGGCCTACCAAAGAAGATTCATCTCCTGTTCTTGTGTACATATTAAAATCTAAGTCCCAAGGTTACCAACTCAGATATTCCAAGAGGCCTGATATAACATCATCTTATAGACTTCCTACCCATTCTCTCTCCTTTTTGGCCTCCAAACAGTCCTTTACTCTCTTGCAAACTTAGTTATGTATTTTTTAAAATGTTATTATTTTTTATTTAGAGCTGTTAGGAGTTTAGCAGGTAGGGGATTTTCAGGTTATTGAGCTCAAATTACTGCTGGGCACAGAAGTAAGACTGTTCTCTTTTTCTGAGCTTCAGACAGGAAGCTCACAAGCATGCTTCAATTCAGCAAACATTTTTGGTCACTTACATGATTATTAAATTTTATGTGCCAGCTGGGGTAGGTTACGGTGCACCGTTATTTGGTTGAATAGTCTAGATGTTATTGTGAAGGCATTTTGTAGATGTGATTAATATCTACAATCAGTTGACTTTAGGTAAAGATTATCCTTGATAATCTAATCTATCTAATCAGTTAAAGGTCTTTTTTATGTTTTCTTTTTTTATTTTTGAGAGACAGAGAATGTGAGCAGGGGAGGGTCAGAAAGAGAGGGAGACACAGAATCTGAAGACAGGCCCCAGGCTCTGAGCTGTCAGCACAGAGCCTGACGCGGAGCTAGAACCCATGATCCATGACATCATGACCTGAGCCAAAGTCGGATGCTTAACTGACTAAGCCACCCAGGCAGCCCTAATCAGTTAAAGGTCTTAAAAGCAAAGACTGACATCATGTGCACCTTTAACGAAAAATAGCCTTCTCTTAAGTTTTGGTTAATATTATACCGTATGTGTAGAACAAGACCCTCGTTAATGTATTTTATTCCTGTTTTTGTAACTCTGTAGTAAATTATGTCATTGTTCTCTTTACCATGGAAACAATCATCTTTTCTGGAACATGTGATTCTTACCTAAAACCTCAGAGTTACAAACAATGTAATCATTAAAGAATGATGTAATCACCTCTGGTATATAAGACACTAAGTTTCACAGTAAAGTGTGGTCCCTTCCACCAAAAAAAAAAAAAAAAAAAAAAAAAGCAAAGACTGAGATTTCTCAGAGAAGGAATTTTGCCTCAAGACTAACACGGAAATCCTGCCTGATGGCCTAATGGCTTCCCTTAACAGATATCAGACTCAAATCTGCAGTATTGATTCTTGCCTGAGTTCTTTAAAGTTTCTTAAATTACATTTAAGCCAATTCCTTAAAATAAATCTATGTATCTCTATATCTCCTATTGCTTCTGTTCCTCTGGAAAACCCTAGCTGTCATACCTATTATGAATAAGGCCCTGTGAGGGACAAAAAGGTGAGTAAGACTCAAACCCTGTCCCTCCTGTCACAGAACTTGTAGTTTAGTGGTAGATAGTTTTTTAAAGTAGATATTATACTTGTATAAAAGTATTAAATTACTATAAAAATTATTTATTCACCTATCCCATAAATATTTATTATGCATCTACTACCAGTGAGATGTTGCTAGATACTAGCAATAGAAAATATAAGGCATAGATATCTCTCTTGGAACACTGTCCAGTGTGGGAGTCAGATACAAATAGATAAAATATAGTGTATAAGTACAAAGACAGAGATAGGTATATCCTATTATGGGAGTAGCCTAACTCAGACTGGAGGGGTCAGGGAAGCCATCCTGAAAAAAGTGATGCCTGTGCCCATGTGAAATTTAAATAGGAGTCAGGCAGGCAAAAGTGAAGTAAAACTTAGGACAGGGAATTGTAGGCAAATGGACAGCATAAGCAAAGACATGGATGTGAGAAACAACATAGTATATACAAAGTTGCTGTACATAAAATATGAGGCAGGGAATAATGGGAAATGAGGCTAAAAAGAAAACTACAACAGAGAAAGGTTGCATAAGGTTGGAAATTGAGAAAAGGCTTCTTTAAAAAGGTGGCACTTAAGCTTGATCTGGAAGGAGAATTAATATTTTAACAGGTGAAGATGAGGACGAAAAGAAGAAAACACCATAGTCTGGGAGAAAACATAGGATGCATGAAGGTAGACTCTGGAAAATAAGAATACAGAAGTAGGTTATGGCCAGACCCAGAGAGCTCTGGATGATTGATGACTCCCAAAGTAGAGGTTTAGATGTATTCCCTCAGGTAGTGGCTAGAGGCCTGTGAAAAACAGAAGCTAGTGAGGAAATTGCGGTTATAAACACCTACCACCTCCAAGGGCTTGGAAGGCCCTGAAAGACACACCTGGCCATGGCATTCGGCTGCCTCTGAAAGACACAGCCAGACTAGCCAAGGGACAGGAAACATCTGTGCCACCATGACCTGCCTGAATCCGCTCTCTCCCTATCCTTCTTGGCACTACAAAAACTGGGAACAGAACAAAGGCTAAGGCAAGCCCCAGCCTGGGTTCTAGAGAAAAACAATAACAAGAGGGGGCCAACCTGACTTAGTAGAGGGGAAGAAGAGGTGGACTCTGTCAGATCTCATCAAGCAGAGTAAAATAAAAGACTCATTGTTACTGTTTTCTCCCCTTGGGAAATGGGACTCCAAACAGTAAATTGTGGTTAAAAGCACACTGACCTGGAAAGGAAACCTGGGTTCTAGTCCAGATCCTGTCACTAGCTTTCTGTGCAGATTAGGCAAGTTGTTTCACTTCTCTAGGTCTCTGTTTACCCATTTGTACTGTGGAGTAGAACTAGATTAGTGGTTCTCAAACCATGTCCTGTGGAGCCCCAGACTATCTCTAGGAGCTTCTAACCCTATTTCATTGAAGCAGCTCTATTTTCATCAGTTTTATACATAGGGTTGTACCTAAAGCTTTGCTTTAAAAAAAAATTCAACTACATTAATGTATGAAGACCTCTGGATGTTAATCTCTAAGACTGTTTCTAACTTCAGGGTTCTATGACTTTATGGTTTCATGTCAAGTTTCTGTTAGGGAGTTCTTACCTTCAAGTCAATTGGGGCTGAGACTACATAAGATACAGTGAAAGGAAAGTCTGGACAGAGCACAAAGGCAAGTAGGAAGGCAAGAAGGATAAGGAAATAAACCTGGGAGAAACATCAGGAATCAAGAAGGCAATTAAAGAGCCAAGCCTAATAAACTCTGTAGGCTTTCCTCAAACAGGTAAAATCAGATAACCTGAAAAGTGACTAAAGAAAGGGCTTCTGGAAAGAACTGTGGAAAATGGTCTAAAATTCTGGCTATTTGTTTTCCTACAAATAATTAAAACCACAAATAACAAGGGTGGCCTTTATGTGCCATACCATAGCTCTGTAATAAAAAGTATCGTTACAGAGAAAAATTACTGTAGAGGAGGAAAAAGGAGCTGGGGAGGTATCCAGGAAAGCTTGTTTATTTGTTCAATAATTAAAACTTTATCAAATTTCTGCTAGGGGTCAGAAACAGTGCTACAGGGCTGGGATCAGAGAAATGAACAAAACACTGTCTTTGTCCTTAAGGAGTACAAAATATAGTAGAAGAGACAGACACAGAAGTAAAAGATGGAAAGCTCGGTTCAAAAGAGCTGAATATTCACAGAGATAGAAAGGCATAGTATAAGGAACATAAGCTGATTAGAAATAGTAGCTAGAAGTGGAGAATTTTTTATCTGACCAAAGCATACCTGGAACTTAGAAAAGAAATCTGGGTTCTCTAAGGACCAAAGAAGGGGGAAATAAACAGATCCATTAAAAGAAAATAGTGAAGATAGGAATAAAGGTTAGAATGAAGGTTAGAATAGGAATGAAAGTGCCACTGAAAGGTGAGAGAAAAGGAGACTGTGGAAGACAACATTCTTCAAGAGAGTAGCTACCAGCTACATATGACTACTGAGCACCTGAAATGTGGCTAATACAAGTTGAGATGTGTTGGGAGGCAAAATATACATCAGCTTCAAAGATTTAGTATGAAAAAAAAAAGAATATAAATCTCTTTAATGATTTTTTAGACTGATCATATGATGGAATGAGAATATTTCATATATACTGTGTTGAAATATATTATTAATTTCATCTGTTTCCTTTTTTTCTTACTGTGGCTACTAGAAAATTTAAAATTTCATACAAGGCTTAAATTTACAATTTGAATTTTATTTCTATTAGACAGTGCTGTGTAAAACCTTTGCCAAGCCAAATGAATAGGTGACAGTATATCTCTATAACCAATATCCTTAGGATAAAATATGGACCCCTAAAAATTCCTAATATTCTAAACCTAAACATACTTTATATGGCGGTAACAGCATAATGGCTACTTTATGGTCTTGGAGCAGATAAGGTCACTGCTTTTTCCATTTCTCCATGCTACTTCTTCCTGCAGAAACATCGCTCATCTGAAACTTCCTATTCTTGCTTCTCATTTAGCTCTTCCTATATATATCCTATCTCCCGAACCAGACTACACTTTTGTAAAACAATGTCTATGCCATATTTATCTCCACAACCACCATATCTTCTAATATCTTCCATGTAGTAGGAGCTCAGAATTAAGGCTGAGTAGAATGCGGCAGAGAGAGCCAAGATAGGAAGACCCAGGAATCCCCATTTTCCAGCTCGCTCCAGGAAGGCTGGCTACTCTTGCCTCTAGGGAAGATGTCACTAATTTCTGGGTAAGAAGCTCTATCCCTTCCCAAAAGGGCAAAAGGTAGAAAACATACAGACACAGGGGAGAGGATTTAAAGCTTGACAACTCTAACTGCAACCTTAAGGCAGAATTTTTTGCAGGTTATATAACAGTTTCTGGCACTACCCATCATATCATCCAGAGTGCTGTTAGTTCCAGTTCCTAATATTATTTGGGAGGGTGGGCTGGGATATAGTTAGTTCTCCATTTCCCAGGGCCTTTATAAACAGTGAATGATGAGATATTATATGAGCCAGCACTGAGGAGTACAAAACCCAGAGCAGTATGTCTAAGTAGTTTCTAGCATTTCTCTGTAGATTTTGAGACCAGATTTCAACAAAACAGCATACTGTTTTTTTTCTAAAGATTATACCTTGGTAAGGTACAATTTAGGAACTAAATTCATCTACCTCAATATTGAGTCTAAAGCACCTAGCAAAGTTGTCACTCAGTAAATATATACTGAATGACTGGAATAAATTGCTTTGTAATTTTCTCTAGGAATAAAGACTGGATCCATTGATCTTGTATTTGGAAGCTTTTGTGAGCAAGGCAAAACCAGGATGATAGTACATCTTAAGAGAGTCTTTTTATATATCCATGAAAGGGACATGTGGTTGTAACTAACTGCACTGATTTTATATAACTTCCAACCAATGTAATCTATAGAAAATTCTTGGGTGACACTGAAATTGCAATGACTTTTGCTTCCCTCTGAGGGTGAACTATAATCAAGAATGCCTAGGCTCTAAAGCTTATAGCAACATCTGTAGTCACAAGAGAGAACCTCTCTAGACTGTCTAAGACTTGACTCTAAAGGAGGAGAGCTGTTATTTAAAGCCTCTTCCCCTCTTTCTCCACAAAACATGTAAAACTCTTTCTGCATCCCAAGGTCCCACAAGACTAGAATAGGCTTGTGAGGATGGTGACTACTAATGTCAACCCGAGTGCAGTGGCTATTCTGGCCACTCTGAGGAAACAGTTCTCCAGCAAAAACTCACTTGCAACCCATCACCCACCAATCACAAGACCAGGGTGAGCTAACAGTCACTATTCTCTCAGGTCTATTGTTTTTCCCTCTGCATTCCTAGCTGCCTTCTCTCTCTTAACTGTGTCCCTGTTCTCTTCTCTGCTTCTCCCACCCTTTCTCTGCTCTTCCTTTTCATACTTGCAATTGGAAATACAGCATTCTCACAAAAATCCCTAGTTTCAAGCGTAGACATGTGATTGAGGAGGAGTTTGTCATTTCCTTTTCCCAGGAACTCAGGAAAACCCACCATTTTTTTTTCTGTCTGGGACCTATGGGTTCAATATTGTTGGTCTTTGATTTATCTAGGCCACTCCAAAAAGCCAGCTCTCCAAAAAGAGCTGACATACAGCTCCACAAATCAGCTTATAAGCTCAGTCCATCTTTTCTAGGCTATTGTTAACTTTCTGATCCTGAAGTGATGACTCATTCAGGGGCCTGACAATCTTGGCTGAGAAATGTCTAGTTAAAATAACAGGCACTCCTATCAAAGTGAAGTAAAATCCTCAACTCCATTAATCTTTAAAAACTCTTGAATATTTATTCTATGCCAGGAGGAACTGTACTAGAAAATGTACAGGTCCAGACCTTGCTCTGAAGAAGTCAGTAGTAACCCCAATTCATCACAAGTTCACAGAATGCCTATGAGTGGTATTCTGGGGAGCAAAACAGTATTTCCAAAACATAATTTCTTGCCATAATATAAAATTAGGGACACAAACATCAAAAACCCTTAGTCAGAAGTCCTTGGGATTTAAGTTTTTTAAGAAGGACCTTGAAAAGGTTATTACAAATGTAGAATGAATAAAGGACTAACGAGATCTTAAACACTAGGAATTCCTGAACCCTGGATGGTTTCATCTGATATACAACACAAAAACTCATGTTTTTCATAGCTGATTTTCTAGGAGACCTTTTTGTAAGTAAAGTAGGAAAATAACCTGAGGATAGAAAGATTGAAACTTTTTATGCTGCTACTAAGAGCTGGCTGTATGCTTTATTCCCTCCAGAAGTTGATATACTTTCAGGGCTAGGTTCTAAAGTAGTAGCTGTCCAAATAGCGTAATTTAAAGGGTGAAAAATGTCTTTGCTTTCTGAAAGGGCATCATGCATTCCTTTAAGTCCTAAAGAGCAACAGTGTTTATCTTTATTGGAGCAACTATATTCCTATATTGGATTAGGCACTCCTAGGTCAAAATTGTGGCTCTACTATTTAGCAATTGTTTGACCTTGCACAAGTCATTTACCTGCATCTACCCTACAGTACAAATCTGTCTACCGATGTTCTTTAGACACATACACAAATGCCTTTTTTCAGATGAAAATTAGATGATTCTTTGGAATGATACCAACAGTGATTAGTAAATTACTGAAGTAAATTTCATTATTTAAAAAATTAAAGACTGATAAGCAAGTTTCTTAGGAACATAAATGGACACACTCTGGGTAACAAAAAGAGAGTCCCAACCTAACAAAGGAGTTAAGGACAATAGAAAGTTGTCAAGACACCTTGGAGCCTGGTGAGTGAACTCTTGCTATCCTCATCTTGCTTAGCATTTGCCTTTCTGTAACATTATATCCATTTTATGAAGCTGAGGAGAAGGTGGGTAGGTGAGGGTGCTTGAAGAGGAACTATGTTTCCAAACTTGTTTTCCTTTCCTCCTTCAACATTTTATTATGGAGAATTTCAAATGTAGATGAAAGGTGAGATTTGAAAGAATTTTACTGAGAACCCACGACCAAATTCTACCATTAGCATTATAATTATACAGTACCAGGCACCTGGGTGGCTCAGTTTTTAAGCATCTGACTTTAGCTCAGGTCATTATCTCACTGTTTGTGAGTTCAAGTCCCACATCAGGTGAGCACAAGTCCCGCACTCAACGAGCACGAGCTCCTCCTCAGCAGATGAGCACAAGCCCAGCTTCCAGTGAGCTCAGCCCCCACTTCAAGTGAACAAGAACCCTGTTTTGGGTAAAAACATGAATCTCGCTTCTTTCTCTCTCTCTCTCTCTCTCTCTCTCTCTCTCTCTCTCTCTCTCTCTCTCTCTCTGCCACTCACCCACCTGTGCCCTTTCTCAAAAACAACAACACACTATATAGTAGGTCCCCCCCTTATTTCAAGGGGATACATTCCAAGACCCTCAGTGGACACCTTAAACTGCAGATAGCTATATACTATTTTTCCTATACATACATAACTGTGATAAAGTTTAATTTATAAGTTAGGTACCACAAGAGATCAACAAATAATAATAAAATAGAACAATTATAATAATATACTATAATATAAGTTTATGAATGTGATCTCTCGCTCAAAATATCTTATTGTGCTGTATTCACCCTTCTTGTGATGATGAGATGATAAAATGTCTATGTGATGAGATGAGGTGAGGTGAATGATGTAGGCACGGTGATAAAGTGTTAGGCTACTATGACCTAGTGTCCATACATCAGAAGGATCATCTGCTTCCAGACTATCGTTGACACAGGTAACTGAAGCTGAAGCTGTGAATGTGGGAAAACTAGTGTGCCATACTTGATTTATGACATAGCTGTCCAACTGTCCATATCTCTATCCACCCATTGATCCATCTTATTTTTTTTATCAATGTCAAAGTAAATTGCAAACACTTTCAATACACTTTCCCCTAAATACTTCAGCATGCATATCATTAACTAAGTTTAATACTTGGTTCTTTTCTTCTTTTGAGATAATATATACATACAATGAAATGCTCAAACATCAAGTACATTTGCTGAGTTTGGACAAGAGCATGCCCCTAGGTAATTCAAACCCCTATAAATATATAGAACAGTACTATTACCCCAGAAAACTTCCTCATACCCCTTTCCTATCAAACCTCACCCCAATACTTCCAGAACCCATCACTGATACGATTTTTTCTATAATAGTTTTGCCTCTTCTAGAAGTTCATATAAAAATCATACAGTAAAGCTTTTTTACTCAGCATAATCTTTTAAAGATTATTCATGTGCTCTATGCTCAGTAATTTGTTCCTTTTATTACTGAGTATTCCAGTATATGAATATAAGAATTTGTTTATTTAGTCTCCATGATGGACTCCTGGGATGTTTCTGGTTTGGAGCTATTATGAATAAAAAGCTATAAACATTTTCTTTTTGAGAGTCTTTTTGAGAACATACATTGGTTTCATTTTTTATTTTACTGCATACTGACCCTGGCCACAGGATTGGCCTCTTGAGTTTATATAAAAACTACTGTGGCCCAAGTTCTACTCACTATAGCAAATACATGAAGGAATTAGAGTTCAATCCTAAGAATGCTAGACCTCTAGTGAGAAGACCTCAGCTCTAAATGAAGCTGTGTGAGCCTACAATAAATCATTAAGCTCTGATAGCCTCAGTTCCCTAACATGTAAAATGAGATATTATTGGCCATCTTGTTATTAAAAGAATAAAATTAGATGTAAAAGCACTTTGCAATGTAAGGACGCAAGTCCGATCTGGCCCTCCCCACTGGGCCTTCCCAGCCTTCCAGGAGCCGGTCGCGGCGCACTGCTGTGGTGGAAAGGCGCCCGACAGCGGCCGGTGCCAGCTAGGGGGGGTGGGGGGCGCAGCCCCCTCCGGCCGAACGTCCGATCCAGCCTTCCCCTGGACTTAAAGAGGAAGGTGTAGGCTTCTCCTGAAAAGGCGCCCAATCGGGAGAGGCCAGCCGATACCTTTAACCTTTCTAGAGGCAGGCCTAGTCACGCCCCACTTGGGATGTCCTGGGCCCACTCTGATTGGTCAACACTCCAACTATTGTGACTGGCTCCCACAACTGCCAGTATTGATGGGGAGGCAGGGATTGGATCACTGTACACCTGTCATCATTTCCTGTAACTCCCTGGCCCAAAGGCATAAAAGGCCCTGCCATGCCTTTTTCAGGCCTCTCTCTCCATATGGCCAGCAGGTCAGGTGGAGACTGTGAGCCCAAGCTTAAGCTTGTAATAAAGGCCCTTTGCTTTTGCAGGTGTGACTCGTCTCCCTAGCAGTCTCTGGTGTTTGTTTTGGGGTGATTTTACAAACTTGGGCACAACAGCAAGTGAAAACAATTTCCTCACATTGGGGTATGTGTACTCTCAGTAAAGTGAAGTAGTATGATGCAATGGGTAATACTTCTTTAAAAGTGAGGAGGGGGGCTGGGGCACCTGGGTGGCTCAGTCAGTTGAGCATCTGGCTTCGGCTCAGGTTATGATCTCACGGTTGGTGGGTTCAAGCCCCACATTGGGCTCTGTGCTGACAGCTAGCTCAGAGCCTGGAGCCTGCTTTGGATTCTGTGTCTCCCTCTCTCTGACCCTCCCCTGCTTGCACTGTCTCTCTCTGTCTCTCAAAAATAAATTAAAAACATAAAAAAAAGTGAGGAGGGAAGTAATTTACACATTATACATGAAACTAAAGAATCTACTCATACACACACCCACACACACCAGAACAAATAAATGAATTCAGCAAAGTTGAATGACATGAGATCAACAAGCAACAATTAATTGTATTCTATATACTAGCAATTAACAATCTAAAAGGAAAATTAAGAAAATAGTTCCATTTATAATAGCAATAAAGATAACAAAAAACTTAGGAGTAAACTTAACCAAGGGAGTGAAAGATATGTATAATAAAAGCTACAAAACATTACTAGAAGTAATTGAAGATGACCTAAACAAATGGAAAGACATAATATTGTTAAGGTGGCCATATTCCTCAAAGTGCTTTGTAGATTCAATACAATCATACCAAAAGCTTAATAGCCTTTTTGCAGAAATGAAAACACTGATTCAAATACTTATATGGAACTTCAAGGGACTGAAAATAGCTAAAACAATATTGAAAAAGACAGAATTGGAAGACTCACTCACACTCCAACTACTACAAAGTCACAGAAATCAAGACAGTGTAGTCTGGCATAAGGATAGACTTACAGATCAATGAGATAGAATGGAGAATCAAGAAATAAACCCATATATCTATGGCTAACTGATTTTCAACAATGGTGCCAAGACTAGTCAATGGGGACTTTACTTCTCAGTAAATGGTGCTAGGACAGCTGGATATCCATGTGCAAAAGAGGAAATTTGGACCCTTACCTCACATTATATATAAACATTAACTCAAAATGGATCATAGCCTTAAGTATAAGATATAAAACTATAAAACTGTTAAAAGAAAACATAGTAATAAATCTTAATGACTTTGGATTAGGTATTTTTAAGATATACACCAAAAGCACAAGTATCCAAAGAAAATATAAATTAGACTTCATAAAGAAATTTTGTGCATCATAGGACACCATCAATAAATGAAAATACAACTCACAGAATGGGAGAAAATATCTGCAAATCATATATTGTTAAGGGTCTAGTATCCAGAATATATAAATAACTCTTACAATTTAACAACAAAAAGACACACAACCCAATTATTTTTATGTTTTATTTTTTAAATAGTGTATTGCCAAGTTGGTTTCCATATAACATCCAGTGCTCTTCCCCACAAGTGCCCCTCTCCATGACCATCACCACCCTCCCCTTTCCCCCCTCCCTCTTCAGCTCTCAGTTTGTTTTCAGTATTCAAGAGTCTCTCATGATTTGCCTCACTCCCTCTCCCTAATTCCTTCCCCCCTTTTCCCTTCCCATGGTCCCCTGTTAGGTTTCTCCTGTTAGACCTATTAGTGAAATATGTGGTATCTGTCCTTCTCTGCCTGACTTATTTCACGAAGCATGATTCCCTTGAGATTCATCCACTTTGCTACAAATGGCCAGATTTCATTCTTTCTCATTGCTATGTAGTATTCCATTGTATACGTGTGTGTGTGTGTGTGTGTGTGTGTGTGTGTGTGTGTATACACACCACATCATCTTTATCCATTCATCAGTTGATGGACATTTAGGCTCTTTCCATGATTTAAACAACCCAATTTTTTAAATGGGCAAGGGACCCGAACAGACATCTTTCCAAGAATACATAAAAACAGCCAACAAGCACATGAAAAGAAGCTCAACATCATTAGTCATTAGGGGAATGACCACATCAAAACCACAATAAGATACCACTTCACACTCACTAGGACAGCTGTTATTAAAAAAAAAAAAAAAGGATAATAACACGTGTTGGTGAGCATGTGGAGAAATGGAAACTCTCATACATTGCTCCTGGTCATATAAATTGGTGCAGCACTATGGAAAACAATTTGGCAATTCTACCTCAAAAAGTCAAACATAGAGTTAACAGAACTCAACAATTCCATGAATGTTCACAGCAGCACTATTTCTAATAGGTTAAAGATAGAAACAGCCTAAATGTCTGATGAATAAACAAAATTTAGCCATAAAAGGAACAAACTACTGA
Organism: Suricata suricatta; assembly: GCF_006229205.1. NCBI lineage: Eukaryota > Metazoa > Chordata > Mammalia > Carnivora > Herpestidae > Suricata > Suricata suricatta. The sequence continues at coordinate 50,674,605 of NC_043711.1, forward strand.
TACATACAACAAGACTGAACCTTAAAAACATGCTAAGTGAAAGAAGTCAGACATAAAAGGCCATATTGCTCAATTTCATTTCTATTAAATAGCCAGAAAAAGCAAATCCATAAAAATAGAAAGCAAAACAGTAGTTGTCAGGGCTGTGGGATGCGGAAATGGGGCATGAATGCTTAATGAGTACAGGGTTTCCTTTTGGGGTGATGAAAATGTTTTGGAATTAGACAGTGGTGATGGTTGTAAAACACTGTGAATGTACTAAATGCCACTTAGTATACTAAGAATAGAATTGCATACTTCAGAGCAATTAAAATGGGGAACTTTATACTATGTTCATTATATCACAATTTTTGAAAAAAGAGGGAAGGCAAATATGGTCTGTCTTCTTGAAGCAACACTTTTACTTATTTTTTCTCTTTTTTTTCAAAGGTTTTTACCTTAAACAATTGCAAATATTATGGAGTAGAATGTAAATTTTACATATATTTAAACATCAAAACAAGGGGCAACTGGGTGGCTCAGTCAGTTAAGCATCCGACTTCAGTTTAAGTCATGATCTCACAGTTTGTGGGTTCAAGCCTGCATCGGGCTCTGTGCTGACAGCTCAGAGCCTGGAGCCTGCTTTGGATTCTGTGTCTCCTCTCTCTGCCCCTCCCACACCTGTGCTGTTTCTCTCTGTCTCTCAAAAATAAATGAATGTAAAAAAGTGAAAAAAGAGTCTCTTATTAAAAAAGTAAAAAAATCAAAATCAAAACAAGACTTAATATATTTCAAGTTAATGCCAGTAGCTGTTTGGGTTATAATACGTACTCTCTTCTCCACAGGAATGCTTTGGTGAAAAAAAAATACTGCATGAAGATATTAACACACAGAACTAGGTTGCTGATCTGGGCCACAATCATTCCTAGAGAGTGGAATACACAGAAGGGTGAAATGCTTTTTTAGGTCAATGACAGATAGACAAAGATCACCACCACATAATTTAGAACTTGCACAAAGGCCTCTGCATAAGAAAGCCCAGTCACTCAGAAGAACAGACAACAAATAACCCCTTGACAGTTACTCCATTCATTCAAGGCCCAACTCAAATCTTACCTACTCAATAAAGTCTTCCTGAATCATTACAGTCCATTATCATTCCTCTCCAGACTACCATAGAACCTACTGTTTATAACACCACAAGCACATACCATATGCTAACTTGATGTGACTTAATTCATAAAGTATTACATGTATTATATATATATATATTTTTTTTTAATGCATTGCAAGATATTCGTGGAGGCACCTGAGGCATAGTCAATGAGCTTTCACTTGGAGGCAGATAAAATGGGTTCATGTTTTAGTCAGCCATTTACTAGATGTGTGCTATGACCCTGGTGGACACATTTCTCCTCCTCTAGCTTTAGAGTCTTCATCTACAAAATCTACATAATAGTTAACAAGGACTATACAGCTCACTGTGATAACTGAGAGAATTTTGTTCGACATTTTGCAAACTTCCAAATATGATGCAAATGTGAGAGATTCTTAGACCTTCTTTTTCAATGGGTTAACAGCCTTCTAACTTCACTGTAAAGAATTTAAAGTACAGCCTATATGTCTATATCCTTCATAGGTGCAAACTGTGTCTGAGCACAGGAGAGAGATCCCCAAATAATGAAATGAATTAAAACCATGTCACAATTCAGTTGACAGAGGTAGTTAAACAAATCTGAATATAGGAATAAAATGAATTAATTGAATCTGACTGTGAAGCTGCCAAGAATGCCCTCAAAGACAGTAGCTTTGATCCAAGAAATAGAACAAAGGGGAAGGGAGACAGGAGATAGTCAACCTGCAGCTTGCACCCAGGTGCTTTCAGATTCCAAGGAGAGTGCAGGATGTCTCTTCTCTTCTAGACTCAAAGCACCTCTGTCAAGCCTCTCCTTAACACCACCCTTGTGTTTCTCAGCATTAAACACTGTCCTCCTCTTAGAGATTTTTAAGGAGATAATCCACACCAACAATCACCCAGGGGTCTTTTCTAGGAATTTCTCCCAATGTCCTAAGTATTTTCTAAACATTTTCCTTCCTAGAAGCCTAGCTGACACAACAATGATGCCACGCCGCAGATTCCATTTCACTTTATCAGGCACCAAGACTACTTTTCCCAGCCACTTAATTGCCTATAGATCTCAAAATTATTCATCATAGGACACTGACCAAAGATTCTCTGATTCTTCAACATGGAACAGTAATCAACATCTCCAGAGATAAATGGCCTAACGCACTGAACTGATGGCTAAGGAGTTCCAGATTTCTCTTTTTAAAATAACATTCCATTAACTAGGACTATTTGGTAGGCAGGAAGAGTGGGCAATATACCAACACCAAATTCAAAGCTTTTGAGTTAGGAGTCCTGTTTTAAGATAAAGAAGAGAAAGATCTATAAAGAAAGACCTGTTAAAAAATGAAAACTACTTTCTCTGAGCCATCCTATCAAACTACTTAAGAATTGCCAATTCTGTAAAAGTTCATTTAGGGTTATGTATGGATCTGAAGGGGATCTCAGTGGGATGAGATGATGATAACAATGGCAACTAACATTCATTGAGCATTAATTACAGTGTGCCAGATACTATGCTAAGTATATATATAAACCACAACTCTACTAGATAAGTACTATAATTACTGACATTTTAAAATGGAAAAAATCGAAGTTGCATCAGAATAACTTGTCTTGGTTATTCAGCTAGTAAATAATAGGAGCCAGGATATCAATTCATATCTGAATTTCTCCTAAGCATAAGTTCTGAATCTATATGCTTCCTTGCCTCTGTCAGAGAGCCTAGACAGGCAGAATTTCCTCCTCTCATACTGTACCCCATATCCAGGAGAGGAGTTGCCTGTCTAGTGGGGTCTTATTCTCTTCCTTATAAAGGAAACAGATGGTAATAAAAAAATAAAGGAACTTGGTGGTGGGGAGTGTGTTGGTGAAAGAAGGAAAGGAGAGAGCTCTTAATAAATGTCAGGTACTTCACACATTTTCTTTTTTATATTAAAGCAAAAATACCTTTACTGTTTTTCAATACTGCATAAAAATTTCAAAAAAAAGGAGAAATTAAGAATGTTTCTCAATCTCACTTCCTACAGACAAACCCTAATTGTTTCATGAATATAATAATAAACACTCATACTTTGATTTATGTAATCTTCATAATTCTGAAGATAAGTATTATCCTCATTTTACAGATCAGATAATGAGCTCAGAGATTAAATACCTTAACCAAAATGACATAGTTCAAAATCAGAAAGACTGGTGACTTAAGAGTCCAAGTACTTTCCACTACTGTGCCTTTGGTAGCTGTGTCTCCTGTGTCTTCTTTCTGTTTCTTGCCTTATACTTCTCCATGTCCCCAGACCTCCAACTGGGTTCCTATCTTGAATCCAACTAATTTCAATATCCTAGAAAATATTCTCTCAAAATGATTTCTCTTTTTTTAATGTTTTATTTATTTTTGAGAGAGAGAGAGAGAGAGAGAGAGAGAGAGATGGCTTGAGCAGGGGAGGGTCAGAGAGAGAGAGACACACAGAATCTGAAGCAGCTTCTAGGCTCTGAACTAGCTGTCAAGCACAGAGCCTGATGTGGGGCTTGAACCCACGAACCGTGAGATCATGACGAGCTGAAGCCAGACGCTCAACCGACTGAGCCACCCAGGTGCCCCTCAAAATGATTTCTGACAATGGCACTTTCTGTCAAGAGAATGTAAGAATGAAACATCTTCAACATGGAGGCATTGGCTGGCTCAGTTGGAAGAGCATGCAACTCTTGATTTCAGAATTTTAAGCTCAAGTCCCACATTGGGTGTAGAGATTACTTTAAAAAAAAAGTCTTCAACATGTACAGAAATAGATATTTAGGGATGGAATTACAAGCTGTAAGCAGAGATAAACTGCAAACTTCACTTTGTCATTATGACCTTATATATTTTTTAAATCAGATAGCTCAATATTAGAAATACATTTCTGAGTTTTCTCCATACAGCTTCCCTCCCTAAAACTTTCCATCTATTTTTTTCTTCTCGCCCTTAAGTAAAGGGTCAAGAAAAGCTCTGGGAAAAGTGGCTGCCAGAACAATTATATCTTTAAAAGTAACCAAACAAACAAACAAATAAAACATAAAGAAATAAAGAACAAACCAAGAAAAACACATTAAATAATTTATGAAGGATGTAGGTCCCTACTTGGAACACACATCCTAATAGTTCAGATGTTAGAAAAGAAGATGATGACTCATTTAGTTTACAGTGGAGTCTGATAACTTAATAATAAATTTTACTCCTGAAGGGAGAAAAGCAAAGAAGAAAGAAGGACTCTGTATACCCAAAAAGAAAAAAAAAAATTGAACTGGAGTTGAAAATGGCTGTATTGTGACATTCCTTAAACAAAAACCTCTATATGCGTTAAGTCAAAGCCCCTATTTTCACTCCTATCCTCAAATTGAAGCCCAGCCGATGTTAAAGGTTTGGTCATTTTCAGAAAAAAGGGCTAATGACTCATAGTACCTAGGTGATTTATCATTTTATTAAGAATGGCAATATAGTAAGAAAAATACATAAGTGAGAGAGACAAGACATTTGGATTACTTTCATTGAACCACTGTCACAAACTCATTATTTGGGCAACTCTCTTCAAGAGTTCAACCAGATAATGTCTAAAGCTACTTCCAATAAAAGTACTCTATAATGCTCCTAAAGAGTTAGTCTCAGTTTCTTAGATTAGAAAAAAATCAGCCTTTCCCAAACAGTGCTCTTTAACATTTAGTGGGTATTCTGTGGCAGGGCTTCTGTAGGCAAATAATTTTAGGAAATATTGGGTTAAAACTCATCCTGCACTGAACCGTTTTGCACTGCTTGTGGGAATGCAAACTGGCATAGCCACTCTGGAAAATGGTATGGAGGTTCCTCAAAAAATTAAAAGTAAAACTACCCTATGACCCAGCAATTACACTACTAGGTATTTATCCAAAGGATACAGAAGTGCTAATTCGAAGGAATGCATGCACACCAATGTTTATAGTGGCACTATCAACAATAGCCAAAGTATGGAAAGAGCCCAAATGTCCATTGATGGATGAATGGATAAAGGATATGTGGTATATATACACAATGGCATATTACTTGGCAAACGAAAATCATGAAGTCTTACCATTTGCAACACTGTGGATGGAACTAGAATGTATTATACTAAGTCAGAGAAAGACAAATAACGTTATGATTTCACTCATATGTGGAACTTAACATACAAAACAAATGAATATAAGGGAAAGGAAGCAAAAAATAATATAAAAACAAAGAGGGTGACAAACCATAAGAGACTCTTAAATACAGAGAATAAACTGAAGATTGCTGGTGGGGGGTAGGGGGATGGGCTAAATGGGCAAAGGGCACTAAGGAAGACACTTGTTGGGATGAGCACTGGGTGTTATATGTAAATGATGAATGACTAAATTCTATTCCTGAAATTATTATTACACTATATGTTAACTAACGGATCTAAAATAAATTTTTTTAAATGTATTTTAGCGGCACCTGGATGGCTCAGTCGGTTAAGTGTCCAGCTTCAGTTCAGGTCATGATCTTACGGTTTGTGGGTTCGAGCCCCGCATCAGGCTCTGTGCTGACAGCTAGCTCAGAGCCTGGAGGCTGCTTCAGATTCTGTGCCTCCCTCTCTCTCTGACCCTCTACTGCTTGCGCACACTCTCTCTGTCTCTCAAAAATAAATTTAAAAAAATAAATAAAATTAAAAAATAAAATGTATTTTAATTTTAAAAAACCTTATCCTGCACTGAAAGATGAGAGATGGTGAATAAATCATGTTGCTCCTCCTTATGTAGTATTCCTTAAAATACAGTACCATATGCCAGAAGTCTCCACTTGAGTCATCTTAGAAGGGAATGACCTCTCTGGATGACCATTAGCAACTGAGCTAAGCAGAGAATTAAATTATCCTGCCTGATTACAGTGACATCATTACACAGACAAGCCCTCTGATGAGATTAGTATCTGCTAATCTATTATTTGAGCACATAGTCAATAAGGGCTGAGCAAATGTCCTTAAATTGCAACAATAACCATCATTCAAAACTGTAGGTTAAAAAGCTACTCAAGCAGGAAGGAAAACATTAACATTAGATAGTCCCAGGGTAATACATCTGCAATTCCAAAGATAAATTTGTCTTGGAAACTACTGCTGGCATCCATTAATCATTCTGATGCCTAACCTTAAGTATTTTTTCCATTAGTTGGAATACTTCTGGTGGGTACCTGAATGTATAAGGCACATTGTTATGTTAAATATTGTCTTTGAACTGTTTAGTAGTGTATGAAATAGTAGCATTGGACATTGGAATTAAAAGATTATCTAGTGCAAACTGTCTTCACTCTGAAAACACACACAGAAACCTCTATTTAGCTAATGGCAGAGTCAAAATCTGAATCTTTCTTTCATTTCCTGTTCCAGTGCTCATTTCTTTACACCAGGAAAAAATATAAAAGATACTTATGTGAATAAGTAATTGGCATTATTTTGCTTTTAAATCATCAATTAAAAAACACTAGAAGATTCAATCTGTATTCTATCATTTTATTAAAACTATAAAGAAATTGCAAACTGAACTACACATTATTTTAGAAAAATATATCATGCTATATAAGAGAATAGTGGCCACTACCCTGAATTACATAATTATTCATTCTTTCATGTATTCATCTAAATATTTGCTAAAACTATAGTATAAATCATACAGTATACTAGATACTAGGGACTAAACATGAATAAGATTATAATCTCACACTTCTAACACATTATTAGTCAATAATAATATAAATATCAGTATTTACTAAGTGTTAGTATGTGCCAGACATTAACCTGCCCTAAAGACTTTTTTTTTTCCCTAAAGACTCTTTTGATGTAATAAATTAGATAAAACATTTACACAAATGCAGTAGGCATAACTCTAAAGTGAATCCAGATTTCCCAATCTAATCCCAGGACTGTTAAATACGGTGGGTTTTACTCCCAAGAATAGGTTACTTTATGGAACAGGTGACATTAATAAGGGAGATTATTTAGGAGGCCCTAACCTAATCACATATGACTTAAAAGTTGAGACTCTTCTCCAGCTAGTGGCTGAAGATTTGAAGCACAAGAAATTTTGAGGTGCCATTGGTGGGTTAAAGACTGAATGGCCACATATTCCCATTTTTCCACGCCAGCATATATAATCCTTGCCAGCATCTATAATCTCCTGATTTGTTCATTTTAGCCACTCTGACTGGCGTGAGGTGGTATCTCAGGGTGGTTTTGATTTGTATTTTCCTGATGATGAATGACGTTTAGCATTGTTTCATATGTCTGTTGGCCATCTGGATGTCTTCTTTGGAGAAGTGTCTATTCATGTCTTTTGCCCATTTCTTCATTGGGTTATTTATTTTTCCGGTGTGGAGTTTGGTGAGTTCTTTATAGATTTTGGATACTAGCCATTAATCCAATATGTCATTTGCAATGATTTTTTTCCCATTCTGTTGATTGCCTTTTAGTTCAGTCAATTGTTTCCTTTACAGTGCAGAAGCTTTTTACCTTGATGAGTCCCAACAGTTCATTTTTGCTTTTAATGTCTTTGCCTTTGGAGAAGTGTCGAGTAAGAAATTACTGTGGCTGAGGTCAAAGAGGTTGTTTCCTACTTTCTCCTCTGGGGTTTTGATGGTTTCCTGTCTCACATTCAGGTCCTTCATCCATTTTGAGTTTACTTTTGTGTATGGTGTAAGAAAATGGTCTAGTTTCATTCTCCTGCATGTTGCTGTCCAGTTCTCCCAGCACCATCTGTTAAAGAAACTGTATTCTTTCCATTGGATATTCTTTCCTGCTTTGTCAAAGATTAGTTGGCCATACAGTTGTGGGTCTAATTCTGGGTTCTCTATTCTATTCCATTGGTCTATGTGTCTGATTGGTCTATGTGTCTGACTGGTACAGCCACTCTGGAAAATAGTGTGTGGAGGTTCCTCAAAAAATGAACAACAGAACTACCCTAGGACCCAGCAATAGCACTGCTAGGAATTTACCCAAGGGATACAGGAATGCTGATGCATAGGGGCACATGTACCCCAATGCTCATAGCAGCACTTTCAACAATAGCCAAACCATGGAAAGAGCCTAAATGTCCATCAACTGACAAATGGGTCAAGAAGATATGGTTTATATATACAATGGAATACTATGTGGCAATGAGAAAGAATGAAATCTGGCCATTTATAGCAAGGTGGATGGACCTCAAGGGTTTTATGTTAAGTGAAATAAGTCAGGTGGAGAAGGACAGATACCGTATGTTTGCACTCATGTGTGGAACAGGAGAAACTTAACAGAGGACCCTGGGACAGGACAAGGGGAAAAATTGTTAAGGAGAGGGAGGGAGGCAAACCATAAGAGACTCTTAAGTACTGAGAACAAACTGAGGGTTGATTGGGGGTGGGGGAGAGAAGGAAATGAGTAATGGGCATGGAGGAGGGCACTTGTTGGGATGAGCACAGGGTATTTTAAGAAAACCAACTTGACAATAAACTATATATTAAAAAAAAGAAGATGTGGTTTATATATATAATGGAACACTACATGGCAATGAGAAAGAATGAAGTCTGGCCATTTATAGGAAGGTGGATGGACCTCAAGGGTGTTATGCTAAGTGAAATAAGTCAGGAAGAGAAGGACAAATACCATATGTTTTCACTCATATGTGGAACAGGAGAAACTTAACAGAGGCCCATAGGGGAAGGGGAGAGGGAAAATAGGCAAGGAGAGGGAGGGAGGCAAACTACAAGAGACTCTTAAATACTGAGAAAAAACTGAGGGTTGATAGGGAGTGGGGAAGAGGGGAAAATGGGTGATGGGCATGGAGGAGGGCACTTGGGATGAGCACAGGGTATTATAAGGAAACCAACTTGACAATAAACTATATTCAAAAAATAAACATTTTTTAAAATTAAAAAAAAATGTTCCATGTGCATTTGAGAAGAATGAGCATTCCTCCATTGTTCGGTGAAGTTCTCTATAAATGCCTTTTGGGTCTAGCAGGATTCTAATGTTGTTCAAGTCTTCTATTTCCTTACTAATCATCTGTTTAGATAATATTTCCATTATTCAAAGTGAAGAGCTCAAGTTTTCAGCTATTATTAAACAATCAATTTCTTCCTTCAATTCTGTCAGTTTTTGCTTTTTTTTGAAGCTTTGTATATTTAGATGTATGTTTATAATTGTTAATATCTTCCTGATACATTGACCTTTTATCTATACTGTCCTTTGTTTCTAGTAATAATTTTTGTCTAGTCTGTTTTGCCCAATATTAGTATAACCACACCCACTCTCTTTTGGTTAATATCTGCATGAGGTATATTTTTCATACTCTCACTTTTTACCTGTGACTTTAAGTCTATTTTAAATCTATTCATTGCCAGCAATGAATTCAATCTCTCTGCCTCTCTCTCCCTCCCTCTCTTCTTCTTCTTCTCCTTCTCTCTCTCTCTCTTTCTCTCTGTCTCTTAGTTCATCTGAGAATGTCTTAATTTCGCCTACATTTTTGAATGATAGTATTAGATACAGAATTCTTCATTGATAGTGTTTTTCTTTTGGCATTTTGAATATGTCATCCACTGCCTTCTGGCCTCCATCATTTCTGATGAAAAATACGTTGTTAATCTCTTCAAGGATTTCCCCTATACATGATGAGTCATTTCTCTTTTATGCTGTCAAGACTGTATTTAGGTCTGGCTTTGACAGTTTAATTATGATGATTTAGGTATAGATCTCTTTTGAATTGATACTACTTGGAGTTTATTGATCTTCTTGGATATTTCATCAAATTTGAGAACTTCTCTACCATTAGTCTGCCAAATAGTCTTTCTGCTTTTTCTCTCTCATTTTGGGACTCCCATTGTGTTTATATTCGTATGCCTGACAATGATCTACAGATCTCTGAGCCTCTGTTCATTTTTCTTCTTTTTATTTCTGTTCCTCAGACTACATAATCTCAATAGACCAATCTTCAAGATCACTGATTCTTTTTTCTGCCTGCTAAAATCTGCTCTTGAATATCTCTAATGAAATTTTGTTTGTTATACGGTCATTTCATTTGTTCTACTTTTAACTGTAGAATGTCTTTAACTCTGTGTGTGTGTGTGTGTGTGTGTTTTATAGTTCTATTTTATGTATCCTTATATACTTTCTGTTTATTGTTATAGTCTATTTGGGGATACATAATTTTCATATTTTCCTTTAATTCTTCTTTAAAATCAAGGTATAATTGACATATAACATTTTATTGGTTTCAGGTATATAACATAATTCAAAATTTATATTCACTGTGAAAGAATCACCACAGTAAGTTCATTCATCTCCTTACATAATTATAATTTTTCTTGTGATGAGAACTTTTAAGGTCTACCCTTTAAGCACCTTTCAAATATACAATATTATTAATTATACTCAACATGCTGTATATTATATCCCCATAAGTTATTTATAACAAGAAGTTTGTACCTTTTGACTCACTTAATTTCTCCCACCCCCATCCCTCAACTCTGGCAACCACGGATCTGTTCTCTGGTATCTAAGTCCTTGATTTGTTTTGTTTTGTTTTGGTTTGGTTTTTAGATTTCACATATAAATGAGATTACACATGTGATTAAGTCAAAGAGCTACTGCTACTATTTGTTAAGTGACTAATGGAAAAAGTCTGTATTCTTTGTGTGTAGCCAGTGAGATCTCTACTCCGTTGGCTTAGTGGTCTGCTAATGATTGACTAGAGATTTCCTTAAGTGCCTGGAACCAACCATCTATTTTTAGACATCTCATTCCTCAACTTTTCCTTTTAAGTTTCTGCCACCTCAGGAAGTCATGATGTTAATAGTTGCCACTGATTGTTTTTAGGAAATGCCCCCACAGAAAAGACTTTTCTCACTGATCAAACTTCTAGACAGGTCAATAAAAATAAGCCTTGCAAATGGAGTCTTCCAGAGAACCATCAAACAATTCAAAGAATTCTTTGGGGATGGGGCTTTGAAGGAGCTCCATCCTCATTTTCATTGAGATTCAACCAGTTATCTTGAAAATGTTCTTTGGGTTGCTTCAGACCTTTAGTTAATTTCCACAGTTCTGACAACCTAGATTTGGACAAGTTTTGCCCAAAAGCTCATTGCTTTTTTGAGAGTTTTTTGCTACTGATTCATAAAAGTGATTACATAGCTTTTATGGAAAGAATTGTCAGGGGTCCTCATTCCATCATTCTCACTGACATAACTGTTTCCTTCCTGACAGGGAATTCTTCTTAACTTGATATACTTTTCAATTTTCCTTATTTCTATTTCCTCAGAATCTCTATCTTCTGGTGCACAATTTCTTTCCTCAGGATTTAAAGTCATTCTACAATTTTATGAAATATTTCCACATCATTCTCTGATGTATTTTTATATCCAGTGATCATGTTTTATTCCAAATTATCCTCTCCTCTCCCTGTTATGGCAAATGCTGATTCATCCTTCATGACCTAATTCAAATATTAACTCCTCTGTTAGGTCTTCTTTACTCCATCTATCCAAAACACAAATCAATCACTCCTGCATCTTCCCCTAAAACCCTCTTTACATGCATCAGTTATAGCTAATATTTAATATGCTCTGTCTGCTTTACTAGATTGTGAATTTTGAGGACATAAGATATAAGGTAGAGACCTTTGTATACCTAAAATTTAACACAGAGAAGGAAATGAGGAAATGTTTTTTTGAAGTGACTCTCAATAAAGAAGTTATCACTCTGCTGATAGTAAGAACCAACTTATCAAAGGCACTGAGCCCTCAGGTCTAAGCATAAGCTGATGATCAGAAATGAATTTTATAATACAAATCTAATAGCGAAAGTTTTATAATTAACAGAATAAGTGGAAAGGTGATGTGATTTCTTTTTATTTAACTTTGAGAAAATGTCACTTGGAATCACATTACTAAAAGTGTTCTTCTGGAGCTCAGCACTGGTTCCTCATGCACCTGGGTTCTTTTCCAAGCCACCCCCTAACCTGCTGTAGGATTCTGAAGGAACCAAAAGAATCTGTTTTAATGTGAACATTATTAATTCCATCTTTAACTCATACATGCCCTACAAAATTTATATTTTTAAGCAATCTCTTTCCCTGCAGTATGGAGAAAGAATTATAGGAAGAAAAGACTGAAAGCAGAAAAAGTGGATAGGAGGTTAGTCTAAAGACAGTGCTTTTTGGGATATACACATGTATATACATATGTGTATATATATGCTTGTATACATATATATGCATATATATGTAAATGGGGATACCATGCAGAAAATTGAAGCTCACAGGAGAAGTCTTATCGGAAATAAAAATTTGGAAGTTATAAGATCAAGATGATCAGAAATCTATGGCAATCATTGAGATCACCTAAGAAAAGAATTTTCAGAAAGAGAAGAGATAAGGAGCCCTGAGAAATCCCAACATTTAGGGATCAGCTTGTATATTCAGCAGGGGAAGAGCTATGAAAGGCTACTAAAAAAGAGGAGCCACAGAAGCAGGGGAAAGGAGGAGGGAATGGTTGACAGTGCTAAACACTGTTGGCACAATAAGTTCAATGAGGATGGAGAAATGCCCACTAAATTTGTCCAACTGTGGATAATGGTCCTTTGAAAAGAGCCATTTCAGTGCAGTTGAGGGGATGGTGCAGATGGTGCAGAAGTCAGACTATACTGGGTTGAAGAATAAATGGAAGACGAAGAAAAAAGATATTATGTGTGACGATTCTTTCTTGAAATGTTTTCTTCCCTTGGCCTCTGTGACACTATACTTTCCTGTTTTCCAACCTCTCTGGCTGCCTACCTAAAGTTGCCTTTATTGGGTTATTCTCTACTCACTTTTAAATTTTGAAGTTCTTCAGAATTTAGATAATCTAACTCTCCTCTTTCTCTTCTACCTGAGGGCTTCAGTTACCACATGTAGCCCAACAACTCCCAGATTTTACACTGTATCTTTGTCTCAGATCACTCCTTTGACCTGTGGACTTATATATTCAGTTACCTATTGAACATATCAAAATTAGTCAACATTTCCCTTTCACAGTTGTTTTGCATCTAGTGTTCCAGACTCTGTAAATTATATCAAGGTTTCCTCATTTGTTCAAGATAGACACCAGGAGTCATGCTTCACTTTTTTCTCTTGTTACTACAACCAATCCAACATTAAGTCCTGTCCATTCTATCTTCAAATGTCTTATTATAAACTGTCTAAGGGCAAAGCATCCAAAGGTTCCTTATTTATATTGTCTTTCTCATTAAGGTTCACAAGTACCCAAAAGGTTAGGTATCTTGAAACTGAAGCTCAGAGAGATTAAATAACTCACTTTACTAAAACAAAAAGAAAATGGCAGAGAGAGAGGAATATATACTAAACATGCCTGATTCAACACTGCCTCTGACATCCCTCCCCCCCACTTCACCTCTCTGAGGTGGTTTCCTTAGGAGTAAAATGGACCTAATATTTTCTAAGTTCAGGATATGATAAAGATTTAAAAATAATAAGGTATATAACACTAATATAAGGCATAAATTCAATAAATGTTAAGTCCCTTATACTCCTTTATTCCCTCCTCTATATTATTTCTGGAGCCATCCTAGTGATAGGATGATTACGGAGATGAACAAAGATTGTTCCTTAACTTCAAGAAGTGAATAATTTAAGGGGACAAATGACTACACATAAAACAATGAGATAATAATATGAGACAGCAGAGAACAAAGGATTCAATGGTATATAGAGACTTCATTATTTAAATTTTTTTAATGTTTAAAAAAATTTTTTTTAATGTTTAATGTTTGAGAGAGACACAGAGTGCAAGCAGAGAAAGGGCAGAGAGAGGGAGGGAGACATAGAATTCAAGGCCACTCCAGGCTCTGAGCTGTCACATAGAGCCCAGTACGAGGTTCAAACTCATGGACCACGAGATCATGAATTGAGGGGAAATCAGACACTTAACTGACTGAGCCACCCAGGCACCCCCAGAGACTTCTTGTAATAGAATTACAGAGAAAGAGAAAGGGCAACTGGGGAGATAGAAACAGCAGTGCGCTTTTGAAAAAGACCTATTGGTACAGCTAGGATATGTAGTGATGATATCAGCAAAGAGGGACAGGACACTCAGTAAAAAAGGATACTAAGATGGAAAGAAAGATAACATGCTCAGGGTCAGTGATATGAGCAACGTGATTTCAGCAAAAAGTGTTTATTTTTCCCCCATTGAAGTATTTTTACTACTAAGCTTCCTTATTACAGTTTAAATTTCCGATGGAACAAAGAAACATCTGAGCTCATTATTAAGATCAAATGTCCTGGTAGGCAAAACCATCATTGAACTGTCTACCTACCTTCCCAGGAAAGGGGAACAGGACCCAGACTTTGACCCACATGAGATAAAAATAATTCAGATGCTGGGGTATGCTTTGAGAATATCGCACTGTCAAAATCGGTCTAAAGGCATCAATTACGTGTTCTTAGCTTACATCCCTCAGTTGCAGCTAACACTGACAAATATCACCATTCCTGAGTCTGAAGTTTCCTTTGATAAAATGCCTGGTGCTTTGATGAAGACGTTTTTATTCTCCAGAACCTGTTCGTCAGACCAATTGGCTTCTACAATGACAAGGAAATGTGATATATAATTTGCTTCCTCATTCAACAGAGCTTCTAGACAATGGCACCATAGACTATGAGAACTGAAAAGAAATTAATGGTTACTTTGATCTTATTTTACTGATGAAGGCACAGAGGCCCAAAGCAGGGAAGTTCAAGGTCAAAGGGACCCTGCAAGAGAAGGGTTATTAGGATGGCCAACAGAACCTAGAGAAGGGAGTCATTAAGTCTCCTGCTGAGAAAGTGGTAAAAATGTGGGAAACAAGAAAATATTAGAGAGCTATTCTCAAAGCTCTAATAGCTCTTTAGTACTGGTTAAGAAACCTAAAAGATGATTTCAAAAGTCACCTCAAACTCCGGCCCAACAATCTCTTCTCTAATCTCCCAAAAGTTCCACACGGTCAATCAATACATATTTATTGTGTTCCAACTATGTAAAACATTTTGAAACGCTATAGGATGTAGAACACAATGATATATGAAATACAGCCCCTTATCTCAAGAACTTACTATCTGGTTAAGGACATAAATAATATATGAGGAATGAAATAATCTGAGTGTTGAAGGGATTCCAAGTAAGTGGTATATCTAGTAAGTGTTCTGAATTCAGATGGGCATAGAAAGAGCTCAACAGGTAGAAATAGAGTAAGACGGCTTCATGAATGAACCAGGTTATGAAGAGGACAAGGATTTGAATAGAAGAGAACATGGTGGAGCCCCTTCAAGCCAGACAGGATATGAGGATGTAATCCTCACCATTGATGAAACAGAGATCTATTCAGCAGAATCACAACAAAAGGTGACATTGGAAGCAGCAGCAAAAATTATATAAAGAACAGAATTAACCTCAGTTTGAAGATTCAGTTCTGTCAACTACAAAGTTATGTGGCCTTGAGTGTTTTGTAACCTCTTTAGAAATGAGAATAACAATACCTTCCACACAGAGTTATTTTAAGAATTATAAGATAACATAGATAAGCACCCAGAACAGTACCAGAGATGTAATAGGTAGACAGAATGTGGCTGGGTATTGTTGTTGTTGTTTATTTTGCTTTGGTTTTTGTTTGAAAGTAGGTATGTAAAGGGAAATGCCAGGTCAAGAAAATGTTAGAGGTGAAAACAGATTTTCCACTCATGATGTGGTGGGAATTGGATGAGAAAAAGAAGGATTGGTCTTGAACTGTGGTTCTTAAACAATGACCCACAGTTCTGACTGGTTATGAAAATCACCTGGAAAGCTTATTAAAAGAAAAATCAAGAATCTTAACACAGAAGGTCTGATTAAAGAAATCTGACGGCGTGCCTGAGTGGCTCAGTCAATTAGGTGTTTGACTTCAGCTCAGGTCATTATCTTGTAGTTCATGAGTTCAAGCCTCACATCAAGCTCTGTGCTGAGGGCTCAGAGCCTGGAGCCTGCTTCTGATTCTGTGTCTCCCTCTCTCTCTGCTCCTCCCCCACTCATGCTCTGTCTCTCTCTCTCTCTCTCTCTCTCTCTCAAAAATGAATAAACGTTAAAAAAAATTTTTTAAAGAAATCTGAGTGTAAATTGGGAAACTTCATTTTTTTTTAAAAAAGTTCTACATAAATTTTTGATGTGTAAAAAGACTAAATAACTAAATAATTAAGATCCTCTCCAATTCTAAGAATCTCCAATTCCATGCAGCAGTGAATTCTAAAGGACAGAAGTACTATCTTTCCAGGCATTCAAAGATTCAGAAAATTGAGGACTATATGACTACTATAGCCATACTACAGGGTCTTCTAAAAAGTCTATTTGATCATGTCACTCTTCGGATTTTTAAAAAATGTCTTCAAGGGAGCCTGCGTGGCCCAGTCGGTTAAGCATCCAACTTCAGCTCAGGTCATTATCTCACACTTCATGGGTCTGAGCCCCATTTTAAGCTCTATGCTGACAGCTCAGAGCCTGAAGCCTGCTTCAGATCCTCTGCCTCCCTCTCTCTCTGCCCCTACCCCACTCACTCTGTCTCTATAAAAAATGAATAAACATTAAAAAATAATAATAAAAGAATTTTCCAGAGGTGCCTAAGTGGCTAAGTCAATTAAGTGTCCAACTTCAGCTCAGGTCATGATCTCGTGGCTAATGAGTTCAAGCCCCATGTTGGGCTCTGTGCTGACAACTGAGAGCCTGGAAGTCTGCTTCAGATTCTGTCTCCCTCTCTCTGCCCCTCACCTGCTCACTTTCTGTCTCTCTCTCTCAAAAATAAATTAACATAAAAAAATTTTAATAAATAAGAATTTTCCTTGGCAAAAATAATAACCAATCTGTAATAATTTGTCTTAATGACCTTTACTGTGACAGCTCTACTGATGGTTAATATCTATTCTGTATAATTATTTTGTGACTTGGCCAAAGTGGTTCTGAACCTCAAATCTGAAAGTTTTAATTAGAAGGCTGGATATTCATTTTATTATACCACATATGCCTCACAATTTCCAACTAATGCCTTAAACACTTCTACATAGCCTGCTGCCTTATATTTACTTGATGATCAAATCTTGTCTTCCAATAAATAGCTGGCAGAGATGTTGAATAAGGGGCAAGTCTTGAAATTTTGTTATTTTGACAGAACTAAAAACCTACCATAAATAATATAAACACTCCAATTTAAATACATATGAAATTCCACCAAATTAAGTATGGAGTAAAAACCTGTGGCGAATCAAAAGACCTGGTTTCAAGTCCTGGCTCTTCTGCTTACACTGAAATATAATAAGTGCAAATAAGTCACCACCTCCACCCTGTCACCTTCCTTATTTTAAAGTAAGGATGATATCACTTGAACTGTGAAGATCAAAACAGACTTTGAATATAAAAGCTTTTTAAAAGGAATAAAGTGCTTCCTCAACAAGAAGAAAGAAGCAAGGAAAATAAAGTTTATTAAGTATTTATTATGTACCAAGTGCACTTATGTATGGATTATCTCACTTAATTTTCCTAACAACCCTAAAAGGATGTAGGGATCATTTCTGAATAAAGTCATGGAAGTTCAGAGAAGTTAAATATCTTGCCAAGGTTTCATAATTCATAAATAGAACTCAACTTGTTTTGCAAATTTTGGTATTTCACACAGATAAACATAAACAAATAAATAGAAGAATAGATGACTTTTCTTTTTATTCCAAAGCCAAGTCATTTTTCTATTACATCATGCTGCCTCTTTAAAAGACTGTAACAATCACACCTCTCCTCTCCATAGTTGAGATAATCAAATTTGCCCATACAGATCAAAACAGTGTGGGAAACACTAACAGTAAAGCTATCACATAGGCTATACAATGCCAAATTATTTCTGAGAAAAGATTTAAGGCAAGATTGTCATCTTCTCCTACAGCCCCATGCTCCTTAAATTGGAACAATGTATCAAAAAGTACATATATCCACAGAATATGCAGGGAGACTCCTCCTCTAGTATCAATTTCATGCAATGGTTTTTTTATAAAAAAAGGTGGATGTTATTATATATATTTTTTAATGTTTAATGTTTATTTTTGAGAGAGAGAGAGAGACAGAAAGACAGACAGCATGAGCCAGGGAGGAGCAGAGAGAGAAGGAGACACAAAATCTGAAGCAGGTTCCAGGCTCTGAGCTGTCAGCACAGAGCCCAACATAGGGCTCAAACCCATGACTATGAGATCATGATGTGAGCTGAAGTTGGTCGCTCAACTGACTGAGTCGCCTGGGCACTCCAAAGGTGGGTGGTTTTTTTGTTTGTTTTTGTTTTTTAACGTTTTTTGTTTTGTTTTTTGAGAGAGAGAGAGAGACAGATCATGACCTGAGCCAAAGCTGGACGCTCAACTGACTGAGCCACCCCGGTACCCCATAAAGGTGGATGTTTTTTTAAATTCTACTTTTTCTGAGTATATACTTGCAATAAATGCAATTAAAAATAAAAATCTAAATGAAAGTCCTCTTCTATTTCTCCTCTGAAAATAAACTCCTATAAACAGTTTAGTGTTTATCATTATTCCAGACTTAGGCCTTCTGTCTACTGAGATTATGAAGGGAAGAGACAGAGGAAGTAGTTTTGAATTTTCTTTTCCCTAAAAATAATTTAAAGCTCAATGTTGATAGTAAAACAAACATATATTAGAGAATAGAACTTTATTTATATTTACATGAGATTGTCTTAGCATAACATTTTAAATATACCTATTGCTCAACTTGAAGTAAACTGTTTAATGCTATTCTGTTCCCCTCTCCCGCCAAAACCTTGGAGTTCATGTTCCTCTGTCATTATGGATATCTGTGGGAGGAAAGTTAGAAAAGCACTACCTAGCCAGTCGTTCAGTGGCACAATCAGAACAAAACACAATAGCAATTAGGCCAAGGTACAATAAGAAGTAAAGCTTCATTACCAGGCTCTTGGCCAGAAACATCCTGCTGTCCCTGCTGTCATCCCAGAGGACTCTCCACCCAAGGTCTTCTAGCTCCATTCCCCTTACCTCAGAATTGCCAGGCCTCAGTTACTTGTAAGTTAACTCTCTTATTTTTCAGCTGAAGAGTCTAAGGCACAGAGAAGTAAATTCACTAGCTCAGCATCTTACTAGCAAGGAAATGACAGAGCCAGGCCTAAACTGGAGCTTCAGACTGTCTAAGTACTCTTTCTACTTTATTGGGTCAACTCTCTTTGGGGGCTGCTATAACTGACATGCAGTGTGTATTTGGTGCTTCCATGGGACCTTGAATTTGTCCCATTTCATTTACATGGTCATAGAGATTATCTAAAACCTAGTAAGTCCTGCCTAGCTGTTCAGAGACAAGCTAAGTTTCTTTTTGTCTTTTTTTTTTTTTAGACAGGCTAAGTTTCATCATGATCTTTTTGTAGGGAGGACATGGTAAGACTGACATATTATTTTAGCTTCAAGTATACAATATAGTGATTCAACATTTGTGTGCACCACAAAATGGTTACCACAATAAGTCTAGTAACCATCTGCCATCTTAAAAGTTATGACTATATTTTCTTGAGGATTTTTGCATCTATGTTTACCAGGGATATTAGGCTGAAAGTTCTTTATTTGTGATATTTTGTCTGATTTTGGTATCGGGGATTGCTAACCTTGTAAAACGAGTTTGGAAGCATTTTGTTCTCTTCAATTTTTTGGAAGAGTTTGAGAAGAATAGTATTAAATCTTCTTTGAATGTTTGGTAGAATTCACCAGTGAAGCGATCTGGTCATGGAACTTTGTTGGGAGGTTTTTGATTACTGATTCAATTTCCTTGCTAGTAATCAGTCTGTGCAGATTTTCTATTTCTTATGAGTCACTCTTGAAAGACTGAACATTTTTAGAAACTTACCTATTTTTTCTAGATTGTCCAATTTGTTGGTGCATAATTTGTTCACAGAAGTTTCTTGTGGTCCTTTGTATTTTCATGGTATCATTTCTGATTTCATTTTCATTTATTTGAGCCCTCACTCTCATTTTTGTGGCAAATCTAGCTAAAGATCTGTCGACTTTTTTTTTTTCAAAGAACTAGCTTTTAGTTTCATTGATTTTTTTCCCCCTATTGCCTTTTTAGTCTCTATTTCATTTACTTCTGCTCTGATCTTTATTTCTTTCCTTCTGCTAATGTTGGGCTTATTCTTTTAGGTGTAAAGTTAAATAGTTTGAGATTTCTCTTATTTCCTGAGTTGGAACTGCTTTTACTGCATCCCATAAATTTTGGTTTGTTTTATTTCATTTGTCTCTAGGTATTTTTTTTTAATTTCTCCTTTGGTTTCTTCTATGATTCAGTAGCTGTTCAGTAACATGTTTAATTTCCATTTACTTATAATTTTTCCAGTTTTCTTCTTATAATTTATTCTAGTTTCATACCACTGTGATCAATAAGCGATGATTTCAATATTCTTGAATTTGAGATTTGTTTTGTGGCCTAACATGTGATCTATCTAGAGAATGTTACATGTGCACTTGAGAAGAATGTGTATTCTTCTGTTTTTGAATGGAATGTTCTGTATATATCTATTATGTCCATCTGGTCTAATGTGTTGTTTAAAGCCAATATTTACTTATTGATAATCTGTCTGGCTAATCTATCCATTAATGTAAGTGGGGTTTAGAAATCCCCTATTATTATTGTATTTTTGTCAATTTCTGCCTTTAGGTTAATATTTGCTTCATATTTTGGTGCTCCTATGTTGTGCAGATATTTATAAATGTTATATCTTCTTGCCGGGTTGACCCCTTTGTCATTCATTATGCAGTGCTCCCTTTCGTCTTTAACTATAGTCTTTGTTTTAGAGTCTGTGTTACCTGATATGAGTACAGCTACACCAGCTTTTGTTTCCCTTTATGTGAAATATGTTTTTCTATTCCTTGACTTTCAGTTTCTACACGTCTTTACTTCTGAAGAGAGTCTTTTGGAGGTAGTCTTGTTTTTTGCTTTTAACCATTCAGTCACTCCATGTCTCTCATTGGAGAATTTAGTCCATTTACATTTAAACTTGTTATTGATAGGTATTACTTATTGCAATTTTGTTCATTGTCTTCTGGCTGTTTTCATAGTCTTCTCTGTTCCTTTTTTTGTCTCTTTCTCTCCTCCTGTGATTTGATGACTCCTTAGTGTTATGTTTAGATTCCTTTCTCATATTCTTTTGTATATGTACCATAAATTTTTGCTTTGTAGTTATTGTGAGGTTCACATATATCATGTGTATATAACACTCGATTTTTAGTTGATACCAACTTAAATTTGAACACATTTCAAAAGTCTTTTACTCCTCTCCAACATTTTATGTTTTTGATGCCACTTTTGCATCTTATTTTAGCCCTTTGCTAATTATCATAGTTTTATTTCATTTTACTACTTTTGTTTTTTAACCTTCTTAGTAGATTTATGAGTGATTAACACACTATCTTTACTATATATTTACCTTTTCCAGTGAGATTTTTACTTTTGTAAAATGAGTACCATTTCTGTTCAGCCTAAAGAAATCCTTTTAATATTTCTTGTAAGGCCAGTTTAGTATTGATGATCTCTTTATCTTTTGCTTGTCTAGAAAACTCTTTTATCTCTTTTTAAAATCTGAATGATAATCTTACCAGATAGAGTATTCTTAGCTGAAAGTTTCTTTTTTCCTTCAGGACTTTGAATATGTCATATCACCCCCTTCTGGTTTGCAAAGTTTCTGCTAAGAAATCTGCTGAGAGCCTTGTGGGGTTTCCCTTGTATGTAACAATTTGTTTTCTCTTGTTACTTTTATGATTCTGTCTTTAATTTTTGACATTTTAATTACAATGGGTCTTCGTGTAGCTCTTTTTGGGTTCATCTTATCTGCAAATCTCTGGGCTTCCTAGACCTGGATATCTGTTTTCTTCCTTAGGTTAGGAAAGTTTTCATCCATTGTATCTGCAAATACATTTTGTACCCCCTTTTCTCACTTTTCTCCTTCTAGGACCCCTATAATGCAAATGTCATTCCCCTGGATATTGTCCCAAAAGTTCCTTCGGTTAGCTTCATTGTTTTAAAATTCATTTTTCTTTGTGCTGCTCTGTCTGGTTGCATTCCATTCTTTATATTCCAGCTCATGGATCCATTCTTATACTTCATCCAGTATGTTGTAGAAACACTCTACTATATTTTTTGGTTCAGTTATTGTATTCTTCAGCTCTGTAACTTCTGTTTGGTACTTTCTTATATTTTGTTTCTCTTTGTTGAAGTTCACATGTGTTCATCTATTCTTCTCCTGACTTTGGTAAGCATCTTTATGATCATTAGTTTGAATTCTTTATCAAGTAGATTAATTTATCTCCATAGCATTAAGGGTTTTTTTTTTTGAGTTTTGTCTTATTTCTTTGTTTGAAACTAATTTCTCTGTTTCCTCATTTTGCTTGACTCTGTGTCTATATCTGTATATCAGGTGAAACAGCTACCTCTCTGTCTTGAAGGAGTGGCCTTGTATAGGTGATGATCCTCTTGTTTAAACTTGCCCTCTCTGTTGGTTGTTTTCCAAACCTTTCTGATTGTCTGAACTGACTGATATGTCCTCATTGTTGAAGGTGTGTCAAGACCGGTCAGTGATTCAAGCAGAGGAATATCATTTAGCACCTAGTTTCAGGCTAATTGTAAGCTAGGAGATCTGGAGATGTCCCCTGGGCCACAGCTGCAAAAATAGGGGCTCTAGACAAATATGTAAATATGTAAGCTCCTTCCTGGGAAGTCTCATAGAGCTGTAGTGAGGCCAAGGGTATGTGAAAGGATGGGGTCTCCCTGGGAGTGCCTACTTAGCCTCTAGATGTATGGGAAACCTGAAGACTATCTCTCAATCTGAAGCTCCAGGCTTAGTAAAGAGGCTTCTTTCACAGGAATACTGAGATTGTGTTTCAGTCTGCTGGCTGTACAGTGCCCTGTGAGTGGTGTAGTGCCAAGAACTGTCTTCCTGATTGTTACAGTCCTGTAGATTTCTGGAACCCCAACCCTCTGGGCCACTAGGACCAGGTAATCAAGGGGCGTCCCCTGTGTAGGTTGCATGGAATGGCTAGCTTTAGTAAGACAGCTGTAGATTATTGTGGGTGGGGCACAACTGCCAGCTTCAGAAAAGCAGCAGAGCAGAGCGGGAGGGGCATTGTGTAGGAAGAGAATGTCTTAACTGCATGCATCTGTGAGCTTCAGCAATCCAGCAACAAAGTGCCTCCTCGGTTCACTCACAAAGAATTTAGGCTGGAAGTGAGAGAATCCCTGCGCTTGCCAGCCTCAGCCAGGGGGAAGGAGAGTGTCACAACTGCCTATCCTCACACATTTTAGCTAGGAAGTGGGAGAACTCTACAACCATTTGTACTCACCCACCCCAGCTAGAAAGTGGAGACATGCTGCACCTACCCATACTCTCCAGCTTCAGCAAGTGCTGTGACTGGTCACCCCCACACGTCCCAACAAGGTGGTAAGAGGGTGCCACATCCAAGCTGGCTGCCTGTGGTAGCAGACTATTTGGAGAGCGCAACAATGGCATCTGCCAATGCCTCCATCTCTGGGGAGTGTTTCAGCTGTCCCCTGCCTCTCCAGTTGGTGGTTCCAGATCAGCAAGTGCAACTCTCTCACACAAAGTCTAGGGACTTTTCAAATTACCTTTTTTCACTGGGTCTCCAGGCAAGTGAGAACACATGTGAGCCCTCCTAGACAGGAATCTCATTTTTCTATAGCACTTCAAAGACCTCAACATCAGCTTGATTTTCCAAGTCAGAGGTTCTAGAGGCTCATCTTTTCAGTACAAATCTCAGAGGCTGAGGTCCCCAAAGTGGGGGCAAACCCTCCTACCCCGGAAAAGTGCCTGTCCAATGAAACCCTCCCTATTGTTTGTCCCCAGACTGGGGATGGGGTTTTTTTTGTGAGACCTTGTCTCTGCTTCTCCTACTCCTCTGTCTCAAAATTATCTTTTCATCCTTTGTTGTAGAAGCAGTTCATCTCATTTTCAGATGTTTTTCAGAGGGAAATGATCCATGAGTTCAGGATCTTCCTACCCCCCCCCCCCATCTTAGACTCATTCCTGCCTTTCCTCATAGTCGTTTAAAAATAAAGATACTTTTTTGCATGGACCTCAAGTATATTGTAGTATGAGGTGGAATTTAAGGTATTAAGCAGGCTGTGTTTTAGCTTATGGGCAAGTAATAAATTGTATCATTTATCTTGAATGTATCATAGATAAGCTGCTATATAATGATTGCCACATCAGATAGCTGTGAAATTAGGTGATTAACTAGTTGTTAGTTAACCTTCTAATTTCTGTATAAGTCTAATTACATGAAATAGAAGTTGGGGTTCTGATTTTTTACTTTGCTTATCCATTTGGAGTGTCATTGTAACTACTGTATTGTAAATGATGGAAAATAATTGCATATGTTAAAAAAAATAGTGTTATATTCTAAAACAAAATAAAGTAAAAAATAAAAATAAAAATAAAGATACAGGGGCACCTGGGTGGCTTAGTTGGTTAAGCATCTGACTTCAGCTCCAGTTATGATCTCAAAGTTCATGGATTTAAGCCCTGTGTTGGGCTTGGTGCTGACAGCTCAGAGCCTGGGGCCTGCTTCAGATTCTTTGTCTTTGTCTCCCTCTCTCTCTGCCTGAGATCCCCCTGCTTGCATTCTATCACTCTCTCTCAAAAATAAACATTAAAATTTTTATTTAAAAAATAACACATTTAATGGAAGTGTTGAATCACTATATTGTACACCTGCAACTAATATTACACTGTATGTTAACTGAAATTTAAATAAAAACTAAAAAAAAAAAAAAACTATGGGTAGGAAAAGACAACACATTGGTTGGAAAATAGCTTAAACCTTTCTGAAGGCCACAGCCAGAGACTTACTCTCTTCATCAGTTCTGGATGTAAATCTCTTAAGAAGCTACTGATTTAGTAATTCATAAGGACCAAGGAACCCATCAAAAGAAAAATAAAATGCTTAATAGTAAATTTGCTAGTCTTGAAGATACGGGTGGCCCCAGAGGGCAAGTTAGATATCTAGGCAGAAACTGTCTTAAAATGCAATTAGTCTATTTCCTGGTAATCATAACCTATAGTGCTTTAAGGGCTATCTAGTGCCTATTACATTTTCTGATCTAACTACCTTACATTACAGATACAAAAACTAGGCAGTAGAAGTGACTGTCCAAAATTATAGAGCTCATCAGGAGTAAAGGCAAAACTAAAACCCAGGACTCTTTTTTTTTAATGTTTTTATTTTTGAGAGACAGCATGAGCAGGGGAGGGTCAGAGAGAGAGAGAGAATCTGAAGACAGGCTCCAGGCTCTGAGCTGTCAACACAGAGCCTGACACGGAGCTTGAACCCACAAACCATGAGATCATGACCTGAGCCCAAGTTGGATGCTTAACCGACTGAGCCACCCAGGTGCCCCTAAAACCCGGGACTCTTAAATCCAGTCCAGGATATCCTCCTGTACTCCATTCACTCAGGCAACGGCTAGGATACTTTGTCTACCTTTCTGCATCATCTGCCACTCTCCAACTATCTTCCCCTGACTCTCCCTAGACATCTAATGCCCTTAGGTTCCCTAGAGGCTAAGATAAGACAATTTACCAAGGACTACTCCAAATTTAATTATTCCTTCTAGATTCTCATCTGACCCACTGTCCTGATTAACTCTGATTAACTAATTTGCATGTGAATTTAATGAATGATATTTTCCAGAGTCATGGCAATAATCTGTATTACTGCAAAATACAATAGTATTTTGAAGGGCTCTTCAGAGAAAAACAGAGCAGTCTGAAGGACACTAAGAAACATAATTAGAAAAATTAAAAATGGCTAGATGTTACAGGGAAGCATTAGGTGAAAATCTTAACATTATAAAAAATATTCAAAGTGATCACATGGATTATTTTAAGGTGCAGAAATATGCTCCTGATCAATGAATGGTTTTAATTCAAACCTGGATGACTACCTAACAGGGAGGCCAAAATAGTAGTTCTGAATTACATGAGTGGGGAGAAACATGTCTGGACAACAGACTGTCCTAGCATTCTCCTTTTCCCACTCCATCCCATGAAAAAAATTAATATGGCCTCTAAGGATTTCCCGCTCCCTAGATTTGGTCACTTTCTACTTGGAATAGTACTGACAGCTTATGAAAGTAAAATTTAGATGTCATGGTAATTCTGCCCGGTAGATGGAGAGGTTAGCCTTCTTTAACCCCAGTGGACTCCTGTTTCCCGACAGATTAAAACTAGCAGATGGCTGAGCTCTGCCCCATCCTCACCCTAGACCACTGGTGATGAAGGGCCAACAGCAGTCTCTTTACACTCAAGGAGAATTACTACAGTCCACAGAGATATGTTATAGGCACACAGGAGTTTAGGAACATTCAAGCACTTTTGATATTTCCTAAGTGTTTTCCTAAACCTGAAGGTTACCAAGTCTAAGGGGGAACTGTGGGAGGAAGGCACAAACATTTCCCTTGTCTTTAGCTCTCCCTCAAGTTTCCCCATTCCTTACTGCCCCATTTCTACCAACCTAGGGTAAGAAGCTAAACTAAACTTTAGTCTGCAAGATTCATTAGCGTCAACACAAAGAATGCTGGGACTCTTAATCACAGGCATTCTAGGTAAGAAATGGAACACACCTATCCAAAAGACATAATTAAAAACAAAAGGAATGGTTAGACATTAAAGATAATTAGATTTTTACCTCAATATCATTATGAGCTTTTTAATAATCAAAGTAATCCAATGCAGTCTCTCAAGGAATAGAGATATGAGAGCTACACAAAACTTTAAGATCAAAAAATTTAAGTCCTTGGGGAACCTAGGTGGCTCAGTCAGTTAAGGTCCAACACTTGGTTTCAGTTCAGGTCATGATCTCACAGTTTGTGGGATCAAAACCCATGCCAGGCTCCACATGCTGATGGTGTGGAGTGTGCTCTCAAATAATAAATAAATATTTTTTAAAAGTTTAAGTCCTTTATAAACAGATAAGAAAAATGAAGGAGACAAGTGAAAAGTGACATCACTATGTAAGAACTCAAGTCTCTTGACTTCTAACACAGAGCCATTCTCCTGTGGATTAAAGAACTAATACAAGGAAAAAAGAAACTACAAAATAATTTATCTTATGGGATTTAAAAAGTCCTAGAATTTGGATAATAGCAATGGATCTATCTCCTCTAAAACTTTTTTTCCTCTAAAAGTTTTCATAAGTTTTTAACAAACCTATTTGTAAATGTCTTCTAACAAGATAATATTTATTCCTAAGTTACTTATTTCATCTTCTGTCAGCACATTAGAAAGGTTCCTAATACCATAAAAAGTAAACATACTAGGCTTGAGAATGCTATTCTTAGAAAGTCCTTCTTCAAGGTTGACTGTTGGCTGTATCTAGGAACCTTGATTTCAGGAGGGTACCACCATTCCCAGAACTCATAAGAACGGCTCACTATGCCTAACTATTTATACAGACAATGTGATTTATGATGAACACCTGCTTTCTTTCCAGGGGTGTGGAATTATGGTATGTGGTAAATAGAGGGTGCCTACATGACCAGTTCCCAGTAAAAACTTTAGGCTCTGAGTGTTTCATAAGCTTCCTTGGTAGACAACATTTCACACCTGTTGTCAAAATACTGTTGCAGGAATTAAATACATCATGTGTGACTCTACCAAAGAAGACTCTCAGAAACTTGCACCTGGTTTCCTTCAGACTTCACCACGCATCTTTTCTCTAAGCTGATTTTGCTTTCTATCTCTTCATTATAACAAATCATAGCTTTGAGTATGACTATATACAGAGTCTTGAGAATTCTCCAAGCTAACAAATCATCAAATCTAGGGATGATCTTAAAGAACTCCCCTGACACACTGTTGTGACACACATACTAAGCCTTATTGTGTCTTCCTTAGTTTCTACCCATTGTCCCTTCAGTTCTACACCTCAGAAAAAATGCGAAAGTTAATGACAAACCAATAATCATACAAAGAAAGAATGACATTAGTTTTAGAAAAGCTCCCTGGAAGAAATATTTCTTGACTTCGGCCTTGAAGAAAGGGTAGCATATAGATAGATAGGAAAAGATATTACAAATCAATCCATTTAGTCAGGCAAGCAGTTTGAACATAGGTAAAAGCTAGAGATGGTCTGGGAGGGGGCATGTGTGGTGGCAGAAGGATGGATTGGATAGTTATTGAGAAAAATACCTCTGAGATTCTGATTCTCTATTTTTTTAAATTTTTTTAATGTTTTTCTATTTATTTTTGAGAGACAGAGAGAGACAGTGCGAGCAGGGGAGGGTCAGAGAGAGGGGGAGATATAGAATTTGAAGACAGGCTCCAGGCTCTGAGCTAGCTGTCAGCACAGAGCCCGATGCAGGGCTCGAACCCATAAACCGTGAGATCATGACTTAAGCCGAAGCCGGACACCATCCAGGTGCCCCACTGATTCTCTATTTTTTAAGTACTGTTAGAAATCATCAATCCAATTTCAGAACATTTTCTAATACAAGAGTGTAAAGAACACATTCTTCAGGTCTATTACAACATGCTGATCAGGATCTCACTGCCTTCTCAAATGTTCTTTTTTTTTGCAATTTGCTTTGGTAAAAACAACAACAAAAAAAGCAAATGAAGGGAAGAAACTAAAGGCCCAAATATCTAAAATGAAAAACCTAATAGTATGCACTAAGCTGGGGAATGCCAAAAAAAGCAAACCATCTCTCAGTTACCTTTGTAGTGTAGAAATGCATAGCTTATTCCCTCAGAAATTAGCAGAAAGTAGTATCACATATTCCATTTTCCTTTCAAGTAGCTCTTTTTGTGATTTGATATTAAGGACATACAGCATTGTATCAGAAAAGAATTGTGTGTGCATAAGTAAATAAAGCTTTTTACTTGTTTATTCAATGAGCACTTACAAAGCATTTTTATGCCAAGCACCACCAGGCTAACCGTGTAGTTAACCTTTAACTAAACTTTTGTTTGCTTTCGAAAAATGCTAATTCTAAATCCACATGTGATCAATCCTCTCATCAGTGAAAATACATTAACAAATAATGCTATTTACTTTCTTCATACTACTTAACGATTAAATTATCTTTCTTCTAGGGGTGCCTGGGTAACTCAGTCAGTTGAGCATCCATCTGACTCTTGATTTCAGCTCAGGCCATGATTCTAGGGTCAAGGGATCAGCCCATGTTGGGCTCTGCACTGGGCATGGCATGTACCTGGGATTCTCTCTCTCTGTCTCTCTCCATCTCTCTCCCTCTGCCCCTTGTCCCCACTTGCACTTTCTCCTAAAACTAAAAAAAAAAAAAGTAAATTATCTTTCCTCTAAACCTTGAAATTCTTATAGTTGAACATTTCTCTTCCACTACAACTGAGACAGCAAATAGTCTGAAAAATTCTGCAAAATTTAATTGAAATCTGTGGCCAGGCTTATTTTTACATGAGTTTTCCTTAGAGTGAATTCATCCCAACTGAGTGCTTAATCTAATCTACTAAACTATTCTGAAGAATAGATTACGGAAGAGACACTAGTAAAACTGTACTCTATTTGCAATCCTACAGGAAGTAGTAAAATTAACCAGGAAAAAAGAGAGGAAACCATACCTCTACTGCAACACCTCTCCCTTTGTCAAATTCTAATCTGTCGGTTAGCAGCTACTTCCCTTAACACTCTTTCCTCCCCATCTTAATATCTTAACTTTCCCAGGTCAAAGTTAATTTTGACCAAGTTTGTTCCTCCAAACCATCTGTCACTAAAGGCATTTGACAAGTTGTAATCTTTGCATCCCTAGGCTATTAATGGTAACCTTGGTTTATTTCCAGAGCAGTGTAATGGGAAGTTCAAGGGCTTTTTAATGATACAGATGTTGTTAAAACAAGGAGCTATATATTAGACAAGTACTTAACTTTTCCTAGCCATAGCATTAATTAATTAGGGATAATACAGGTAAAACACTTGGCAGAGTATTTGGCACCTGGTAGTAATGGATTTAAAAAATATTATTAGCATTATTCCCTTGAAATAATTTTTTTCTTCATTCTCATTTCCCATGATGATCAGGTTACCATAAAAAAAATTTGGTTCACACAGTCTAATAAAATTAGTTCTAAAAGCAATCTGGTACATATATTTTACACACCATAACTTTGGATTCTGCCTAACTTTTTCATAACCCATGGGGACCAAGGAAACTATCTGAAATCAGTACTAACAAAATCTAAGAACTATGCTAACACAAATGCACTGAATAAAAGTAAGTGAAGTTAAAAAGTAGACAATAATAACAAATAAGATGAAAGAGAATGATCAGATAAAGATTATAGAACGGTTCCAGAGAATAAAGAAATTGATTAATTTAGATTAAATCAACTGCAGCTTTATAATTTTGAGTATTCACTAAAAGAATACAAATAGAATGTATAATTTCCAAACTAATGGAGAGAAAAGCAAGGAGAAAAGCAACTAGCAATCTGGTAATAGGTAGGAAAGAAAGAGAAAACAACGAATAGTAAAAGCAGGGTAACAAACATAATACAAACAGCAGAAATTAATCCAACATATCAGTAATATAAAAAATGAAAAATTCCAAATTAAGACAAAAATTGTCAGATTAATTTTGATCCATTTATATTATTTACAAGATGCATCTAAAATATATAAATGTGGAGGGGTGCCTGGGTGGCTCAGTAGGTAGAGCATCCCACTTAGCTCAGCTCATGGTTTGTGAGTTTGAGTCCTGCATAGGGTTTGCTGCTGTCAGTGCAGAGCCTGCTTTGGATCCTGCATCCCCCGCCCCTGCACCCCACCTCTGCCCCTCCCCCACCCATGCTTTCTCTAGTCTCTCACACACACACACACACACAACACACATACACAAAACCATTAAATATATATAAATGTAGAAAGTTGAAAGATGAAAAAAATAGGTCAGACTACATATCACACAACTTTATATACCATATAAAACAGAACTAAAGTAAAAAAGCACTGATAGAGGAATAAAAGCTTATTACATACAATTAATAGCAGCAATCTAGCAAGAAGATATAACTACTTGGAAACGTGTGGCCCTAAGTGATAGTTTTCAAATACATGAAGCAAAAGTTGACAAAACTTTTGACAGAAAAGAAAACCTGAAAATTCACAAATGAAGTGGTAGGCTTCATCAAACCTCTTTAACTGATAAATCAGGGAGAAAATTATTAAGTCCATGAATACCTGAATAATAATGAGCAACTTAATCCAAGAAATGACTTCGATACCAAGAATTAAAGAACATATATTCTTACTTCTTTTTTAAGGCAAATATTTTAATCTAGTTTTCCCACTTTATACCAAATCATTAATATAGGTCACAAATTGCATTTATTTGCAGACATGTAGAAAACAAGCAAAAGCATACATAGCTTAGGGCACCTGGGTGACTCAGTTGGTTAAGTATCCAACTTTGGCTCAAGTCACGATCTCACAGTATGAGAGCTGCATTGGCTTCGGATCCTCTGTCCCCTCTCTCTGCCCCTCCCTCACTCATGCACACATATTTTCTCTCTCTCTCAAAAGTAAATGAACATTTTTTAAGTGTAGATAGATAGATCATACTAATAACTTTTACTTAGACAAGAATACTTGTGCCATGACAGTTTTAAACAGCACGATTAAAGACTGCAGCACACCCAAGAGTGGTCACAGATAACGTATGGCATGTGAAGGAAAAAGTTGTACCTCAAAGCCAAGCATGATCAAGCTGACGTACAGCACACATGCCAATAAACTCCTTCAGGTCATGACCAGCCAGAAGAAAATCAGGACACAGACACTCAGCCAAAGTTCTGTAGGTAACACATACTCTTCTTAAGCACACAGGGAAAATTGATAAAAATTGATCTATTCGAGGCTTTAAACAACCAATTTCAAAGTTTCAATTCCTGGATCCAATGCACTCAATCGGAAATCAGTAACTAAAATACTTTTTAGTATTCTGTTTTGGTTAAAGATGACAAAATGAACATAAATATTTAACTTTGTTATCTTTAGAAATACAACTATAATTAATATTTTTGCTTTTCTTTTTAAGGTGTAAACACACAAGTATAAAGAGAATAGAAGAAATGACAGTCACAAGATTGTGGACAGTGGAAAATGGAAGAAGTGGTAACCAACAGCAGAGTTAAGAAAGCAGAGAAGCATCCTGGTGGATATTATGAAATTCCCAAAACGGCCCAGGTCCCTGGAAGCAGCATTACAGGTAAAGGCAAGCAGATTAGTTGAGTGTTAAGAAACAATTAAGTCGCTGTGTCCTCTGCTACTGCACTTAGTTCAGTAACAAATTTCTCCGGACGCTTCTTAATTCATACCGAAAACTAGAGTTAATTCTCAGAAGAGGTTAGAAAGAGGGTTTTCTGGCATAGGGGTTATTGAGCATGTTTAAAGTTTAGGGATATTTAATTGAAAGCAGAGATTAAGGAAAAGTTCACTGTCTCACTGTTGAGAAACCCCAGCCCATGCCATAATGGAATTCCAGAATTCTGGAAATTATGATTATACCCTCCCAGAAAGAGGAGTGAGAGAGCCTTCCGAATTATTGGAGAAAAGTATTTTTTTTGTTTTTATTTAAATTCCAATTAACATACAGTGTATTACTATATTCAAGTATATGCAATTTACTGATTCAACACTTAAAATACAACACGGGTGCTCATCACAAGTGCACTCCTTAGTACCCATCGCCTATTTAACCCATCCCCCATTAAGCTCTCCTCTGGTAACCATCAGTTTGTTCTCTCTAGTTAAGAGTCTGTTTCTTGTTTTTCCTCTTTCTTCCCCCATGATCATGTATTTTATTTCTTATATTCCACATATGAGTGAAATCATATGGTATTTGTCGTTCTCTGACTGGCTTATTGAACTTAGCATAATACTCTCTAGCTCCATCCACATCATTGCAAATGGCAAGATTTCATTCTTTTTTTATGGCTAATATTCCACTGTGTGTACAAACCACATCTTCTTTATTCATTCACCAGCTGATGGACATTTGGGCTCTTTCCATAATTTATTTGGCTATTGTCAATAATGCTGCTATAAATATCAGGGTGCACATATCCCTTCAAATTAGTATTTTTGTATCCTTTGGGTAAATACCTTGTAGAGCAATTGCTGGATCATAGGGTAGTTCTATTTTTAACTTTTTAAGGAACCTCCATACTGTTTTCCAGAGTGGCTGCATTAGTTTGCATTCCCACCAACAGTATAAAAAGGTTCCCCTTTTCCCATACCCTTGCCAATACCTATTGTTTCTTATATTGTTAAGCTTAGCCATTTTGACTGGTTTGAGGTGATATCTCACTGTAGTTTTGGTTTGTATCTCCCTGATGATGACTGATGTTGAGCATCTTTTCATGTGTCTATTAGCCATCTGTATATCTTCTGGGAAAAATGTCTATTCATGTGTTCTGTCCACTTTTTAATTGGATTATTTGTTAATGTATTATATATGTTTTATATATATTACACACACACACACACACACACACACACACACACACACACACACACCATCTTCTTTATCCATTCATTAGTCAATGGAAACTTTGGCTCTTACCATAATTTGGCTACTGTTGATAATGCTGCCCTAAACATCAAGGTGCATGTACCCCTTTGAATCTGTATTTTTAAATCTCCTTTGGGTATATACCTAGTACAGGAATTCCTGGATCATAGGGTGGTTCTATTTTTAACTTTTTCATGAATCTCCATACTGTTTTCCAGAATGGCTATACCAGTTGACATTCCCACCAAACGTGTAAGAGGGTTCTCCATCCTATAGCATTTTCCACAGAGATAGGACAAATAATCCTAAAATTTGTATGGAACTATAAAAGATCCTGAATAACCAAAGCAACCTTGAAAAAGAAAAGCAAAGCTGGAGGCATCACAATTCCAGACTTCAGATTATATTACAAAGCTGTTGTGACCAAGACAGTATGGTCCTGGCACGAAAATAGGCAACTAGATCAATGGAACAGAATAGAAAACCCAGAAATGAACTCACAACTATATAGTTAATTAATCTTTGACAATGGAGGCAAGAATATACAATGGGAAAATGTCTCTTCAACAAATGGTGTTGGTAAAACTGGGCAGCAACATGCAAAAGAATGAAACTGAACCACTTTATTACACCATACACACACACACACACACACACACACACACACACACACACAATTCAAAATGGATGAAAGACCTAAATGTGAACCAGGAAACCATTAAAAGCCTGGAGGAGAACACAGGCAGTAACCTCTTTGACATGGGGCATAGCAACTTCTTAGCAGTTATGTCTCCTGAGGTAAGGGAAACAAAAGCAAAAATGAACTATTGGGACTTTATCAAAATAAAAAGCTTCTGCAGAGCAAAGGAAACAATCAACAAAACTAAAAGGCAGCCTACAGAATGAGAGAGGATATTTACAAATGATATATCTGATAAAGAGTTAATATTGAAGATCGATAAAGAACTTCTAAAATTCAACACCCCCCTCAAAAAAAAGTATATATCCACACAACATCCAACACACACACACACACACACACACACACACACACACACACATAGGAGTATTAACCATCAAAAATAATGAAATCTTGCCATTTACAATGATGTGGATGGAACTAGGATGTATTATACTAAGTGAAATAAGTCAGTCAGAGAAAGACAAATACCATATCATTTCACTCCAATGTGGAATTTAGGAAACAAAACAGATGAACATATGGGAAGGGGAAAAAAGAGAGAGAGATTAACAAATCAGAAGAGACTCTTAATGACAAAAAACAAACTGAGGGGTGATGGAGCGAAATGGGTGGAGGATGAGCTAAATGGGTAATGGATATTATGGAGGGCACTTGTTATGATGAGCATTGGGTATTATATGTAAATGATGAATCACTAAATTCTACCCCTGAAACCAATATTACACTACGTGTTAACTAATTAGAATTTAAATAAAAATTAAAAGAAAAGAAAGAAAAGTGCTGTTGGTATTTTGATAGGGACTGCATTAAATTTGTAGATTGCTTTGGGTAGTATAAACATTTTAACAATATTTGTTCTTCCAATCCATGAATATGGAATGTTTTTCCATTTCTTTGTGTCATTAATTTCTTTCATCAGTGTTTTATAGTTTTCAGGATAAGAACTATATGATCTTTTCAAAGATGCAGAAACAACATTTGACAACATACAACATCCATTTATAATAAAAATCCTCAACAAAGTAGGGTTAGCGGAAACATACCTCAACATGCTAAGGCCATTTATGAAAAACCCACAGCTAATAATCATCTTCAATGTGGGAAAACTGAGAGCTTTTCAACCGTGGTCGAGAACAAGACAGAGATGTCCACTCTCACCACTGTTACTTAACATAGTCCTGGAAGTCCTAGTCCTGGTGATCAGACAACAAAAAGAAATAAAAGGCTACTGGGGCACCTGGGTGGCTCAGTCAGTTGGGCATCCGACTTTGGATCAGGTCGTGATCTCACAGTTCGTGGGTTTGAGCCCACATCAGGCTCTGTGCTGGCAGCCAGCTCCGAGCCTGGAGCCTGCTTTGGATTCTGTGTCTCCCTCTCTGACCCTCCCCTGCCGTGCTCTCTCAATCTGTCTCTCAAAAATAAACTAAAAAAAAAAAATTTTTTTTTAAAGAAATAAAAGGCTATCAAATTGGCATGGAAGAAGTCAAACTTTCATTCTTTGCAGATGACATGATACTCTATGTGGAAAACCCAAAAGACTCCACCAAAATATTGCTGGAACTGATACATGAATTCAGTAAAGTTTCAGGATTATAAAATCAATATACAGGAATCTGTTGCATTTCTATACCAATAATGAAGCAGCAGAAAGAGAAATCAAAGAATCCATCCCATTTACAACCGTACCAAAAACCATAAGATACCCAGGAATAAACCTAACCAAAGATGTGAAAGAAAAATATTTTGACATACTGACATATTGATCAGGTCTAGCTGGGTCACCCTACAGAGGCCCATAGTAGATAAGCTCTGTAAGGACGCAGGTCTGAATCAAACTGACTCTATGACAGGCTTCAAGTTTCCCCTCTGACCTTGGAGGCCTAGGTGGTTTCTCAGAATCATTAGACAATAGAAGGGCACACATTGCCCAAGGCAGGAGGGACCACCCTTGTAACACCCAATCAGGAAAGGCCAGCTAACACTGTAACATTTCTAAAGGCAGGCCTAGAAGGCTAGTCACGCCCTACTTGAGGGTCCTGGACCCACTCTGTAATTGGTCAATACTCTAAATGTTGTGATTGGCTCCCACCAAAAGTAACAATGCATGGTTAAAGTTACTGCCAATATTGATAGGCAATAGTGATTGGGTCACTATACCTGTGTCACAATTTTCTGCAACTCCCCCTTCCCAAACCCACAAAGCCCCTACCCCGCCTTTGTTCGGGGCTCTCCACATGGATCCACTGCATTGATGAGTCTGTGAGCCCGAGTTTAGGCCCGGCAAGCCTAAACTCGTAATAAAGCCTTTTGCTTTTGCATGCGAGACTCCGTCTCCCTGGCGGTCTCTGGTTTTTGGGGACGATATGGAAATCTTGGGCATAACAGCTCCACCAAATCCACAGAGCTTTCAATCAGCCTTTAGTACCCATCTTTAGACTTGCGCAGATAACTGAGAATAATACACATTTTTGTAGACGCTACAAAATGAAACCCCTGAACAGATCAAAAAGCAACTTACAGAAACAGAGAGTATGTAGAGAAGTAAAAGCTTTAAAGGCTATCATTAATATCCTCAGAAAGATAACAGACTCATGAGGATGAGAAGGGAATAATCGGAGAAAAACAATGAGTTCTTGGAAGTTATAAATATATAGAGAAACTGATAAATAAACCTCATATTTATGATCTACTAATTTTTGACAAGGATACAAAGATGAGTCAATGAAGAGTACTTTCCACAAATGGTGGTGGGAGAACTGTATATCCGTGTGTAAAAGGATGAATTTGGATTACTATTTCATACCATATGTAGAAATTATCTCAAAATGTATAAAAGGTCTAAATATAAGAACAAAATCCACAGAACTCTTTAGAAGACAACAATAAATTTTTGTGACTTTGGATTCAACAATAGTTTCTTAGATATGCTCTCAAAAGCAAAACCAACAGAAAAAAATTGAACTTTGTGAAAATTTAAAACATTATGCTTCAAAAGACACCATTAAGTAAAGTGAAAAGATAACCTACAGAAAAGGAGAAACATTTTTTAAACTATGTATCTGATAAGAATCTAGTATCCACAATAATAAAGAATTCTTATAATACAATAATAAAAAGATAAATAGCCCAAGTAGAAAATGATCAAAAGATCCAAATAGACATTTCTCTAAAGAACATATACAAATAGCCAATATCACATGAAAAAATATTCAATATAATTAACCATCAGGAAAACATAAATCAAAACCACAGTGAGGCACCAATTCATAATCACTAAGATAACTACAATAAAAAAGAAAAGAACAAATGCTGGTGAGGATGTGGAGAAATTGGAGCCCTCATACACAGCTAATGGAAGTGTAAAATGCTGCAGTTGCTGTGGAAAACAGGTTGCTAGTTCCTCAAATGGTTAAACACAGAGTCACCATTTGACCCAGCAATTCCACTACTAGGTATATTCCCGAGATAACTGAAAAACATACCACACAAAAATTTATACATGAATATTCATAGCAGCATTGTTTAGAATAACCAGAAACCCAATGTCCATCAATTGATGAGATGTGTATCAACTTGTACAAATAATGTGGCATTTCCTTGGAGTGTAACTGCTAATGGCTACAGTTTATTTCTGGAGTGAAAAAAATGTTCTAAAATCAACTGTGGTAATAGTTGCACAACTCTTAGATATAACAAAAAAAAATTAAAGAATATACTTTACATAGGAATTTTTTATAAGAAATTTTTAAGAGAAATAAATAATATCACTGAAAGAAAACTAAATAGGAATGTTGGGGGAAAAGTTGGGGAAATTTTCCTAAAAATACAGAAAAAACTCAAGAGATCAAAAACCGAAGAAAAAAAAAATTAAGAAAATTACCTGATTAGCTCAGAAATTTCAACATCCAAATAACAGTAGTTCTAGAAAGGCCAGAAAAATATGAGTTGAAAGTCAACCATGCAAAAAATGTAAGAAAGTATCCCTGAATTGTGCTTATTTTCCAGACTTAAACAAATGGCTCCATACAGCTTAGCATAAAAAGATTCTCACCAAGGTTCATCATTGTAAATTTCAGAAGAGCAAGTCAAAGAGAAAACTCTAAAAAATTTCAGAAAAAAGGGTTGGGAATAGATAACATACAAAAGATCAGGAAATCAAAGTAGCTTTCAACTTCCTGTGAACAATACTAGAATCCAGACAACTAAGCAATGCCTTCAACATTCTAAGTAAAATGATTTCCAACCTAAAATTCTAAAGCTAGCCAACTATCTAAGTGCAAAAGTATATAAAGATATTTTCAGACATGAAACGTGGAACTTTAAATGTTTCCATAAAAAGAGGGATATCAAGTTCATACAAAATACTTTATTATAAGTGAGTTCATCCACATTTTAATTTTATCATGGTATCCCCCTTGCCAGGTAAGTATGGCATTTTAATTTTAAAAATTTAAAGAAAATTTGAGAAGTGAAGTCATGGAGACATACTGAGTTTGTGAAGTTTTTCTAGGAAAGACGAAGGACATTAGGAATATAGGAGTCACGGGGCGCCTGGGTGGCTCAGTCAGTTAAGCAGCCAGCTTCCACTCAGGTCATGATCTCACAGTACGTGGGTTCGAGCCCCACATCAGGCTCTGTGGTGACAGCTAGCTCAGAGCCTGGGGCCTGCTTCAGATTCTGTGTCTCCCTCCCTCTCTGACCCTCCCCTGCTTGTGTTATCTCTGTCTCTCAAAAATAAATAAAAAACATTAAAAAAAATAGGAGTATGGGAGTCAAGAAAAAAAAAATATTTTCAAGCTAAGTGAACCAGAGCTTATGATAATGTTGATGGGAATGATTCAGGTCAGAGGAAGAAACTGAGGTTACTTGGAATGCCCCCTCCATCAGGTTGATGAGGCTTCATTTATAGCAGCATCTTCCTAAAGAGCTGAGTAGATACCCACTAAATGTTTGACAGTTTTCTGTCAAATGCACCAATGCAATCAAAGTCTTAGGTTGGATTTGTGTGATTCACTTAAACCTTGCTGTTATAATAGAACTGCAAGACCATGAAGTGAAATCATCTTGGTGGTATTACTGCTGATAGTGCTTAAAGGGCTAAGAGGCAATCATTGCAGAGGTATTATCTAGGAAAAAAACATATTGATTCTCTTAGAGCTCTAGGTTCAAGCTATGAATCTGGTTGTGATTCTTGATACTTTTATCACACATGAGGAGCTCCAAGCAAAGCCTATCATCTTCAACCTAATACTTACACCATACAAATTCTCAAATGTTACCTCTGGATAAGACTGCAGCAATGATCTTGCCCAAGTCCTCAGTGTGAAGAATTAGATGAAGAATCTAAAAATCTTAGAGGTACGGTATTCTCCTAAGATTAAAAGATCCGAAATTATGTGTAAAGTGATTTGGGACCAATAATGTTGGGATCAGATTTAAAAAAAAATAACTTTATTGGTTCAAAGGTAAAAATACAAGAGCACACTCCTCATGGTGAGCACTGAGTAATATATATAATTGTTGAATCACTATACTGTACACCTGAAACTAATTTAACACTATATGTTAACTATGCTGGAATTAAAATTTTTTAAAGAAAGTAAAAATAAAATTCAGAGGCAGAGCCAAAACCAGAACTTGGAACCCCAAATCCAGTTCTCTTAAATTTCCTCCTATCTTGCTTTCATCAATGATAACACAT
This sequence comes from Suricata suricatta, assembly GCF_006229205.1. NCBI lineage: Eukaryota > Metazoa > Chordata > Mammalia > Carnivora > Herpestidae > Suricata > Suricata suricatta. The sequence goes on from NC_043711.1 coordinate 50,714,755, forward strand.
TAATGATGTACATTTGCTATCTCCTCCCTGAATGGCTGACAATCCTATATTACTATATCGATGGGCACTACAGAGATTGTAGTAACTCCAGTGATAAATGGGGCCAAACAAAACACCAATGCTTTTTGTATAAGTACAGTATAGCCACTTATTTGTCAAGGCCCTATAGGAAGCCCTAGGATATGTGCAAATAGCTAACAATGCCTATAGCATAGAAAAGTCTGCATTCCTGAGAGTAATATGAAATAAATCTGTGTTCCCATATTTTAGTAAAAATGACAGTCTGATTTCAAGTAGAAAATACCAATAACAATGACTCCATGTACAGGAAAAAGAGCCTAAAAAATGTTCAATTCAAAATAATTTATTAAGATCCTAACAAGTAATCATCCCTGTGTATGATGCTCTGCAAAAGAGAAGAAACAATGCTGTCAGAGAACGTTCAAACTGTTAGTGAGATGAGACTGACACATATACTGACTTTATTTCAGGAAATGGCGTTAGAAGTTATGTGATTCTTTCATTCTGCAACTGGGGAAATTGAAGCTAGGAATAGCAAACAACCGATTAGTGACTCAGCTCTTATGAGAACCCTAGTCATCTGACAGCTTTAACCACACACCCATGAGTAATTTTAATATTTAAATCCTTTTACAAAGGACTTAAGAGTGCTTCCCAACATACATAAAGAAAAAATAAGTTATTGGTGGTGTTAAGGCAAAGAATACAGCAGCAGCAAAAATTCACTTCAGTGAGGTTGTTTCATGTATTTCTAAGTCTGTTACATTCTGTATTCATGTCGCGATCACTCAACCTCCTAAATAATTTTTTTTTAATTTCCAAACATTACAGTTCACTCTTTGTGCTGGAGTTTCAAAGATTTTGACAAATGCATTGTGTCCTATAGCCACAACTACAGTATTATATAGAATAGTTTCACTACCCAGCAAAAAATCCCCTATGGCTCACCAATTCAAGTTCCCTCCTCCCCCTTTGCTGGGTAACCATTGATCTTTTTACCTACTTTTGCCTTTTCCAAAATGTCATGTAAGTGGAATTATACAGTATGTAGCCTTTTCAAATCGGCTTTTGACTTAGCAATATGCTTTTAAGATTCATCCACGCGGGTTGATAGCTCATTTCCTTTTTTCATTAAGTAATATTCATGTGTGGATTCCTTCATCTATTAGAGGACATGGTGATTCCTTCTAGTTTCTGGCCACTATAAATAAAATTGCTATAAACATGTGCACATCAGTTTTTGTGCAGGCATATACTTTCAAAGTGGTTGGATAAATGTCTAGTATGAACGCTAGATCTTATAATAAGATTATGTTTAGTTTCATAAGAAACTGTCAAACTGTGTTCCAAAGTCTACAGTTCTTATTGTTGAGTCTTGGAGTTCTTTATATATTTGGATATAAGTCCTTTATTAGATACATGTTTTCCCAAATATTTTCCCCCAGTCTGTGGCTTATTTATTTGATTCTCTTAACAGTGTCTTTGATGTTCTTAACAGAGCAAGTTTTTAGTTCAATAAGGTCCAACTTCCCAATTTTTTTCCTATGGATTATGCTATATCTGAAAACTCCGCCAAACCCAAGGTCACTTAGATTTACTCCTATGTTTTCCTCTAGAAGATTTATAGTCTTGCATTTTAGATTCTGGTCCAAAAAGGTTCGTTTTGAATTAATTTGCCCACTGATGTAAGGTCGGCATCTAGGGTTTTGGGGCTTTTGTTTTTTTGTTTTGCTTTGGTTTTTTGTTGTTGGTTGTTTTGTTTTGTTTTGTTTGCATAGGAATGCCCTATTTTTCCAGCACTATTTGTTAAAAAGATTATCCTTTTTCTATGTAATTGTCAAATATCACTTGACTATATTTGTGTAGGTCCATTTCTGGACTCTCTATTCTGTTCCACTGATCCACTTAGTCTATTCTTGCACCAGTAGTATACTGCCCAGATTACTACAACTTAATACTAAGTCTTACAATCAGGAAATGTGAATCTTCCAACCTTGTTCTTCCTCATGTTGGTGTTAGGTATTTATGTGGAGAGCTTTTGTCTCTCCACATAAACTTTAAAATCAGTTTGTTGGTATTTAACAAAACAGTTTGCTGAAATTTTTATTGGGATTTCACTGAATCTACGGATCAAGTTAGGAAGGACTGACATTCTAACAATATTGTTTTCCAACCTATGACAATATATCTCTCCATGCATTTAGCTCTTCTTTTATTTCCTTCATCAGTTTTGGGATTTTTCCTATATAAATGTCCTGCACATATTTTGTTAAATTTATACGTCAGCCCTTCATTTTTTTGTAATGATATTATAAATGGTAGAGTTTAGGCAATTTCAAATTCCAATTGTTCGTTGCTGGTACACAGGAAAACAAGTGACTTTTATATATTAACCTTGCATTCTGCAACTTTGCTCTATACACTTATTAGTTCCAGGAGTTTTTTGGTCAATTCTTAGTAATATTCTACATAGACAGTCATGTCATCTGTGAACAAAGTTTTACCTCTTTTTTTTCAACCTATATATGTTTTATTTCCTCTTCTTCTCTTATTGTACCAGCCAAGGTCATCCAGGATAGTGATGAATAAGAACGGTGAGAAAAGATATGCCTGTTTTATTCCCCATCTTAGGGAGAAAGCACAGTTTTTTATCATTAATTATGATGTTAGATGTAGGTTTTTGGTAAAATGTTCTTTATCAGGTTGAGGAAATTCACTTCTATTCCTACTTTTCTGAAAGCATTTATCATGAATGAATGGTGCTGCATTTTGTCAATTTTTGGTCAGTATTATTCAAATATTTATTCTATTCTTACTTTTGCTATTCTAACTACAAACATTAAATCTGTTGAAATTGCCCCACAATTCTTGGATGTTCTGTTTGTTTGTTTTTTAACTCTTCTCTTTGCATTTCTGCCTGAGAAGTTTCTTTTGCCACATCCTCAAGCATGCTGATAATTTCCTTAACTATGTCCAGTCTACTGATTAGCCTACAAAAGCATTCTTCATTTCTCTTACAGTATTATTTTTAGCATTTCTGTTTTTAAATTGAATAACTTTGACACGTAATATTGTGTAAGTATAAGGTATACAGTATGATTCATTTATATATTGTAATTTAGTTGTGATGTGATATTTATAACATTACATAATTAACAGCACAAGATTATTGTCTATATTCATTATTGTGCATTAAATCTCTATGGTTTATTTCCTACTTGTTACAGGTTTATATCCTTAAGCACTATCACTCTTATCTCACACCCCCCCATCCCCAGGTAACCACTATTTTACTGTTTATTTTTACAAATTTAACTTTTTTAGATTCCAATATAAGTGGTATCATATAGCACTTATCTTTCTCTAACTTATCTTGCTTAGCATAATGTGCTCAAGGACCATCCTTGAGAGAAAATAGAGAAATATCCTCCCCTTTCTCGTGGCAGAATTATTTCATCATGTATACGTGCATCTTTTTTTTTATCTGTTCATCCACTGATGGACATTTAGGTTGCTTCCATATCCTGGCTTTTATAAATAATGCTGTAATAAGCAAGGGAGTGCATATATCTCACTGAAATCCTGCTTTCATTTCCTGTGAGAATATACCCAGAAATGAGGTTGCAGGATCATATGGTAGATCTATTTCTAACTTTTTGAGGAACCTCTATATTGTTTTCCTTAGTGTTTAAACCATTTACATTCCCACTAGTGGTGTACAAGCATTCCCTTTTCTCCACATCCTCTCCAATACTTGTTATTTCTTGTCTTTTTGATACTAGCCATTCTGACTGTTGTGATATATTATCTCATTGTGGTTTTGATTTGCATTTCCCTATGAGTAGTGATGAGCATCTTTTCATGTGTCTACTGGCTATCTGTATATCTTCTTTGGAAATATCTATTCAGGTCTCTGCCCACTTTTTAATTGGAGTGGGGGTTTTTTGGTGTTGAGTTGTAGAATTTCTTTATATATTTTGGATATTAACCCCTTGCCAGATTTAATTAACAAGTATCTTCTTCCATTCACTAGGTAGCCTTTTTGGTTGGAAGTTTTTATCTTTCAGTATTTTAAATATGTCATTCCACTCTCTACTGGCTTGTAGAATTTCTGCTGAGAAATCTGCTAATAGCTGATAACCTGCTCCTTTGCAGGTTACTGTATATTTCCTGCTTAGCTGCCTTTAAAATTCTTTATCATAGACTTTTAACATTTTTAATATAGTATGTATTTGAGATAGTTATTTTGCATTGAGATGATAAAATATTCTACTAGCTTTGTGGACTTGAATATCCAGTTTCTTCCCCAGGTTTGGGAAGTTCTCAGCTATTATTTCTTTAAATAAACTCTGTCCTTTCACCCTCCCTTCTCCTTCTAGAATACTCTTTATTCTTATGTTGGCTTTTCTAATGTAGTATAATAACTCTCATAGGCTTTCTTCACTTTTTAAAAATATTATTTCTCTGTCTTCTCCCACTTGAATCGTTTCTAAAGTCCTGTATTTTAGCTTGCTAATTCTCTTTCATCTGATCTGTTCTATTTCCAATGCATTTGAATGCATTCTTCAGGGTTGTTTTTTGTTTGGTTGGTTGGTTTCTTTTGCGGGGGGGGGGGGGGGG